>NC_038255.2:38244513-38844513 GCF_000004515.6 Glycine max
GTTAGTAAAAATAAAATTAATAATATTTTTAAATTTTAATATAGATTTAAATAAAATTAATTAATTTTTAATTGAAGTTATATTAGTAAAAATAAAAATAAAAATTATGTAGCATATTTTTCATTGGCCTCTCCATGTATTTCTACCAATTCAAATGCACACTATAATATAATAAGATTATTTGCTTAATGTATTACAAAAGTTTTAGTAATTTGCCTATGAGTATGAGATTTTTATTATGTTGTAAACTAATTAATAATTACTACGAAAATGGAAGTGCCGTGATAATAAAGAAAAAGAAAGATTTAAGTAAATTGTGAAAGTCCCACATAGTTTGCTCAGTTATTGGGAGGGACAAATTAGAAAAGAAGCCAAAATAACTACGTGTAAGAGTTTTTGACCTTCACACAAGTCACACGTTTTGTTTAAAGGCTAAACAGAATATCATTGAAATAGCAGGGGTACCCCTACCCATTACAAGGCAAATTAAGACTTAGCAAAAACAAAAAGCTAGTCATTACACATTAAATATCTTACCGACATCTCTGGTTGAGGAAGTGAGGCTCTCGTCTTATTAGGCATGACAATGGGTTGGAATGAGGATATGTATGTGATTTCTCATCTTTATCTCCTAAAACTCATCTCCATTTTCATTTTTATTTCTGACCATATAGTTTTTGGTTTCACATCCTCATCTCTGGCTGGTATTGGGGTACCTGTTTTCTTTTTGTATCTGTTCTATAATTTTAAAAAATAAAATAAAAAATAAAATAAAAAATAAAATAATAATATTTGATTTTCCATAAAATAGCATCATCATATAGATAAAAAAAGACTTTATCACTCTATCATATACATATTTGATCCCAAACTTCTTGCCCAATCATCAAATAAATGTATGAATCAACCATGACCTGATAATTATTGTAATAAAAATCCTAGAATAACATGAGTATATGTTTTAATTACAAAAACAAAAAATAACAAAAGACTAAGTAAAAATTATTACATAAAATAAGAATAATTTAATTATTACACAAGTTTGGTACAATAATAGGTACGGGAAGGAACCAAGTACGTATATGACTATCCCGGTTCCTTTTCAAAAATCAGGTATTAGTCATATATGTATGCATCATTGGTTAAAGTAGGAATTCTTCATCAAACTCAGGATGGGAGCGGGGTGATACCCATAAGTATAAATTTGTTTGTCATGCCTAAAACTTATTTTAATAATATATACTTGAACATTTTCTATTTTAAATTAAATATCTTACCAATGTTTTTTATTTTTGTTCTGTCTCTTTTTTTATTACATTATAAATTTTATAATACTTATACATTTCTCTTTTTTACTAGAGGGGTCTAACTAAATTACAGATGTTCATTTATCTTTTTTTTCTAATGTTATAAAATAATGGGCTCATCTCCAATTATTAATGGAGTTCTACCATGAGTGCTAAGCATAGTTATAAAAACTAGATTGGCCTGACCGAGCAGATTGATTCAATCGAGACTCAATGTCTTAAGCAGTCTGGTTAAAGTAAAGGACCAAAAATACATTCGATTTAGTTTGACACGATCAGATTTGGTTAAACCCAATGATCTAGACCAAGTTGGTTAGATTTGACCTTGTTGAGTTTGTTGTCCCCATTCCTATAGTATATTAAATTGTTAATAACTATTTATTGAATAACCTATAATATGTTCCTATAATATATATATATTTTTATCTTGATAACAATATATAATAACTAATTATCATCGCATGATTCAATGTCTATATGTTTTATGCATCTTCAACATATTTGCTTATGGTCATTCGATAAATTTTGTATTTAGTCTTGAAAAATAAGAGTTTCATTAATAATTTAATGACAATATCCAATAAAATAATAATAATTTATAATAATAAATGATTATATAATATTTTATAGTTTGTTCATGACAATAAATTTAATTTTGGAGTATAAAAATATCAATTGATTATTATGTTAGGTATATTATATATATTTTAAATTTTTTAATATATATATTGGTTAATAAATGACCCCACTGGTTGAACTCTTACCCAATTATCAAATGTCTCGACTAGATCAAAGATCGAAAAGATTTTTATAACCCTGATGTTAAGTATCTTTTGCACAAGCAATTATGTTTCACATTGTGTTTCACATGGGAGAATATTATATAATATATAATTCATAATTAATTTTAAATTAAAATAATTTTGACTAAATTTTATATTAAATAAAACACTTTGTATTAAAATATTAAAACATAAATTATGTTACTTTAAAATTAATTTTACTAATATTTATCCAAACATATACTAACACCATTTTATTTTCAACCATGAAAAAATATTGAAGAGGTAGAATGAGTATTGAAGAGATAGAAATGAGTATTGTTGGTTTGATAGAAATGATAAAAGTAAGAAATAATTATAAGTTTAAAAATAATGGGCACTGACACGTACTATTTCTTTTTTTTTCTTCTCATTTCTTTCCTATTTATTTTCAAAAGATAATTTTATTTTAACATATGTTCACTTTTTTTTTTATCTATTCTATCTTTTTGCCTCTTCACCAAACAATTTCGAAAAGAAAATGTTTCATAAATATCTAATGTTATTTAACACCTATAAAAGAGAAGAAACAGAAAAAATATAAATATAATAAAATTTATAGTTATAAAAAAGAGATAAAAAAATAAAATAAGAGATATTAATTAGATATTTAAAATAATGACCTATTTGTATATATTACTTGCAGTCATATAGATAAACAGATTACCGTAACCACCAGGCTTGCTTTTTTCTTCAAATAAAAGTACTATGAGTGATCACTTATTCACTTATCATTAATATAGTAAAACCAGTATGTGTATCCACGTGATGCACGGACTATTTATTTTAAATAATTTTTATATAATAGCAAATATAAAATTATAGTATTTGATTACTTACCCAATTATTTTAACATGTTTAAGTCAAATCTACTCGGGTACGAATTGGCATTAACATAATTAATCAATTATTTCTTATTATTGAAAAAAGTGTATATTTTGTATTAAATGTTTTAATGATTACATTGAGAATTAATAGAATAAAATATATTATTGTAAACTTTTTTTTATAGGGTAAACTTTGTTTTTTACAATATGAAATATTCAAAATAATAAAATTGTACTAAGATCAGTTCATTTTATGATGGCAATAATTACAACAATTTTCTAATAGAAATAATTTTCCATATATTTTAAACTAATCAGGTATCTCCTAAAAAAAACTACGTTTAACAAATAAAAAATACTATACAATACTTCACAAATTAAACTCTCTCTCGGTCTTGTGATCAAAAGGAAATAATTTCATTTAAAATTTATTAAATGGGGTGATTTTTGAAAATTCGTAAATAATTTAACTATTTTATGATTTTCTTAAAGTTATTTATGTAAAGTCATAAATTTTTCTGATAATTTATTTTTAATTTATCAAATAATATTAAAGTTGTTTTTAATTATTTTTTTTATATTTATCAATTAAGTAAACTGATAATTTTGTGTGATTTGATAATATTATTAATTAAATTTATTTAATAAAATTATTTTCATATTAACAACAAAAAAATAATTTAGTAATAAAAATAAAAGTTAAATGAAAATAACATAATACATTAATATAAATTGAACAATACAAATTAAACACAAACATAAAATTACAAAGTAGACATAATATTAGGCATCAACTTACTTGTATGGACAATTATTGAGTATGTTCTTCAGTTTTAATGCAATCCTCCTAAGGAGGGGACCTATCACGAGAGCCATGGCTAGGAGATTCTAAGAAGACTGAATCAGAGATGCAGGAGAAGGTCCTACGGTTCTCATGAGCCTTAGGGTAGATTTTGGACCCATAAGCTCAGTATGAACTCACTTATCTTTGTACATATTAGATTAGGATTTCATTATTTTTTGACCTTGTATTTAGGGCTTCATAGTGTAGGGAGGGTACCTAGTAATATAAGATTTTTCAGTCTTTGTATTTTAGAACACCTAGACTAGTTTTTGTATTAGGGGTAGTTTTGAAATTTCACATGCATTAAGTGTACTATTTGATTGGTGTGTTGGGAGAAAAATTTAATTGAATTGAGAAAAACCCAATCCAATTAAATTTCATACCAGCCTAAGGGGGAGGTTCCTTGATCGTTGTGATCTTTGGTTCCCAAGTTCTTGTGAGACAGTTGAAGATCTTGATGTTTAGCTTATCATCTTCAAACATTTTTCCAAGACCAAGAAGGTGTGATTCACAATATGGGTGAATCTTGTTTGAAGTTCTAAAATAGTTTCTCCATTTTCATTCAGAAAGCTTCATATTCAGATACAAGAGTGTGTTTTCTTGTTCTTCTTACATCTGTTGTGCCTTCATTAGTGACTTCAAGTATTTTCCATATTTCCTTTGCACTTTTGCACCTTGCAATATGAAAAAAATCATTAGAAGATAAACCAAAAGTTAAAATATTTTTAGCTTTTTGATAATCTTGCACTTTTCTTTTCTCATCTTTCATCTCATCCCATTCTTTAGGCACCAATTCACCATTCACTTCTTTAGTTGGTATAAAAGATCCTTTAACAATAGCATTCCATGCATCGGGATCAATTGGTTGATTAAATATTTCTATACTTTTTTGCCAAAATGAAAATTGTTCTCCCTCAAACAACGAAGGTCGGTTGCGAGATGCACCCTCTTTAAATACAAAATCCTTTGTTAAAGTTCTTTTTCAAATAAAATATTTTCTTTAAACTTTAGCAAATTGATTAAGAATACAATGAGAAAGAAAGATAAGATCAAGAGAAAATGTACACCAATTTTTATACTGGTTCACTCTTTATCTCTAGAGAAACTACTTCAGTTATCTAGTTCAATCCAAATTAGATTTTCATTATGCATATAGAATTCTTACAAGCAATCACAATCAATCCCAATTCCTTACTAGAAAAAGAGATTAAGGTTCTCAATCCTAGGGTCCTTTGTGAATAAGAGCCTAACAGAAACTTACCCTTAGATCAAACTAGAAAATTCTATTCTAGCATGTCTTCATAAATTCATGCATATGCTAACAACATGTAAAACACACGAAAAACTAAGTCAAGGAGAGACACAACTTGATCAATCACATGCAAGAACCTTTGCTTGAGTAAATGAGTCACTTCTTGATCTCACAAGAAATTCACAACTCACTTTTTACCATGAGAGCTTCAGAAAATGAAGTTTAGAAAGTGTGAGTCGCAAAAATATTTTAAGCACTTTTTCTTGTCTCTTAAAAGTGAGAACACAAGTTGATTACTTATTGAAAAAATAGTTATAACCGCCTGTGATCGATTAAATAGCCAATGTAGTCAATTATTTCGAAGAAGTAATAAATTATATTATCATTTCAATCAATTAAAGTGTTCTTTCCAACATTTAGAAAGCTTTCAAGAACAATATAATCAATTGGATTGTTGATGTAATTGATTAAAGTGTTCTTGATCACTTATGGGAACACATTTAAGAACGAAATAATCGATTACGATCACCTAGTAATAAATTAAAGTAGAGACTCATGAAAAACCTGACATGGTCTCAACTAAATTGTGTAATCGATTACATATAACTGATAATTGATTAAACCGAAACTAGAATCTCTCTAAAAGTTAGAAATATTTGAGTAATCGGTTAAGAATAACCTTGTAATGGATTAAAATAGAGAGTTTTATGCACGAAATATGTTTCTAACTTTAGAAGCAGTCTTCTTACCACTACATGATGATGCATGATGTACATATGACTAAGATAGAGACTAAGATGCAACAATCAATACAAATGTCATTCAAAGAATTGGGCATATATAAAAAAAAACTTCTTCAAACTCCAAAGCTTAGTCTTCAAGTTGCCTCTCTATCTGTAACAATTTTTTTTCTTAAATTGTGATATTTAGACATCCTAATATTTCAAATATCTTACTAACAATTCTTATTTTTCTCTATCTTTCTATTTTTATCACATCATATCACTTATTTTATATATATATATATATATATATGCTTTCTCACCAAATATCTATTGATATTTCGATGTCAAAATATTTTTTTTTCTTACACATTATTAACTTACTTTGGAAACCTATATCATGACGCCCTTGGCCCTTGGGTTGGGCCCACTTAAATTTGTATTACAATGTAGCAATCCACATGATGTGTACACAAAAACCAAGAAATAGAGGGGAATTTTCCATAATGGACCACTTTAATACTTTTTTTAAAAAGAAGAATCGTATAAGTTTTCTGGATATTAAGCCAAGTACTAAAGATCACTAACAACCCACACTCTTTGGGTCTTACGAAGATCTTATTTTCCTCGAAGCACCAGCCTAACCGTAAAGGACTTCTATATTTTTGAAAACTAATATCAAGGGCACACCTTTGCAGGCTTACAAATCCCAAATTTTCTTATAAAAATGGGAAAATAAAGTTAAAATTTTTGGATCATCATATTCTATATTTTTTAAAATGAAATAACTAACTGTGTCCATTTGAGGAATATCTTCTATCCATCTAAATCGATCTTTCCTTTTGTCTGCTCTTATAATTGTGTTTTTTTTTTAATTGTAAAATCTTTAATTGTATTTTATTTCTAATAAAAAATATAATATAATTCAACTAGGAGGCTCTGGAACCGTTCATGATTTATATTATATTGTAACTTTATTTTAATTGTTAACTCTATTTAAATTGTTTGTCTTTTATTCTAACTTGTTATTATAATCGATTGGTACCTCTTTGGTATAAGAGAGCTGTTAGTACTAGTTAAAAAGGTACCAATGCTTTATTATAATCAACCTGTTGTGTACACGAAAAACCAAGAAATAGAGGGGAATTTTTCACAATGGACTACTTTAATAATTGAATATAGCATATTTTATTTAACGGATCAGATTCATATATAATATTTTTTCAAATGTGTTTTTATTTTTCTGAGATCTGAAAAGTTGAATTTTATTTCTTGTAATTTTTTTTATGCTTCTTATCCTTTAATTTGAACTCCACCGGCTTTAGTCTTTCAAGCGATATTTAAATCAATTTTTTTTATCTTTTTATAAAATGTTATTTAAACTATTTGAAGGACGGAAAATTGTGCATTTAAAATTAAAGGAACCAAAAATTGACAATTTGTTTTTGAAAAAAAGGACTAAAGTCCAACTTATAAAATTTTCGAGGAATAAAAAATAGACAATTTTTTTGAAATTGGCAAAAACAAAACTTTTAGAATTTAACTAAACAACCAAAATATACCATAAAAATAGGAGAGAAAACATAGATATATACTTAAATAATATTATATAATTAGTTTTTTTCAACTACCTTAATTAAGACCTCTGGCTTCCAATGAGATCCAAAGTATCTCTTTAAACTTCAATTCTTTATATTGATTATAAAATTAATCCTTACTTATAAGTCACATTTAAAATTTCTCATCCTTTTCTTTAGAGTGTATTTTGAGAGATCGAATAGAAATCTTATCCTATAAAATTCAGTGTATGTTGCCGACCTAGATCCATCGGGTGTTATACAATTATTTTTGGGAACAAGTTATATAATATTTATTTGGAAAAACACACCTAGTACTCCGTACTTATATGATTGTGTATTTATGGTTTGCATCACTATTCGTTTTCCCGTGATGTTTAATGCGGGACCACGGCACTTACGTCTTTGCCTTGGTGATAATATTTTCCGGATCTTTCATGCATATATTTGTTCTCAGTGTGTGCTCTTTTGTGTGCAAACAACAATCTCTTCCCTTAGTAAAATAAAAATAAAAATCCTTCTTTCTTCTGAATCTTCAATCTTGCATTGATCCATGGCAGCCAAAACATCTACCAACGGCACTCATTATTCTCGCTCTCGCCCCGAGTACATTCCAAACCGCATCCCCGACCCGCATTATGTCCGCATCCTGGACACCACGCTTCGCGACGGCGAGCAAGCCCCCGGAGCCTCCATGGTTTCCAGCCAGAAGCTTGCTCGCCAGCTCGCGAAGCTTGGCGTCGATGTCATCGAAGGAGGCTTTCCTTCAGCGTCGCAGGAAGACTTCAATGCTGTCAAGATGATAGCACAAGAAGTTGGCAACAACTGTGATGCTGATGGCTATGTTCCCGTCATTGCCGCCCTCTGTAGGTGCAATGAGAAGGACATTGCCACAGCGTGGGAGGCTCTGAAATACGCCAAGAGGCCGAGGCTTATGCCTTTCATAGCAGTGAGCCCCATTCACATGGAGTACAAGCTCAATAAGACTAAAGAAGAGGTGCTTCAAATAGCTAAAGATATGATCAAATTTGCACGCAGTTTAGGTTGCAGTGACATCCAGTTCTGTTCCGAAGATGCAGCCAGGTTCTATCGCTTTCTTTGTATTTATTAGTAGTACTACACAAATTAAAAGAATTAACTTAGGTTCTTAACAAAATTACTACTCTTTGGGTCTTAAAATAACTACTGCATCTGAAAAAAAAGATTATCTTGAGTTTCATTTTAATTTTTGTATATGATATTAATTATTTTTTTTCAATAACATGTTTAATAAGTGTCTCTTTAACTTTTTAAATGTAATATATATTAATGTTTAATTTTTGTAAAATTTTAACTTTGTTGGTCTCAAGATAAATATCGCATTTGAAGAAAAAAAAATTCTTTTAAAATAAGTGTGTTATTTGACTTTTCAATGTAATATTAATTATTCCTTTTTACTAGTAATACTCATAATAAATGTCATTTTAGTTTTTGAATGTAATATTAATATTATTCTTTCATTTATTTAATAAATTTAATTTTGTAAAATTATTATTTTTTTCATCTATCTATTGGTTTTGTTTGATCTATGTCAAAACAACAAAGGATGACATTTATTATGTGATGGATGGAGCATTTTTTCCTTTATTTATTAACTTTTCTTGGTATGTGTAAAATAACTTATGATGATACTTATTTTAAGATGGAAGAAATAGTTAAAATTTATTAAAAAATATAAAATTAAATTCATTACATAAAAAATGAGATTCATCAAAATTTATAATTTATAATAAGATTATCAAATTTGATAGTTTAAGTAAACTCATGAGAGTTTTATAGACTCGACTTGTAGACTTAAATTGTAGATTTGTAAGAGTTTACTTCATATAAAAATAATTATAAAATATCTAAAAATAACATACCAATTTAAAAAAGATTTATATTTTAATCTTATTTTTTTAACTTACTGACTTGTTAATTCGATGATAAACTCGAGAGTCTACCGAATTTACTTAGAGTTTATAAAATCTATTAAAAAGAGAGTTTATACACGAGTCAACTCGCAGAAAATAAGTAAACTTGTAAGAGTTAACTCGAGAATTTATAACCAGTTTATAATAAATTTCAATTAATAGTAAAAAAATGTGTTTAAGAGAATTTATTACTCTCTTGTCCCTTTTTTATGATCAAATTATAAAATGTTTCTCAAGTATTTTTCTGAATTCGATGAATAGTAAATGAAATACATTAATGTCAATACAAAATTTGATTAAAGGCCAACTTTGTCCGGTATAAAAGAGTATTTTGAGAATCTTAATTGATTAATCACATACATAGCCAATAAAAATTAAAAAATAATAAATACATTAGTGATGAGATAAATTAAAGGAATTTTCAACAAACATATTTTTTTATCATTTTTTTCTATATGTACATTTTCCTTTTTTTCCATCTCTCTTTTATTTCAATTTTAAATTCTCTCTCCTCACCTCTCCTCTCTACAGATGCAGAGTATTGAATTCAAGTTATTTCAATCCACCCTAAAGTAAGATGTAACATTGTTCTTAATTTTCACTGTGTTTGGATTGGCGGAAACTTAAGCTCAACATTATTTTTAAATTAAAGGCAACAAAAATTGTGGCTTTTGTGGTAATTAAACTCACTATATATAATTTTGAAATCACCAACCCAAAGCAAACACACTGATAAAACTCACCCTTTGCCCCTCTTCTTAGGTCCCTGAACTCGCGGGTACACACACCCTCTCGTTTGGCATTTTCCTTGCTCACTCACAGTAGTTCACAAAGTTCACCAAACACTGCACCAACACAATGCTACCACCTGCGTACACCAGTTAAGCCAACACCTAGTAATGCACGCTCACCTTCTTACTGAAAAAAAAAACGAATCACGATGCCACTGCGCTTGTCCATATTCTTTTTATCGTTTGGCCAAAGTGCTTGGACGAGACTACTGTGATCATAAAGAAAAAACACGACAAGGGTAGGCGTTAACTCAATCATATCGGACAAATTATTAGTTTGTGCTCATTCTACGTTGCACACCCACGTTTCTGCCTCATCTTTCCAGAGGTTAAGGCTGTGTTTGTATTTCCGTTGGCTTCAATGCAACGGGAAAGCAACATGGGTGTTGCTTTTGGAAATTTTGCCTCAGAAAGTCTATTTTTTCCGTTCAACACGATTGGATCGCATTCGCAAACATACACTAAGTTGTTTGTTTTGTTTTGTAGCATTAGTTATCACTTAGAATAAGATTCATAATGCATTTTTTCCTACATTATTTAAAATAGCTTTTAGCTTATACTTTTTTTTCCTGATTATAAGACTATTTTTAAAAATTTGTTTATTTTTTTTAATAAGATATTTTTTTTGATTTATAGATGTATTAATTATTTTTTCTTTTATATATTTAATTATTTTCTCTCTAAATATTAATGAGAAATAATTAAATGGATAGAGTGATAATAAAAGAATAATTTTAAAATGATAATATAAATAATTGATAAATTTAATGTGATTAATTAAATTAATTATTTAAGGGGTGTGAATTAATTAAAAGAGTCTTATAATTAGAGACAAATGAAGTATTTATGATTTATGGGTGATTTTGTTTAAACTTAAAAAATAATTTTAAAATAGGTGATTTTTAATTTTTTTTTAATAAATAGATAGAATTACTTATTTCAAGTAAATAGTTTAAACAAACATATTAGAAAAAAAATAAAATTTTTATTTTATTTAAAAAAATGCTTACTTGAAAAAAATAAGAATAAGCAAACTAACCCTATATTTAAAAGTAAAAATTAAGTAGTATTAAAATAAATAAGTGTAAATAGTGTAATTTTGTATGAAGTGAATATTATATACATTTTTGTTGGTGTCAAATGTTGATATATATAGTCATGAATTTTGAGTTCTTCTTATTACATTATTCAACCATTATGAGACCAGATCGGATAGAGAGTTTCTTTATCAAATTTTGGAAGAAGTTATCAAAGCTGGGGCAACAACTTTGGGCATAGGTGACACTGTGGGCATAACAATGCCATTCGAGATTAGACAATTGATTGCTGATATAAAAGCCAATGTCCCTGGAGCAGAAAATGTTATTATTTCTATGCACTGTCATAATGATCTTGGACATGCTACTGCAAACGCAATAGAGGTATACACATAACTCTACCACATAATGTAGCCAATAATAAGATATTGATAATTTTATTTAGCCTTAATTGCTTTTCAGGCTGCTCAAGCTGGTGCAATGCAATTAGAAGTAACAATTAATGGGATTGGTGAAAGGGCTGGTAATGCCTCATTAGAAGAGGTTGGTGTCAATCATCTTTATATTGTGTAAAGAATTTAATAAATGTTAATGGAGCAATGTTCTATTGAAATATCAACGTAAAATTCCTTATAGTAACTTGGTGACAGAATTACAACGCTCAATCAGGGTTCGAATTTCCAATTCATATTGGACCTGTTAATGAAATGATTATATATTTTTTTACCCCATATATGCCTATCGTCGAAATGATTATATTACTCTTCTATTTCTTTTTATTAACTATCTCAAGGCACTTAATTTATTCATTTACCTTAATTAATGTATTATAACTTATTTTACATTTTTTTATTCAAGGTTGTGATGGCCCTAAAATGCAGGGGAGATCAAGTCTTAGGTGGTTTGTATACTGGAATTAATACAAGGCACTTATTGAAGACAAGCAAGATGGTTTTATATTTTCAAACTATTCTATCAATTTTGGGAAACTTTTTCCCCTTTAAGTTAACTTTTGTTTGATTCAATTTTTTAATAAAATCTTTAACAATAGGTCGAAGAGTTTTCTGGTATGTATTTACAACCACACAAAGCTGTTGTAGGTGATAATGCCTTTCTCCATGAAAGTGGCGTTCACCAGGTTAGTGAAATTAAATGCATGCATTTGCAGTTAACTAATTATATTACACCACATAGACAATCCACTTATCATTATATTCATGTAATGTAAATCTTAGAACTTTCATGTTATGGATTTTCATTTACTATGCTACATATAGTTTAACGATGTTATTAATAAAATGGAATTACAAGTTTTAGCAATCACTTTAGTTTATTATCCAAAATTCACTTGTATTACATTTCTTTTTATTTATGCGAAATTTCAAATTGAATATCGTAGGTGGATATATATACATATATCATCCATGCGTTGTGAGATTTGAATTGAAAATCTTTTCATTTATTTCTTTAGTAATTAGTTCTTTTTCTTACGTTATATTTAGTGGTCAGAATATGATAAGATAAGATATACCTTAAAGGATAAGAACATGATATGATAAAAGTAATGAACACCATGATATGAATCAACTAGCAATTGGCGGCGGCGACAATATTGGTGGTAATAATTACAGTAGTAACAATGACAGTGATAGTGGTGGTTTTGATGGTTACAATAGAAGTGACGGTTGTGACAATAATAATAATGGTGATGATTGTGTTGGTAAAAATGGTAACGATAATGATCATGGTGGTGGTTGTGGCGTTGACAATGGTAGTGAGTGACAACACGACTGTGGCAATGGTGATTATAATGGAGATGACATTGAAGACAATGGTGGGAGCAACATTCGTAGTGCTTGGTAATGTTTGTTGTATTGCTTCATGTGTTTGCTGGTCTATAACATTCCTACCCACATCAAGTAACACCTTGTCCTCAAGGTGATAATCAACTTTCATCTTGTTCCAATTTTCCTAGGAAGTATCATTTGGTGAAAGACCCTTCCATTGGACTAAAACCATCAACTGAGGTTCATGTTCAGAATGCTCCTACTTCGAGTTGAGAATAACCAATGGAGAAATGATAGGATAATCATCAACAATAGTAGGGGGCAACTCAAACCCATTGATAACTGCTTTCGAAGGATGAAGACAAGGTTTTAAAAGGGAGCAATGAAACACAGGATGGATACAAGAGTTATCCAGAAGTTTGAGTTTATATGCCATGTGTCCAATTTTCTCTAGAATTTGGTATGGCCCATAGAAGCGTTTGGCTAACTTAGAGTGTGGTTTACCTTTCACTAAAGTTTGTTGATGAGGCCGTAATTTGACGATGACCCATTCTCCCACCTTGAAACTAATGTCATGACGATGGTTTTCCACAAACTGTTTCATGGTTTCCTGGGCTTTAATAAGCTTCTTCTTCAGACTTTGTGAACAGTGTCTTGCGATTTATCGAAAAATCATCCATTGCATCAATGCTTGAAGAACCTGCTATGTGTTGGGGAATATTGGGGGGTTTCTTCCAAAGGTGATTTCATAGGGGGAAAGTCTGGTGCTTGAATGAATTGATATGTTATAGGACCATTCGGTCTATATCAAAAACTTACCCCAGGACAACGGGCGATGGTGAACGGAGGCTCGTAAGTACTGTTCGACAACTCGATTTAGCATTTTCGTCTGTGGATGATAGGCAGAGCTCATACAAAGTTTTGTGTCGCTGAGTTGGAACAATTCTTGCCAAAAGTGGCTGATGAACAATGGGTCTCGATAGTAGACCAAGCTATGAGGCATTCCATGAATTTTCCCAACAATGTCCATGAAAAGGATTGCAATAGTGTGAGTCGTGAAGTGTGACTTGAGCTTGGCCAGGTGGATTTCTTTTGAGAAGCGGTCAAAAATTACCAAGGTCGTTGTGTGTCCACAAAACATCGAGAGACTCACAGTGAAGTCAAGGAAGAGGTCCTCTCATGGACGAGAAGGGACTGGTAGGGGCAAAGTAAACCACCCTATTTTCTGTTGACATATTTGGTGCACTGACAGTCAACATAGGCAACTACGAATTGACTAACGTCATGTTTCATTCCTGACCAAGTGAAATTTTCACTAATTCGAGCTAGAGTTTTAGTTACTCCCATATGGCCTCCCGTCGGTGATGAATGGAACTCGATGAGCAGGGTCGTGATAAAACAAAACACCTTTGGAAGCCATATGTGCCCCTTTTGCAGGATTAAGTCTTGTATGATAACACAATCTGGATGATCCTCAGGATTATCTGCAATTTCCTGACGGAATTTAATGAATTCCTAGTGGGTTTGTAATTCACGCTTTAATTCCTGCAAAAAAACAAAGTGAGGTTCAGTTAATATTAGAAATTGTCTAACGATAGGTTCTGGAATTCTTGATACAGCGTCGACGACGGTGTTGGCTTTTCCCGACCGATACTAAATGGAATAATTGTACCCAAGCAGGCGGGCTAAGTACATCTGTTGTTCTGGAGTTTGAACAACTTGAGTCATCAATTCTTTTGGATTCCTGTGGTTCGTTAGGATAGTGTAGTGGTGACCCAATAAATATTGGAGCCACTTCTTAACTGCTGTAGTTATGGCGGCGAGCTCCCTGACATAAGTTGATGAATGCAAAAGTTTTAGGCAGAATGGTTTACTGAAAAATGCTATTGGATGACCTCGTTGAGACAAGATAGTGCCCATTCCTACCCCAGAGACGTCCTTTTCGACAACAAAAGGTTCTGAAAAGTCTGACAGCCATAACACCGAAACCTTACAAACAACATCTTTTAAGGTGTCAAACGCCTTCTGAGCCTTTAAAGACCATTGAATATGATCTTTAGTCAGCAAGTTGGTTAAAGGAGTGGCAATCAATGCATACCCTTTTATAAATCGCCAATAAAATCTTGATAAACCCAAAAATCCGCATAGGGCTCTCATAGTGCGAGGTTGTGGCAAATCTTGAATTTCCTTAACGTTTGCGGGAACGGGTTCTACTCCACTTGTTGAAACTAAATGCCCCAAGTATTCCACTTGTCGCTGCGCAAATGAGCATTTGGACAACTTCAAAAAGAATTGCCCTGTAAGTAGTACCTGAAAGGTTGTTTCCAGGTGTGTGAGGTGCTCCGGAAAGGATTTGTTATAAACAAGAATGTCATCAAAGAAGACAATGATGAATTTACGCAAATGAGGAGCAAAGATGCTATTCATTGTCACCTGAAAGGTGGAGGGGGCGTTACATAGCCCAAACGGCATGACCTGAAATTCATAATGACTGGTTTTGCTTACGTCATCGTCCTTCATCAAAATATGGGGATACCCTTGTAGAAGGTCTAGCTTCAAGAACCAAGAAGCACCTCCTAACTCATCCAGAAGCTCATCTATAGTGGGAATAGGAAAACGGTCCTTGACCGTAATTGAGTTCAAAGCTTGATAGTAAATGCAAAACCTCCAAGACCTATCGCATTTCTTAACCAGGAGCACAGGTGACGAAAAATGACTCGTGCTTGGGTGAATGATTCCATTCTGAAGCATAGCCCGAACTTGAGTCTCAATCTCCTGTTTCTGAAAATATGGATATCTATAGGGACAAACATTCACAGGTTCAGAATTAGGAAGCAGATGAATGGTATGGTTGGGATAAACATTCACAGGTTCAAAATTAGGAAGCAGATGAATGGTATAGTTGGTGGTCTGTGAAGGAGGCAAAGTTGTTGGTGTCTAAAAAAGTTTGTGGAATTTGTTAACTAAGGAATGTATTTTTAGATTTGGGAGTTCAATATCAGTGACATTGGTTGAAGGGAGCTCGACTGGAATCACTCGAATATGAAAGAACCCACTCCCGCTATTTGTTTGTACCAAGTGTTTGAGTTACGAAGGGGTGATGTTTTGAAGGGTAAAGTCTATCTCACCCTTTAATTCAATGATCCAATTATTGTTCACGAACTTCATAATGAGCTCGTTGTAGTCAGTTAGGATAGGTCCAAGTGACTTGAGCCACTAAACCCCCCGAACCAAATCTACCCCACGCAAGGGAAGGACATGAAGGCCAACAGTGAAGCTCTGGCCCTGAACGTGAACCGTGACTTCGACACAGAGATGGTGGCATTCAACTTCGTTGTTGTTACCCACCGTTACTCGTAAGAGGTGAGTGGGCTGAGCATTCAAGCCCAGGGTTCGCACCATACGTTGTTGCACAAAGTTATGAGTGCTTCCTCCGTCAATGAGGATGATCACCCTCTGAGTAGATATCCGACCCACCAAGTGAAGTGTTTTAGGGGCTAAATGGCCCAAAAAGGCATAAAAACTTATTTGGGCCTGGGAAGAGTCCACAGTGTCTTTCGAGTAGGGTTCTGGAAAAAGAGGTAGGGTAATAGATGAATCTGGAGCAAGGGTTATATCATGAGGTTAAGCGTTTGTGCCCTCTACTAAATTTCTCATCGCAATTGAAACATAACCTTTTTTCTCGATGAATCAACATCTCTTCTGGGGTGAAGCGCTTAATAGGGAAAGGGGGTGGCTGAGGGGGTGAAGGTAACAATGGTTGAGGGAGTGTGTGGGGAAATGTGTGTGATGGCGGTGGAGGGGAGGAAGTCGGGTTAGTTCTGCCGCAGAAGGAACAGTGATGGTCAAGTAACTTTTCTTCCTGAAGTCGCGCCAACGACGCTGCCTGGACCAACGTGAGTGGTTACAGGGCTTGGACCTCGCGGAGGATGTCGGGCGTTAGGCCAGAGACAAACCAACTCAGGAGAAACAACATTGGAAACCTTATAATGCGATTGGCGAGTGTCTCAAACTGTGAAAGGTACTTACTAATCGTGCCTGAAGAGTTTGAAGAGGGTTCCGGTGGGGTCGTCATAGTGCGACGGTGCGAAATGAGCCTCAAGGGCTTGAAGGAACCCCGCCCACGGTGAAATTTATTCGTTCTTTGTCATCCATTGGAACCAAGCCAAGGTATGACCCTCTGTATAGAAGGATGCGATGGTGAGGCGCTCGTGGCCTGGAGTGGCATGATACTTAAAAAATTGAGTAATCTTTAAGATCCAACCTGAGGGGTTCGACCCGTCAAATCGGGGAACTTCCATTTTCATTCGTGGAACATGCGATGAGGAAGAAGGAGGGAACGAGTTTGAAGAGGAAGACAAAGGTGGTGATCAATGTTGTTGTTGCTGGGTTGTCTCCAAAATGGTCATTCGCTGGAGTAGCTCGTCCAATTTGGAGGTAACATGAAGATGGTTAGAAGCTAGCTTGACGATAACTTCCTCAATACGGTCCAAGTTTGTCTTTGATCATGTGGACTCTGCCATAACAGACTCAATGAAAGCACCAAGTGTTATAGGCACAAAACTAGAAAAAAGAAATAGACTAGCTTCGAGGGCTAGGACCTCCAAAAGGAAAGGTAAGAAGGGAGATTGTATTATTTCTATCTGCCTTTTCCTTACATTCAAGTAGTCTATATACAGGAAATTAAGATAAAAACAGAATTTGACACTATACTAAGAAATGACAGACACTAACGGACATACTAAAATGGCAGACAACCATATTCTAATTTATCCAATCCTATCCTGCCAGATCACCAATTCATAACATAATTAGTTTTACACAAAATCCTTAAGATGTTGTGGTTTGATGATTTTGCGTGGTGGCCTTTGGACAATATTTGTGCTTGATAATGTTTGTTGTATTGTTTCGTATACTTGCTGGTCTATAACACATGTAAAAAACATATTCAATTACATCTATTTTCTAATCCTTAATAGAATGGAACAAGGTAGAAATTAACAGTTGTACTAATGCCGTTGGCCTTGACTTTAGTCATGTAGAGCATTTTCTTTTGGCATAGGAGCCTTCTAGGCCTACTGACTCTTATATAGAGGTGCAAATGGAGATCCCTTAACGGACCCTTATTTCCTTAATAATTGACTTGAAGTTCTTTTCATTTATTTTCATTTGAAATTTAATTACAATAGCAATAAAACACATTTGGTAAAAAAAAAAATGAGACCTTTTAAACTAAATTGATGAATTCAAATAATTAACCCTTACAGAACTCCATCAAATTCGCATTAGAACTTTGTTTTGATTCCTTTTACACATTTGCTTTTTTTTTTTTTCACGTGAAATGTAATTAAACTTTTTGGATTTTTATATATATATATATATATATATATATATATATATATATATATATATATATATATATATGTATATTTATTGTATTTGAGACTCATCCATTATATTATTTTAGTTGGCTTGCTAATAAGTCCATATTAAGTAATCCTTTGATTTTGTCCCTTGTTTTTTTTTTTTTTTCTATTTTCAATTCTACTTTGTAGGCTGGATTGTTAAAGCATAGAGCTACATATGAAATAATGTCTCCCGAAGATATTGGTCATGAAAAGTCCAGTGGAGTTAATATGGTACTAGGGAAGCTAAGGTATTCTCAGAACTCTTTTGTACTATATATTTTGTGAACCTTTATACAAGAATTTATTCTATAAGATAGTAGGATGAAACTTTACAGCATAAAAGCTTGTGAGATTTTTCTTCTTTTATATCAATTAATGGAATGGAATTGTAATTTATAACAATTTCCAGAAAAACACTTCTAGGTCATTTAGGCAGGGCTGGATACGATTCCGATTCGACTTGATTACTAAATCAATCTAAACCAAACTAAAGAGAGAAAAATTCAGATTGATTGGAATTATCAGTTCAATTTGTATTTTTAATTTACAAACCCACTGATTTGGGTATTGAATTTAAACATACAGAACCCAAAAAAATTCGAACTTATGTGAACACATACTATTTTGGAAAATTTTAAATTTTTATATTGTTTAATTCAATAATTTTTATTTTGTGTAATTCTATATATATTTTCAGCTTTTGATATTATTTATTAGTTTTCTTTCATTTTATAATGATTTTCCATTCTTAATATTTTCATTGTTTTTATTTTTTTATATTAGATGATCGACTTGGTTCTGGTTGAGTTGCCAATAATTTTTTTAATTGTTTTTTTTTTGGAGAGACCGATTCAACACAAATTAATTAACATTGATAGATCTGAATCTAAATATTTCCTAAACCTGATCCAACCCTACATTTAATTTAGGTACAAAATTATTTGGAACAAGGATTTGTATAATATGCACAAATATTTTATCCTTATATTTCTATTCACTTATAATTTATTAATAATAACATTAAATATATATTATATCAATATTTTTTAATAAGAAAATATTATAAACTACTTAAGAATATTAAAATTATTTTGTAGCTTGAAAAATCACTTCATGTCATTTCAATTATTAAAAAATTTACAATATCAAATAAATGATTAATCTTTTTAGGAAGTATTATTGACGGAATTATAGTATAGATCATTTATATGCATTTAACATTTAAATGATCTAATATGACTAATATTCAAAAGATTAAATTTATTATTAATGCATCTTTAAAGGAAAGAATTGATAATTTAATTGAATTAATTATTCATTTGAAATTTTTTATATTCATTAATAATTATAATCAAAATAAACATTATCAATATAATGTTGAAGTATCTAGCAACATTTTTTAGCTAAAAACTTACACAAATATTTGATTCATTGTGTGTTTTGTAAGTATAGTATTTATTAAATTAACTATCATAAATATAATACATAAAAATAATAAAGAAATAAAAAATTATTGTACTAAAGTATATATTAATATATAGCTATTATTCAAATAATTATTTATCAAATTAGTTAAAATAAGTAATTAATATTCGTATCATTTTTAAAAATAGTTTTATATTATAGTCTATTTTACTTCTCTCTCTCTCTCTCTCTCTCTCTCTCTATATATATATATATATATATATATATGTATATATATATATATATATATATATATATATATATATATATATATATGTGCAATATTATATAAATTAATGATTATTTTTTAAAACTTTAATGATTAAACAATGTCTTTTTAAAATATTGAATTTTTTCTAAAACAATAGTCCTCTATTGAAAAATTAAAGAAAATTTTATTTCCTATTACATTAAACAAGATATCTATTAAAAATGTTATGCATATGTATAAAAGAATTTGATATTTCATTTGTTAAGCTGATTAATATAAATAAAATTTAAATGTATTCGTAATGAAAGAAATTAAAAGAAAAACTAAATACATATTCAATTTTTATTTTTGTTAAGATTTGGACTCTCTGCCTTAACTAACCTAATATTAGTTCGTATAAAAAGCTAAGCTATTATTAATGAAATATACCAAAAATTAAATTCAATAGAATTTTTTCATTTTTTTATCAAGACTTGTAAGGATAAATTTGTAACAAAGTAAAAAAATTGGTGTTCGATGAGTATTATATTTATGTATAATTTTATTTTCTCTATTTAATTAACACACATTTGCACACTCGCACTTATATATATATATATATATATATATATATATATATATATATATATATATATATATATATGTATGTATGTATAAACAAATAAATAAAAAGAGAGATAATAATTTTATATTTTGTTAATAAAAAATAGGTTGTATTTATTATGTTTATTGTTTGAATTTTAAGAATATAACTATAAAAAATAAATTTAAAGTTTTGAAATACAAGAAACTTATAGATGAAATAATTGAAACTTTTATGAAAATAAATGAATTAAAAAAATAAAAGAAGTTCAAAACAAATAAAACATTAACACTATGAGTAATGTTGAAGTAAATTATAGTATTTGTACGCAAGAATGTGAAATTAAACAAAAAAAAAAAACCAATTGTTTCTATGTGATATCATTGATTCATGGTTTATTTTATGTTTTTTTTTTTTGTAATTTGGTAATGATTGTTTTGTTTCTTTTGTATCATAGACTTCATATAATCAATTTATGACTCATTTTTCCTTCGTTTACATTTTTGCATCTATTAGTGGACGCCAAGCTTTGAAAAGTCGTCTCAAAGAGGTATTAAAATATTTTCGTTAATATACTCTAAGTCATTCTGAATGTTTTCCTTTATTTTTCATGAGTTATTCTCTTTACCTTTTCAGCTTGGCTATGAACTTAGGGATGAAGAAGTTGAGAGTGTGTTTAGGAACTTCAAAGCAATAGCCGAGAAAAAAAAGGTTGAGAATTAGTTATTTTTCTTTCCTTTTCATGCTTCATTTTCAATCAAGAATAAATATATAGTTATATGTACTTAACATTAACTTTGTCAACAAGTCATGTCTATGGTGATTTGTCTATATGTTAAAGAGAAGTGTTGGCCATATTCTCTCACATTTTCTTTTGAATATTCTTAGTAATAGATCAAAATTTATTTGAAATCAACAATTTTGATAGGTTTTACTTTTCAATTAATATTTCTTTCTCCTAAATTTATTGAAAGTTGATGATTTTCAATATATTTTAACAAATCACCGAAAGTATCCAAAAGAGAGTGTTAGAGGAAGTATGGCTAGTACTCCTTATATGTTAAATAATTAATTTGTTGTATTTATTCTTTATTTTGTGCATAGAATTAAGGTCAAATGATAAATGATTTTAGATGCGTGTCGGCGCAACATATGGATTGTTTCATGATTTTTTAGCATACATATTCCTTTGAAGTGATGAGTTTGTTTGTAAGTGCTAAAGGATTTATTTACTCTTGATTTAACTCAAAAGTGTACAGAGAACTTAACCTACTAAAATTATTTGGGGTGACTATACTTTTATTTGTGCACCGTACAAATGAACTCAATTCAGAAAAAAATTATGTTCACCATATGTTGGTTTTGTAGTAACACATCTATATTTCCTATATTATACAAAAAAGAGAACAAAATTTTGCAACACTAAATTAATGTCTAATCATAAATAGAAAACATCCAAAATCATGAAGCATGAATAAATCAACCAAAACTTGAAAGAAGCAAAATAAATAGGTGTGAGGACTAGTGGATCATCATTAGGCTTAGTTAGTTAGATGCCATAGTTGTTTTTTGGCTAAGTGTTAATTGAAGAAGCCATGATAGTTAAGTTAGTTATTTCTGTTATAACTAACTTTAGGCTTGTGTATTCCTTATATATAAAGTGTTAGCTAGGTGACTCATGTGAGTGAATCACAAACAATTTGGTGAGATACTTTTTGAGTGTGTGAGATATCAAAGTGTGAGCAATCTTGCTCTTGTAAAGTTCTTCCAATCTCTCAATAAAAGTCCATGGAGTATCTTGAAGAGTGGATGTAGGATTCAAATCCGAGCCACTATAATCCTTGTGCTCTTCTTCTTTCTATCTTTTCTTTTCTTTCTGCATTCTTCTGCTACCATTGAGCAAAACTCTTTTCAGTTTTGTTGCTGCAAATCATACAATAGGAAAACTAGAAATTTCATTATGCATTATGGTAAAAAAAAAAAAAAAAGCAACCCAAAAATTATGTCATGTGTACGTGTAGACCATAGCTCATTAGTTACTACACCAAATAGATTTTTTTTTTTTTTTTTGCTTTGGACTACACCAAATAGAATGCAATGTCTACTAAGGAGATGATCACATGACACTTCTATGCCCAAACTAATCATGTATTGCAACTACAATAATCATTAACACTAGGAATTAAGGCTTTTTGAATAATTTGATAAATGATCAAATTTTGTATTTGGTTTTCTATTAACTTTTTTGCCTTTGGTCGTCTTTGATAATTTTTTTAAATTGGTTCCTAAAGTGCTATCCAAATAACTTTATTTCACTATTTAAAGTGTCATCTAAACAAATTGAGGGGACAAAAATAAAATTTTAAATTTATTAGGTATGAAAGGCTATTTTTTTAATAGTGATCAAAAGTGAAATTCAATTATTTATCATAAATAAAAAATATATTTAAGTCTTTTAAAACTATATAATTGTGGTTGTCTTCTTGTGATGTTTGTTAACAGTGAATCATTTTGACCGTTTCTTGAAACTAATGTCTTTCTATTGTCTAACTCAAGTGTTTGGTGTCTTTAGAGAGTTACCGATGTTGACCTCAAAGCATTGGTGTCAAATCAAGTTTCTCATGATGAACCTATTTGGAAGCTTGATGGTTTGCAGGTAAACTCACAACTACAAAATTGACATTTAACATCATTTTTTTGGACATTCAACATTTGTTTTAAATCAATACAGAAACGATTGTTGTTAAAAGTAGATCATTTTTAATGAAATTCATTATACAATATCGGTTCTCTTCAAAACTGATGTAGTACAATAGCAAATAGACAAAAAAAAAAATGATATCAATTCTAGAAAACTTGATGTTGTAAGTACCATATAATATTGGTTCTATCAAAACCAATGTTAGAACTGATATAGTATAGTACTTACAATATTAGTTTTGATCAAAATAGATGTAGAAAGTGTGTTTTCTACATTGATTTTATTGATTTTTTTCTATAACTGATGTTGTATAGTCACTTTCTACATTGTTTAATTACATGATCGATGTAGAATATCATTTTTTTTTAAAAAAATATAGCCTATTCTCTTTATTTCCCTCCATGTAATTTTAAAAGACACATTAAAAGCTTAAACAAAAATTTTAATGCACTTCTATTAACAATATTTGGTTCTCCATTCATCTTCTTAAAAAAAAGTGGTCAGAATATCAGTGCATAAATTATTCAAGTATTGTAGATATGATAGAATGAGCCCAAAATATGCATGGCAAATTCCCAATGATCACTTGCTCACTAATGGAAAAGAAAGTATATTCAGTCGTTAGATTTTTGTCTTCTTCACTAAAATGTGCATTGGCTGCTTCATTGAGATTACCACTATGCTTTTGACATGAACCGATATTTACAAATGAAGAGGAGATATATAACTGAAAATGTATCAAGTCTTAATTAGATAAGCTAAACATAACTTGTTCTGTACAAATAAACCATTCACCAAATACTAGTTTTATAGGATAACAATAAGAAAATCCGTGTAGACCAATTAGAAGCAAAAATTCGCATAAGAGTAATGGATCACTAATAAAAAAAATATTATCGCAATAAGCAATAAGATTCTAAGAACTTATGTGTAAGCATCTGATCAATTATCATCCAAGGTCAAACAAATGGCTAAACTAGAGACCCATAATATATGCCACAAAAATTTCAAAGCATATTAAAGTTAGGTGGCCCTCATTGCTCATCTACAAGAACTATCATTTAACATATTGCCTTACGGTTGATGCCTGTCAGCACTCCGATTTTTAACCCCATATCATGTTTAAAAGAAGAAGAAAAAGAAAATTTCAGTGGTAAGATCAAGCTCTTCACCTTATCTGCACTTAATTATGCCTCTAGTAAAACCAACATTCTAGAACTAACTACAAACCCTCCAAAAAGTATTGGACAATCTATTTGTATATTTGAAAAAGAAAAAAAAAATCAATTAACTACGAATGCAAATTTCACCAAGAGAAAGAACTTGGGTATACAAATCAATCATCTTTTGCAAAATTTTCAACAAAAGCAATAAACACTAATAAATAATTAAAACCATTGAACAATGTATAAAAACCCTAACTTTGATCGATTAATAGTATTCAAATTTCAAATTACATTACATTTTTTCTTCTTTTGATCCCAATTAAAACCTATAAGCACTCTTATAATTAGGGAAAAAAAGCAGAAAAGAAAACTACATTAAGTTTTTGTAGTGTGTTAGGATATAAGAAGAAGGAAGAGTTAGTTAATATAGTTAGACTACTAATGAGTTAGTTAGTTAGTTAGAGGGGTTTATTAGATATAAATAGAGGAAGAAGGATAGGAGAGAGGGGGATCTTATCATTTGTAGATTGAGCATTAGCTCTTTGTGAAAGGAGAAATCCTTTGTGAAGGGGAAACCCTTGGAGGAGAATTTTCTCTCCTATTTTTTGTTCTTTTCTTACTAGTCAATAAAATCTTTTATTTTCTTCCTCATTTCAATTCTCGATTCCTAACAAATTGGTCTGACCTATCGGATCTTTGAGGAGAAGCTAGTGTTAGGGATGGAGGAAGCACAAATTTGGGCTAAAAAGGTGGAGCTGCCAGCGTTCATGGGGACAAACCCAATTGGTTGGATTGCTAGGGTTGAAAAATTCTTTGAGGTACAAGAAATTCCTTTGTTCCATAAGTTGCAATATGCATTCATGAGCATGGAGGATGTTGCAACACATTGGTTCTACATTTGGAGCCAAAACAACCCAGATTCAAATTAAGAGTCATTTTCCACAGCTTTGATCAAAAGATTCGGAGATCGCCATGGTAATCACATCTTTGAAAGATTGAGTATCTTGAAGCAAGAAAAGCCAACTGAGACAGAAATCCCCATAAAAAAATGGGAGACTTCCACAAAGTTCTTGAAAGTGAGGACCAACATTTCAGAGTGGAAACACATGTTGCGCAAGATATTGAATGAAAAACTTGATTCCCATGTCTCTCAATAAGACAAAAATAGCATGAAGGGAAGTGGGTCAGAATTTAGTGAAGCAAAGGCTAACTCTTGGGAAAGAAAGGTGGAACTACCTAGCTTTGATAGAGGTGGAACTACCTAGCTTTGATAGAAGCATAGAAGGGGGAACTAATTTGAAGGGTAGCAATTTTGAGTGTGACAGTGACCCATTGCAGTTCTTGAAATCAGAAAACAAAAGTAAAGAAGGTTTAGTAATCAAGAACCACACCCTTTGTGATGGAGAAGAAACCAAAAATGATGAAACAAAGTTAGGAAGAGAAAAAAAAAAGATTGAAAAGGTTATGGGGGAAGAAGTTGATCCATCGATAAAGAGGGAGAAGCACAGGGAAAATGGAGTGGCGAATGTGGGTTACGAAGACAATTTTCTTGATAACCCAATTACAGATTTAATCAAGAAGGAAGTTGAAGCTGGTGATTCAACCAAACCACATTGTTTTCAAGATTCAGATTTCCATAAAAAGATTGTTATGGTGAAACAAAAACCATTCATAAAGGTGGTTGGAACAACAATGGTGTTGGAATCTTGGAATGTCAACTTGTTGGGTAAGCCTTTAGCATTAAATTTTGTTGCATCTATGACTGACAACTTAGCCATGGAGCTAAGGCAGAATGAATGTACTGAGCCAATCAACCTGATTAAGTTATATGGAGTCCACCCTTGTCATTCCCACCACCGAAGCCACCAAACCTCAGTTTGCATGCAGGGGCAATAAGTCGTTCCCAATTAAGCTAAAAGAGGTGTAGTTGCCATCCAACAATCAGACAAAAACTTTAGGAAGTTTTAGTGTGCAATTCCAGTTTTTAGATTCCAACCTTAAGGACAAGGTTGATTTTTAGGAGGGGTGTATTGTTAGGATATAAGAAGGAAGAGTTAGTTAATATAGTTAGACTACTAATGAGTTAGTTAGTTAGTTAGAGGAGTTTATTAGATATAAATAGAGGAAGAAGGGTAAGAGAGAGGAGGATCTTATCATTTGTAGATTGATCGAGCATTAGCTTTTTGTGAAAGGAGAAATCCTTTGTGAAGGAGAAACCCTTGGAGGAGAGTTTTCTCTCCTATTTTTTGTTCTTTTCTTACTAATCAATAAAATCTTTTATTTTATTTCTCATTTCAATTCTTGGTTCTTAACACAGTACTACTGCTTCTACCAAGCCAATGATGCTGATGAACGGCTCAACTACCTCTTGATTAGTCCTTGCCATTGAAATCGAAATTGTATGGAACAAAATAGCAATGGCAAAATTCACAACTTTTTTTTTGTTTTGTTTGATAAAACAAAAAATAGGATTTCTCTGGTACATGTAGCCTTTGGATTCCATAACTTATGAAAAGCAAGATATTTAACACATATCTCTTCCAGTTCCAAATGATCATGATTCATGATGGCCTTTCATCTGAGAGAATGTATAGTATGAGCCAAATGTAGAAACTTGTTTATTCCTCAAACAATAAGTGATAAACTACCAATTAGGAAGTTGAAGTCTACAAGAGGCCATATCAATTGCTGAGGAAAACACTAACTAAAAATTGATCTAAAAATCCCAGACATTTTTTGTTTGCTGGTAGATAAGTTTGATATATTTGGTGAAGCTACCATCCAAATCCTTATTCCATACAAAAGAAAGTGAGGCAACAATCAATAAGACACTCGTCATTGTACCTGCATATTTTCAGGAAAAGGAATTGATACACAACAATGATAGTATCCATTTTCATTGAAAGGAAATCTCTGTAAAAAATGAGCTTTAGGAATAAGATACTGCACCTAGTCCTCTGATCCATAGTGCTTGAATATGCCCCGTACATCAAAAGAGTCAACCTTTCTTGTCCACTTGTTCTTGTTCCTGAACACTGACAAAATTATCTAAAGTTTTAGAGAGCAAGGGAAAAACTCTTTTACTTTGGAAGGGACACTAAAAATTAGGTTATTCTTGCTTTACATTTCTTGTCTTTATTCTTCTTCTTCCATAGAAGACAATTTACACCAATGATGGGAAACTTGATACCACACTTTAACCAAAAACCTTAAGACTCATGTTTATTGGTCTTTTCTTCACTTATATGGTGCTCAACTTTTTCACTTCTACTCGATGTGAAACTTCATCTGATACTTATACTCTAATAGTATAGTCCTACATTTAGTGAAATAAGAAAAAGTAAAGCAAAAGATAAACATAAAATATAAATTTATATCTTCAATCAAACATTTTAGTAAAACAGTAGAGCAAAGCTTTCAATACATCAAACAATTTGATTTGACATGTATAACAAAAGTGCATCTTCGTTCAATCACTCCAGAAGAAAATAATTATATTGGGAGTCTGTAATTTTAGGAAGATTTTTTTATCCTTATTTGTACTTATCTTATTTCTCTCAATGGATTCTTTTTTTGTCACAAAGAAAAAACAACAAATAACAATTTAATACAATTCATGAAAATTCAATTTTAAATGCTTTTTATGTTTAAAAAAATGATAGATCAAAATAACAATGTGAATCTGTGATATACCAATGCGCATGATCACCTCTTAGATAAAAAATCAAAAGATAAAAACACCAATGTATAGTCAGAAATCAGTCACACCACACAAAACAAGCATCTCAATCATACAAAATAAAAGCTTAAAAATCCTTCTCTAAGATGTGCCTTTGAAATACCCGCATAATTGCATATGCTTTCGCAACCAAGTCAACTGTTATAATATTGACAAAAGGTAAAGGGGCCACACTCAAGCACCCTAGCTACTCTTCCAAGGTTTGAGAACACCAATAACTATGATAGCTGCTATTATCAACAGTATAATGATGACAATGCACATCCATTTTCAAGAGTTCTTCTAGAGTTTCTTATCATTTTGAAGTGCAGATGTCCCTCTCTGGACATGATTGACTGCATTGTTGACCTGAACAAGCCTCTCATTAATGCAAATCAAACTAAATGTGCCCTGCATTCTACATACACATGCATATATACAAACAAAAAACCAAGGGTGTGCGAGTGAGAGTGAACAAACCTGACTTTCAATGTTCTCTAAAATTTCTCCTTGAGCAGCAACTAACACTTCCATGTCAAGGTAAATCTAAAATAATAAAATAGGATTAGACCTACTATCATTTTATCAACTTAATTAAATATTTAAAACTAAGATTTTCGTGCAAGCAAACCTGGTGTAAATCAAAAACTTTTTCTCAATTTCTTTTAGAGCATCATGTCTCTCCTGAATTTCTTCTAGTGTGTTTACAATCTGCAGAAACCCAGATTTTCTTAATAAACTTTGCAATAGACCCACTGAAAGAGATTTGAAATTATAGGGGCTCCTTATTAGATTATAAATCATACAGAAACCTATTTAAATGCTCCCAGATGGTACAGGGACAAGCATATGGTTCGAATTTTGAAATGGCTCCCATATCAGTTAACAAACATAATTAGGAATTCACATCATGCATACAATTCAGATGGACAAGAATACATAAACTATTCTAACAGGGATGAAATAAAATTCTATAACAAACATAATTAGGAATTCACATTGTTGGTTTTGTGGAGGAAATTATAAAAAATAGAGGAGAGAAGAGAGAAAATACGTATGCGGAAGAAATAGAATTATTCTATTCTAATTCAAATTGTTCTCCGCAGCGATACAATAAATAGCAAAAGATAAACTAATTAGATAACAAGATATTAACAAAACAGAATTTTAAAACTAACTTGCTCCTTAAAGATAGGAACCACTTATTGACTAGGCTAATCCATTAAAACTGACTTACTCCTAAAATATAGGAAACCAACTTATTTACTAAATCCTATTTTAAAAACTGAAAAATAAAATATTATGCAGTTACAAAAGTATATCTTCAACACTCCTCCTTGCTTTTGGAACTGCAAACTCCAATTCTTTGAGTTCAAGTTTGTTGATAGACTTTGTAAACATGTCGGCTAGTTGATCTTTAGACTTGCAGTAAATTAAGTTCACTTCTCCACTTTGTTGCATCTTTATCAATAATAAACCTTGATGTTGAAATGTTTAGTCTTCCCACGACACACATGGTTGTTTGCAATAACAATGACTACTTGATTATCAACAAAAATTCCAGTTTTGTTCTTTTGAGCAAATGGAATGTTTGACCTTGTTGTAGTGAGATACATTAGACATCTAATCAAGCTCCCATAATATCCTTCATCAATGTTATCAACACCTTCTTCCTTGCTGAACTTCTCCTTTTGATTCATTGGTGTGCTAACAGATTTGCATTCCTCCATTTGAAACTTCTTCAAATTTTCTTTTGCATATTTCTTTTTTTTCATGTTTAGCATTCTTTCAAGATGACAATGACCAAGTCTCTTGTGCTTGAATTCCATGGGTGTGACTTGAGTGAAATAGGTTGTATGCTCCTCCTCTGCTGGATCAAATGAAAAGCTTTTACCTTTCATTTTAACCCTTAGAGCTTCCCGGCCAACAATGTCATAGATAAAGCAATGTTGATGTTCAAAGGACACTTTAAATCCCTTTTTAATCAACTGACCTACACTTAGCAAGTTTTGGTCAATATTAGGTACATAAAGAACATCTGATATTAATTTGATACCTGAACGCGTTGAAATTGCGACAGTTCCTTTTCCTTTTACTGGAATATAGCCACCATTCCCAATTCTGACCTTTGAGACATTAGTTGGCTTCAAATCCTTGAATAGAATCTTATCATATGTCATGGGGTTCGTACAACCACTATCAATCAACCAACATTTAGAACTACTCCTCATCGAATAGCATGTTGTAGCAAAAATATAATTTTCTTCCTCCTGCTCAACAACTTGAGCATTGGCTTCTTGTTGCTGAAATTTGCTTTTACAAATTATAGCTTCGTGTCCAAGCTGATTGCACTTGTTGCACTTTGTGTCTGGCCGTTTCCAACATTTGTATGGTGGGTGACCCAATTTTCCGCAATGCTGACAAGGTGGATAATTTTTCTTTTTATCCTTACCTTTGTTTTGGTTGTTTGCATTATTTTCGCTGCTTGCTGCCTGATTCTTCTTGAAAAAAATCTTTTTGCTTTCATCAAATTCATGATGTTTGGCGGGCAAAGCACCTTCGACAACACGATCTTGCCTCATCAACCTTCGTTGCTCTTGAGCTTGCAGGACATGTAGCACTTCTGTCAATGTGATTTTCGACAGATCCTTTGTGTTCTCCATTGAAGCTATAGATGCTTCATACCTCTCCGGCACCGTTACCAAAATTTTCTCTACAATTCTCGAATCAGCAAAGTCACTTCCCAACAACTTTATCTTATTGGCAATACCCAACAATTTGTTTGAGTATTCTTTGATTGTCTCTGACTCTTTCATCCTTTAAAGCTCAAATTCCCTCCTTAAATTCAACACTTGCATGCTTCGTATTCTATCATCTCCAGCGTATTCCTCTTTTAGATAATCCCAAATTGCTTTGGGTGATTTAAGAGTCATGATTCTGATGAATATCATTTGTGAAACACCAGTGAACAAACATGACCTCGCCTTTGCCTTCTTCATCTTTCTTTCCTTGTGATTTTTAATTTGGGCCGTGGTGGGATTTTCAGGCAGCGGATATATTTCATAATCCTCTTCCACAATATCCCATAAATCCAAAGACTCCATGTAGGATTGCATTTTCACTTCCCAAAGATCATAATTCTCTCCATCAAAGATTGGAAGAGTTATGTGGGAAAAACTTGCTTCACCTTCCATGGTACAAGTCCCGTAAGAATAAGACTCTGATACCAATTGTTGGTTTTGTGGAGGAAATTATAAAAAATAGAGGAGAGAAGAGAGACAATACGTATGCGGAAGAAATAGAATTATTCTATTCTAATTCAAATTGTTCTCCGCAGCGATACAATAAATAGCAAAAGATAAACTAATTAGATAACAAGATATTAGCAAAACAGAATTTTAAAACTAACTCGCTCCTTAAAGATAGAAACCACTTATTGACTAGGCTAATCCATTAAAACTGACTTACTCCTAAAATATAGGAAACCAACTTATTTACTAAATCCTATTTTAAAAACTGAAAAATAAAATATTATGCAGTTACAAAAGTATATTTTCAACACACATCATGCATAATTAGTTATAGAATTTCTACAACTTTTACACATTCTGCTTATGCTATATAGTAAAAGGTCTGCTGAAATTTCATTCTTGATCTTTATTGGCTTAGATAGACTCTATTTATTCTTTAATTACTCCTTGATGGCAAGCAATAGCATATAGCAGGCAAGTAGCAATTGTAATGATGATGCATATAGTTTTTTTTTAGGGGGGGTTGGGGTGGGTAGGGATAGAAATTGATGCATATAAAGCGAATAGTTATACACTAAACAATACATTACAAAGCAAGTCATACATGCTCACATGATAAAATAAAGGGATATTAAGGAATGTGGTATGGTGCAGCTACCTACATAGCCAACACAATTCACCAGCTTTAAATTGTCCATTGAAGTAATCTACAAAATTAACTCCAATACCTTTGCATTGAGTACATGATATTGCACCTGGCAGTTGAGCAAAAGATAACAGTTGAACACTGATGTTTCCAATGGAAAAGAAGAGAAAACTTAACATATTAGCTAGCTCTTCAAGAATTTTGCAGCTTCTATTGTATTCATGAAGCAAAATTAGTAGGCCTCAAATATGCATGGAAAAAATCCTGACTCTTCATAAAAAAAATTATTGGTATTCCTTTGAATGTAAATGCACGGTAGAGAAACATCATCAACAATTAACTGAAACAAATACATAATAAGCATGAAAATCCCACCAGCATAACCTTGGCTTATCTCACTAAGAGTGAACTAAAAAGTATACTACATTCCCACTGGAACCAGCATGACTATATGACTAGTTTTTTTGATGTGATATCTGTATTTGGTGAATTTAACTCAAATAAGAAGCAGTTGAATTGATAAGCTTTACAAGATACTAGACTTTAAAGTTTAAAGTATATAAAGCTTAAAGCCTTCCCACTTTTTTTAGGAAAAATTAAGCAATATCTTATTATCTTTTAATGTAGGTGACTTGTGGAACTATGGGTTCTTCAACAGCAACTATCAAACTTGTCACTAGTGATGGTATCACACATGTTGCTTGTTCTGTTGGTGTAGGACCAGTAGATTCAGCTTACAAGGCTATCAATCTCATCGTGAAGGTTTGAAGTTTGATAAGTTCTTTATTGCTATTTTTTCCTTTTAATCCCATCGCTTACTATTATAAGCATTTACCCATTTCTATAGTTTAATTTGCTATTTTGTGCGTTCTATAGAAATGTTTTGGAATTTAACAACTCTCCTTTTTAGAGAGAAATGTTGAAAATTTTATGATTTTCCCCTTTTCCCAAAGTTTAGGGTTTTCATGGAAAAATAATGGGCTAAAAGGTTATGCATAAGACATTGTCAATCTTATTTTTGTTTAAGCATGACATTGGGAAGATAAAATCTTTATCTAAACGTACTATGTAGTTTTCTTGATTATATCATTGTATAGGGAAGTTTCCTGGATTGTTAATCATATAGACATTTTCACATTTTCTCATTTAAAATATTTAATTAGATTATCAAGCAATTATTAATAGTATTGATGTAGGAATCTTACACCTTTTGATGCAGGAAACTGTAAAAGTACTTGAGTACTCACTAAGTACAGTTACAGAAGGCACTGATGCAATTGCAACTACACGTGTTGTAATTCGTAGAGAGAATAAGCAATCACCAACTCCTGCTTTGAATGGAAACGTAATTTATCCAACATTTAGGTATTGTTAATCCAAAAGTTGATTGCTTTGGTATATCATTTTTGTACTAATCTCGCACGCGAACAATTAATTAATGTTCTACGTTTTGTGTTTTAATTAACAGTGGAACCGGAGAAGGGGTGGATGTTGTTACTTCAAGTGTAGAGGCTTATCTTACTGCACTAAACAAAATGCTCGATTTAAAGGAATGATTTATATTTGATGAAAGAATTCTAGCACCTAAATGTTAGAATTAACACTTCAAGTTATATATTGTTCTAGAATGTTACCTTTGTCAAGTCTCCATATAATGTACGAGAAATGGACTTAATAATGTCTTCTTAAAATATGTGAATTTCAAATATCAATTTCATCTTCAATTTTTTGGGGTTTATAACTTTCAGACGTGATGTGTTTGAGGTAGGATTGTTAACTTTAATAACCATATTTTGGGGGCAACTTTTTGGTCGTGGTGCAAACGAGGCCTTAATATTTTGTGTTTTTCATTTCTAGATTATATTGGTTTAAGCCCATTAGAACCTTAGGTATAAATACGTTTTTAAACTTCGTTTTAAGGTTTGAACCTTGAGAGATTCGATCGACAACCCTAAGAGTGAGATCCAAGACAAATTATTTTCTCTCCATTCCTGCATGATTTGTTTTTGGATGATCTTGTCAATTAAATCTCTTTTGTTTCACTATCTATGTCTAAGTAATTTTCTAGTTTTTGGGATTGGGCATATATATGCATGATTGAGTGTTGTCTCCATTTTGTTAATAATTGAATATCTTTTGATTTGATTCTTATTGAGGTACTGTGATCATGGGAATTTGTTAGCCACTTATCTACATCTCATAGACATTCGGAAAAGGTCTACATAAACTTGAGACTTAATCATGAAAGTAAGGTTTAGCCTTTAAGGGAGTCAATGGATTATTACTAAGTTTATAGGTTTCAATTTAAGTCAATTTACAACAAGAGTATGAACTAGATTCGTTGAGCACAAATTTTTTGTCTTGAGAGAGAATGTTAACTATAGAATAATTTATCAATAAAAAAAAATCTCGATAATTGGATAAGTATGTATTGATCTTCTCAACTGGTGTCCATACGACATTAGTTAATAAATTAAGAGAAAAAAATATATCTCATGAAGATCATATGACAGTATAAAAAAGTCATGAGCAGCGTAATTTTATGCAAATTACTAAAAAAAATTCTTTTAATTCCTTAACCAATGTTATAAAAATACTGATTAAATTTACCATTACATATTCATTAATTATCTTTATGGTAACCCCACCCCTAAAAATCCTTCTTGACATTGAAACATATAGTTGTCGTCTGTCACGACCCATATCATATAGTTGTCGTCTATCGCGACCCATATCAATAAATCTAGGGCAATCCCTTTCATTCATATTTCATCCTTTGACTTCACCCTTTAAGTTTAATAGAGGCAATTCAAGTTTAAACTAGGACAACTTATTTGTTCTTAACATACTTTTACATATCCTGGGTCAATTATCTCATGTGTCACACTCCATTCATCCTATGGAGTCCAAATTAGGATAATTCATTCCATTAGACTTGACCTTTTTCCTTTTTATTAGTTTTTTTTTTATATTTTTGTTCTTTTCTCCTTTTATCATTACACTCACTATTCCTTCCCACCATAATTTTAAAAATCAGTTCAGATCGATTGGTAACACCACTGGAACCAAGAAAGCTACAACCTTAATCGGTTTCGTGGATATTGTATTTATTTAAAGATTGTTGTTTTTAAAATTGTAAAACTTGGAAAACGTTCAACTATCACTGTCACTATTGAAGAAAGACCTTTCTACAATGGCTTTTATATACATTCAACGACGATTTTGAACCATCTTTGAAAGACTTTCTACGATGTTTCTTTAAAAATCGTTTTAAAAAAGTTATCACATTCTAAAACAATTTTTAACTAAAAATCATCTTATAATAATACCTTTCTAAGTCGATTTTTAGTTAAAAATCATCTTAGAAGTGTAACATTATAAGATAATTCCTTTTATGTTTTCAATATTTATATATACGATCAATTTAATCCAACAATAGTTCGTCTATCCAATTCCTAAATAACCATAAGCATAGATACGCAAGTAATGTGATGGATACTAAAAAATTGTACTTTATGCGTATGCTTATTTGGGAAGTGGATAAACTAACTATTGTTTAATTAAATTGATCGTATGTATAAATGTTGGAAATTATCTTGGTTCCTAATATTAATATTTTTCTAAGAATTATTTTTTAAAAAATGAATATGTATAAAAAATAACATAACTAGATATAATTTGAAAAAAAAACTAAAACTTAAAGGGAAAAGTAATTTTGATATTTTTATAAGTTAGAAAGATTATTATTTTTAGGCGGAAGGGGGGGAGGGGCGGAAGGGGAAGAGCTGTATCATAAAAAAACATCCCTATGCAAATATATATTTAACATAAATGTATTTTCTTTGAAATATACTCCCTTTTTTGTCAAATTACCTGATAATTTAGTTTGTTTCAAAAACACTTCAAGCTAAAAATTACGAAAGTACTTGAAAAAAACACACTTCTTAAACATTTTAAATTTATTAATAAGGACATTTTAGTTAAAAACATCATTTTATCATAATAATTAGTGCAATTCACAATATTTAAAAGTGTGATCATTATTTTAAACAATAAATAATTTGAAGGGAATAAAATGTGTTATTAGTGTGGATCAAGTCTAGAGTGAATACACATTTTCTACAGCTAAATTGGAGATCACCACAATGATTCCTTCCAAAAACATAATGACAAATCTCTTCCCTGAGTCTAAGAGTTCCTTTAGTTCTGAAACTTTGCATTAATCTATGGCAGGTAAAACATCTACCGACGGCACTCATCCTCGTTCTCGTCCTGAATACATTCCCAATCACATTCCCGACCCGTCATATGTCCGCATCCTGGACACCACCCTTCGCGATGGCGAGCAATCTCCCGGAGCTGCCATGACGTCCGATCAGAAGCTCGGGATTGCTCGCCAACTCGTGAAGTTGGGCGTGGACATCATCGATGCCGGTTTCCCTTCGGCGTCACAGGAAGACTTCAACGCGCAAGAAGTTGGCAATGACTGTGACGCTGATGGGTATGTTCCAGTCATTGCTGCACTATGTAGGTGCAATGAGAAGGACATTACCACAGCGTGGGAGGCTGTGAGATACGCTAAGAAGCCAAGGCTAATACCTTTCATTGCAACCAGTTCGATTCACATGGAGTATAAGCTCAATAAGACTAAAGAAGAGGTGCTTCAAATTGCTATCGACATGGTCAAGTTTACACGCAGTTTAGGTTGTGATGACATCGAGTTCGGTGTTGAAGATGCAGCCAGGTTCCTCCCATCTCTTTTTATTTAATTAACTACCAAGACATCGCTGCCAATACATTGGTCTTTTTGTTTTCACATGTATTTATAATACAACTGCACTAATAAAACAGATGTAGGTAATTAAATTTTCTAAAATGATGGAAATTCAAGCAGAGAACATATATATATATATATATATATATATATATATATATATATATATATATATATATATATAATAGTAGAAACAATTTGTTATAATAGTCTTGAGACATTGTCTAAATATACAACGTTGTCTCTATCACTATATATATATATGTACCTGGATATGCACAAGACATTTGATCCATTGACTAGTTCCTCTAATGGAGAAGAGAAAATAAAGGAGATCGAGAAAACTATTTCTTTTCCACTATATGTTTTCTCTGTAAAGTCTCAATGAGACAACTACACTGTACAATGATTATAAATAGGGGTCTTTTTCGTGTTAAATTAATATGGGCTTATTTACCCATCATAGAAAGCCCATACACAAGCCTACCACATCAACATATGGTGCTCTATAATAATAATATGACAAAATTATAAATTTGGTTCCCCAATTTATCTCTAATTTTAGATTTGGTCCCCCAATAATTCATCCATGGTCGGGTACTTGACGACGCCCATGGTTCATGCCTCATATGACACGTGAAATAATATAACTATGCTAGTATGTACTTTGTACTAGGGGGTTGTCACCTGGTAGAGAACTCCCTTGTGGCCCAAGCTGATCACCGAGGGGGGGAGTCATGATACGGTACGTATCGCATTGCATCAGAGAGTTGAGGTCAAGTGCATGCATCATTCTGTGCAGTGTTGATTGAATCCATGGATGGATGATGAGTAATTGTTGAATGTGGATGTTGAATAACAAATGTTGTGTAAACTCATAATGTTTGCCTATTATTCTTGCTAATTGTGGTTATTTGGATTTGGTATTGGTTCTTTTTATAATGAACTCACCCTTGCAATTTTGTATCGTGTGGTTGATACCTGTGATGATTGCGAACCTTGTTCGTGGGAGTAGAATGACAGCAGTAGGGTGAAGGAAGTGAGATTCTGTTGAGGAGCCGCCGAACCGACGTGATGATCGACGTGATGACGTTGGGATTATTTTGGGAGAGAGTTGTGATTTGTTAATCAACTCCTCCATAGTTGGTTCAAGTTTCTTTTGTTGAGTTAAAGACGTAAATCTCATATTTTAATTATATGTATGGACAGACTTAAGTAAATGTGTATGGTTTGGCAAGTGTATGTATGCCAAGATAAAGAAAATTATCTTTATTTTCATAAGCAGAAAATTAAGGGAAGTTTTCATTTAAAAATTGAATTTATTGCGGTTTAGGATGGTGATATCGTAACGACGAGGCGGGTCGTTACAGGTTCCCTGTAAAGGCTTCATTTTTTGTAGGTAAAATTACACTTTTAGTTCCCCATTTTTACTTCAATTTCGATTTTGGTCCCTCTATAATTTAATTCACACATTTGGTCCCCCAATTTTATAAATTCCTTTATAAATTCAGCCAAATTTCCTTACTGGAGAAGTTGTATTTCAAATTTCAAACAAAATACCATTGTCATACATAAGTCACTTAAGCAGTCATATACACAAAATACTGCATGGGGGAGAAAAAAGAGAAAAAAAAAGGGGGTTATTATAGAACCTGTTAAAGTAAGAAATCTGAAAATTTCAGACCCAGATTGGTGTAGAAGCAAAGCTTCAAGAATTATTTTAATGATGCCAAGGAATTTCAAAGATCATTCAAGATGAATTTCAAGGATGAAGAAAGCAAGATGTCATGCAAAGCAAAGATCTCAAGATAAGAATTAAGATAGACTCTTAGAAATGTTTTTGAAAAGCACAAATGATTGGCCAAGTGAGTTTCTATCTTAACAAAAACTTTTCCAAGCATTTTACTATCTGGTAATCAATTACCAAAGGTTGTAATCGATTACCAATGGCCACAAAGCTTTCTGGAAATGTTTTTAAAGTTATTTTCAAAGTTTTCAAAGCTGTAATTGATTACCAATACTTTAAAACAATTAAAAATGATTTTGTAAGTGTGTAATCGATTACACGTCATATGTAATCGATTACCAGAACTTTTGAACGTTGGACATTTAAATTTTGAATAAAAATAACTATGTAATCGATTACGCCAATGCTGTAATCGATTACTAGAAAGGATTTTCGAGAAAATCTACCAACAGTTATAACTTTTCATTGGATTTTTGAATGGTCGTCAAAGGCATTTAAATAGGTGAATTGGGCACGAATTTTCTTCAGAGTTTTCACTGTTCACAAAAGGCATAATCCTCTCAAACAAAAATCTCTTATCTTCAAAAATTCTTTGGCCAAACACTTGTGTTATTCAATAAAGAATTAAGAGCTTCATTGTAACATCTGTTTCTTTTAAGAGAGATCATTTCTTCTTCTTCTTACTTCTGAAAAAGGACTAAGAGACTATGAGTCTCTTGTTGTAAAGCATCTGAGCACAAAGGAAGAGTTGTCCTTGTGTGTTTCAGAAGGTGTAAAGGATTTGTGAGATAGTGGAACTCCCAAGCGGGTTTCTTGGGAACTGGACGTAGGCAACAAACTTTGTCAAACCAGTATAAAAATTGTGTTTGCACTTTCTCTTCCCTTAAACTCTTTTATTTATTGTTGCTTAATGTTTATATTCAGTAAGTTTAATTTGAATTATTATTTAGGAATTCATTTTAAAAGGAATCTTGGGACTTGGGTTAAAATCAAAGTAGAATTTTTAATTGGGGAATAGTTTGTGATATCTTAATTCAACCCCCTCTTCTTAAGATATCTGAGACCACTTGTCTAACAGTTGGGATTCATGTGCCACTTTCCCAAGTTGAACAACCCCGGAAGTGGGAGAGAGACAAAAAGTGATTTTTCTCAGGGTTCCAAGTGAGTGAAAAACTTGCGATGAAAAAGAAGTGCGAGATTTATCAAGACCAACCATGTCTCTAGCACCAGTGGCTAAACCATTCAAAAGACCAATTTTGCAGGAAAAATTTATAAAGGAATTTATAAGACTAGGGGACCAAATGCGTGAATTAAATTATAAGGGGACCAAAATCGAAATTGGAGTAAAACTGGAGACTAAAAGTATAATTTTACCTACAAAAAATGAAGCCTTTACAGGGAATCACTCAGATATTGACATGTGGCATTAACACATGGCATTCAACGTTTGAGGTTAACGGTCAACGTCCAAATCGGGCTTCCAAGACCTATTTTGCAGGATTTATAAAACTCGAAGACCAAATTTGTGAATTAAATTATAGGAGGACCAAATCCTAAATTGAGATAAAATGGAAAACCAAAAGTATAATTTTTCCTTAAAAATATATATAACATCTTTTAAATAATAAAACATTAAAATAAAATAATAACATGTCAAATAAAATCACAAAAAATATACTAATAAGTAAGTCATCTTAATATTATTTATTATATATTTCAAAATTTATTTTTTAATTTTTATTTAAAATAAAAATGAAACCGTAAAAAATATAAAATTTAAAAGAAAAAACATATTTAGGAAAATAAATAAATAGGTTAACAAAACAAAAACATGTCTACAAATCATAAAAAAAAAACATTTTTGAAGTCGTAAACCTTTTAAAAAAAAGTTTTACGACTTTAAAGTCGTAAAACAAAAAAAAGTCATAAATAATTTTATGACTTCAGTTTTTTAAAAAAAATTACGACTTTAAAGTCGTAGAAAAAATAACATTTGCATTGAAGTCGTAAATAATTTTACGACTTCAGTTAAAAAAATTAAAAAAATAAAAATTCGTAACAGATATTACGATTTGTAAGTTAGAAGTCGTAACATTTATTATCACCTATCTCATTTTGAGTAATTTTTTAAAATATACTTCGATTAAAAAATTGGAAATTTTTTTATCCCTAATAACAAGTAGGTCCGTGAATGCCCACTTGCCAGTAAAAGCTCCAAATGATATGTTTCTCATTGCTATTCAATAATTTAACTACCATGTTTCATCCGCTTGAATGAATGATATGTAAAAAGACAAATATCAAAGATATTTAGACACTTCTATGCTATTAGACACCTTGAGAAAGAAAGAATAAAAATATTAAGTATGATATATAATATGATTTGATAAAAAAAAGTGACAAATAAGATATTTATGATATATAAGTGTCCATATATTATTATCCAATATCACTTTTTCTTTTTTACTTTTTTTTTATCAACATATAATAATTTAAGGGTCATGTTTCACCCGCTTGGGAGCATCAACCCATCTACATGTATAAATTTGATAGTTTTTTTTCAGATACAAGTATAAATATAGAAGTTGAATCCGACAAAGGAGTGTATCTTAACTTTACTTTTTTAGTAATAATACATAAATATTTATTTATCTTAAACAATGCAGAAAAAGAGTATGTGGTTACTATTACTAACACTCCTGACAAAACATTTAAGCTTGGCGGGTCACGCGGGGTCATCAGAACCTTTACCTACCAAAAACACAATAAAAACGTGTGAGAAGTTAGGATGGTTTACTTTCTAATTTTACACTCCCTTTTAATTCTTCTTTATATTTTCTTTGATTTTTCACCATTAGATCATCGATAATATCTATTTATTGTTTTTTGGAAGAAAAATTATGAACATCAATTTCTATTAATTCTTTTTGTGTAAAGAGGAGGTATTTGGAGTTTTTTTTTTTTTTGACATCTTAAGATTACAAATTTGTAAGCTTACAAATTCTTCTCCCACCGTATCATTCCAAAAAACTATCTTTAGTTGTGATTTTATGCTTAAGTCTTAAATTAAATCTTTTGATTAAAGAATCCAAGTATCTATTCTTGGCAAATTTTCCCATTTGGAGCACTTTTAAAAACTATTTTTCTAAATGGAGTCGTTTTTAAACATTTTTCATCAGGGGACTGTTTTGCACATAAATTGCATACATGCTCTCAAGCAAACCGTTAGTCAAACTAGCGAGTTCGTTGGCAGTGAAGAACCCGCCATCCCCATTGGCGATTTCGCCATGCATGCGGGAACCATCAGTCAAACTGACGAATTCGAGGCAGGAGAGGCAGGGAGGAATATTAATGTTATTTAGGTTAGGTTTTGTAAGTTGTAAATTATTAGTTGTGTTATATATATATATATATGTTAGGTTAGTTTTAGTTTATTTGTAAATATTATTTTAAGAATATTAGTTAGGTTAGTATAGATATGTTAAGTTACTATTAGTTGGGGTTTCGGTTAGTTTTTAATAATATTATTTTGTTTAGAATTTGTAAATTAGTATGGTATTATTTGTTTTACATATGTGTAGATTTTAGTTAGTATACATATGTTACGTTTGTTTAGTTTAGGTGGTAATTTTAAATTTTAAGTAGTACCTTAAAATAATAAAATTATTTGTGTTATATGTATATGTTATAATTTTAGTTGGTATCTAATTATTTGTGTTACACCGTACGTTAGTTGTAGTTAATTTGTTAATATGAATTTGTTGAAATTTTATAAATTGGTATGTTATTATTATTTGGTTTAGATTTTTTAGGTTTTTATGGTATTATTTATGTTATATATATGGTATGTTAAGTTTAGTTAGAATGTTAATATTATTTAGTTTACTTATTTAAAATTTTTATTGGAATATATGATAAGTTGTTAATTATATATATATATTGTTTAAATTTTTGTTTCCATAGTTACTTTTGGATTTATTTTAATTTATTTGTATAATATATGTTATTTAATTTAAATGTTATTAATTGGAAAAAATTGGTAATTTATTTTAATTTATGTATGTATTTTAATTTTTAATTTTGTTATTTGTATTGTATTTTTGTTAGTATTAAAAGTTTTTTATGTATTTTATTTTATTAGGATAGTATATTTAAATTTTATTATTTGTATCATATATTTTGTTGTTCAAATTTATGTATTTTGTTATTTATTCATATTTTAATTAATTTGTTGTAAGTGAATTTAAATTTTTTAATGTTCAATTTTTGTTGTCAATTTTTTGTATTATATTTTATTTTACAGTATCAATAACATCTATGTCGTCATGTTTGTCAAGTATATAAATTAAGTCTGGTCCAATAGATGAAGACGTTTTATGGATGCAACCTAAATATGTTTGAATTGTATAATGGGAAACCAGACATAAAATTGCACATCAGACGAGCGATCTCGATTTATCAAGGTCAAGAAGAAATACGAGAGAAAATTATTCCTCTGACAATCTAATTTTTATTGGATAATAAAGATGGAGTACCTAAAAATAAATTCCTCATTAAGTCTTGATTGAAAGATGAAGACCCGAAACACATACGTTTCACATGAGATGCAGGAAGTGTACGATTACTCTTCAAGATATCTTTTTGTTATCATTGGGTTGTCCTTAGAAGTTTCGCAAAGTCCTACTCTAATTATCTTTTCATCAGTTTTTTGAAGGGTTTGCGCTTGGAGGTTGCATTTCCCAAGCGCAGTTTAAAGCGTCGTCAGCAACTATAATGGCTTCTTTTTCTGCACTGACTACACCCTTGGGTGTTGGGATTGGAATGGGTATCTCTTCGGGGTATAACCCTTACAGCACCCAAGGTATCTTGGATTCCTTGTCGTCGGGGATTTTGGTTTATATGGCTTTGGTAGATTTGATAGCTGCGGATTTTCTTAGCAAGAGGATGAGTTGTAACTTTGGGCTGCAGATACTGTCTTACTGCATGCTTTTCCTTGGGGCTGGATTGATGTCTTCGCTCGCAATTTGGGCATGATGTCCCTCCCCTATATAGTTCTAATTACTGCCTTGTTCAATACTTGATTTCATATCCGTTTTTTCTCTCTCTCTCCCTCTTTGTCATTAACCAGCTATCCAGCTTAAGCTTTTCATCTCTTACTAGTGTACTGATGGAAATTAAAAAAATTATATAAGCTAGTCATCGTGGTTTGAGTGAATGTTATTTTTATCAATGTGGTTTCTAGGGACCTTCGGCATGGTGTCTTTGGTTAAGTGGTTGAATCTTCTGTGCATATATATATATATATATATATATATATATATATATATATATATATATATATATATATATATATATATATATATATATATAAATCTCTTCCCTGAGTCTAAGAGTTCCTTTAGTTCTGAAACTTTGCATTAATCTATGGCAGGTAAAACATCTACCGACGGCACTCATCCTCGTTCTCGTCCTGAATACATTCCCAATCACATTCCCGACCCGTCATATGTCCGCATCCTGGACACCACCCTTCGCGATGGCGAGCAATCTCCCGGAGCTGCCATGACGTCCGATCAGAAGCTCGGGATTGCTCGCCAACTCGTGAAGTTGGGCGTGGACATCATCGATGCCGGTTTCCCTTCGGCGTCACAGGAAGACTTCAACGCTGTCAAGATGATAGCGCAAGAAGTTGGCAATGACTGTGACGCTGATGGGTATGTTCCAGTCATTGCTGCACTATGTAGGTGCAATGAGAAGGACATTACCACAGCGTGGGAGGCTGTGAGATACGCTAAGAAGCCAAGGCTAATACCTTTCATTGCAACCAGTTCGATTCACATGGAGTATAAGCTCAATAAGACTAAAGAAGAGGTGCTTCAAATTGCTATCGACATGGTCAAGTTTACACGCAGTTTAGGTTGTGATGACATCGAGTTCGGTGTTGAAGATGCAGCCAGGTTCCTCCCATCTCTTTTTATTTAATTAACTACCAAGACATCGCTGCCAATACATTGGTCTTTTTGTTTTCACATATATTTATAATACAACTGCAATAATAAAATTAAATATTTTCATTGGCACTTTAAACAAATTAAAAAATCATTGAAACAGATATAGGTAATTAAATTTTCTAAAATGATGGAAATTCAAGCAGAGAACATATATATATATATATATAATAGTAGAAACAATTTGTTATAATAGTCTTAAGACATTGTCTAAAAATACAACGTTGCCACAATCACAATAAATTTAGAAGTACAGGATAAGCACAAGACATTTGATCCATTGACTAGTTCCTCTCATGGAGAAGAGAAAATAAAGGAGATCGAGAAAACTATTTCTTTTACATTATATGTTTTCTCTGTAAAGTCTCAATGAGACAATTACACTGTACAATGGTTATAAATAGAGGTCTTTTCCTGTGTTAAATTAATATGGGCTTATTTACCCATCATAGAAAGCACATATGTCTGCCACATCAACATATTACTAATTGCTTTATAATAATAATAATAATAATAATAATATTAATCCTAATAAACATTAATATAATAATCATATAATTGGGACTAATCAAACACCATAATATATAATTTTAAGATCATGTTAATTTGAGCTTTAGGGAAAATAATATCACTTAGTATGATGTCCACTATAAAACAATCTAACATTTTGAGGTTTTATTTTTGCATTATCCAATCTTTAATTATGGGATCAGATCCGATACAGAGTTTCTTTATAAAATTTTGGAAGAAGTTATCAAAGCTGGGGCAACAACTCTGTGCATAGCTGATACTGTGGGCATAACAATGCCATTAGAGTTTGGAGAAATGATTGCTGGTATAAAAGCCAACGTCCCTGGAGTTGAAAATGCTATTATTTCTGTTCATTGTCATAATGATCTAGGACATGCTACTGCAAATACAATACAGGTATACGCATATAACTCTCTTAATGTAGTTGTCAATAACACGAGATTGATTTTTATCTAGTCTTATAACTGCTTTTAGGCTGCCTGTGTTGGTGCAAGACAATTAGAAGTAACAATTAATGGGATTGGTGAAAGGGCCGGTAATGCTGCATTCGAAGAGGTTAGTATGAATCATCTATTGTGTAATGAATTTAATAGATGTTAATGAAGAATAGTTCTATTTAATGTAACTTTTCTCTTTAGTAACTTGGTGAAAATAAGGATTACTACTCTCCACTAAAAAAATTGGAATTTCCAGTCCATATTAGACATATTAATGAAATGATTATATTTCTTACCTTGTCACTAACCCCCGAAATTAAACAACAATGCAACTAGGCATCTTGATAATTAACATTTGGAAATTATGAATAGTGCTAAAATTACATATTTCATTTGCCCTTATATGAAAGGATGATTTATAAATCTTCGAGTTGTGTAAACTAAATCAATTAATAATTAATATGTTACCATTTTAAACCATAAATAGTGGTGCATAATAAAAAAAAAACTGCCCATTTAAATATAAATTAATAATGTGTCAATTATTAATTAGCTAGTTTAGTCACTATGACACATTGACATGTATGGACATCATCTATACAGGCTACAATTTATCTTGATATACCAACCCACTAATTAAGGTTTTATCTTTATATTTATTGATATTTCATTCTCTCATGGCAATGAACAAGCTTAATTAGAACGTAATAACAAAATATCCACTCCATCTACAACTTGTTCCACACCTGTAAGCAATTCAACCACTTTACTTCCCTCATGATTCCATCCTTCCTGCAACATTCAGTATTGTTTTCATCTTTGACAACTTGATTTCTTCAATTATTTCCTTTGGCAATCTCGTTGTTTCTTTCAACGTACCTGTTTGAATACCGCATTGCTGTAAATTCCTCTCCTCATGATACCTACTTGGACTAGTAATCACTCAATGCCAAATCTACTTTTGATCATAGCCTCTTCGTGGTCGATCTCCTTTTAATACCTACTTAATTTGCAAGGTTTTTCTTTTAAAAAAACAAGGACTAAAATCAGCCAAATTAATTGATTAGGGGTAAAAAGTACAATTAATTTTTTTCTAAAATTGTCAACATCTTGCATTTCTCAAATTGGTACTTCTTATGTCTACTCAAATTGGTATCTTTTTTATTTAATAAAAAAATATTAATTATTAGTTTGCTAATTTTTTTTGCTAATAAAATAGATCGAACTAATAATTTCACTCTTTTAACTACTCAATCAATCTTATATTTCTTTAAAATTAATACCTCTTTATATATACTCTTTTACTCCTATTAGCTAAATCATTTTTAAATACATTTTAGTTATTTCTAGATAGATTTCCAACAATTTGTGGATAAAAGCTTTAAAAAAATTTACAATTATGAATATTTTCCATCGACTACTAGAAATTTTGTAGTGACCGACAAAACCTGTTCATATAAGTTAAAAATCTGTAAGTGCATGTTAGTAGGACATTGACCCACGGACACTGATGGGCCCGTCCATTATGAAAGGTATATAGAAACAGTTGTTTGACAGTCACTAAAAGAGCTTTAACTATCACCATAGCCTTAATTTTAGTTTTGGATGTCTTGTGACAGTAGGCAAAAATTATTGACTTATATAACTACAAATTCTAGCTGTAGGTAAAAGTAGACATTGATAAAAAAAAAAAATTAAAGTTAATTAATTTTTTAGTCTTTAAATTTTTTAAAATTTTAATTTTTAGTTTCTCAAAATATTTTAAATAACTTTCAATTTTTTGTTAATTTTCTATTAGCAATTTTAGTTTTTATTTTATTTTTAGTTCCTTCTTTATTTTTATTATTCAAAAATTAATTCTTATTTTTGTGAATTTTTAGTTTCTTGTTTATTTTTTATTTGAGATTACTTTATAGCAATAAAAATAAATAAGATATTAAAATTGGACAAAAAAATTTAGAGAAATTAAAAACGATGACAAGAAATTAATGAAAAATTAAAACATAACAAAAATATTTTGAGGGACCAAAAATTATATTATAAAAAGTTGAAGAATTAAAAATTTAACTATTAATGACTTAACGGTACAGGTTATAGCGGGAGGTAAAAGAAGATATTGATAATAATAAATGTGTTTTCTTCCACCGTTCAACATACTTTATTATACCCTACATAACAACAACTAGATACAAATTATATGATAGTGAAAACATTTTTATTATCTCCAAATCAAGAGCATCCAATTCCAAATTAAGCTCATGCATTGCACAGATAGATAAAAAAAAAAACAATACATCAGCAATTGTGGATTGGAATTCCAACAATAGTGAAAAAATTGACTGTTAAAACAAGTGTAAAATATGACAATAACTATCATAGCTTTTTGTTGACAACAGATATAGTATGAGAGAGAGAAATTGAACTGAACAGTTGGTTTATTATAAAACTAAGCATGAGAGCCGAGAAAAGAGTAGTGAGTTTCACTTGATCAGACAAGGCTATATGATGCTTCTTCAAATCCTAATACGTAGTATATGAATCATTATTAAATTCTTCCTTTATTACCAAGGGTTTTAATTATAAGACTTAAGAACAGACATGCACACGCGCACACCCACGTGCACGTGTACTACTTGCTTCATATTTGCAAATATTACTCTTGTATATATTCTTTTTTTATTATTAAATTATCATCTCAGTCACTTAAGTTCATTTTCCTTAATATACTATAACTCATTTAATCTATTTTATATTCAAGGTTGTGATGGCCCTAAAATGCAGGGGAGATCATGCCTTAGGTGGTCTTTATACTGGAATCAATACAAGACACATATTAAAGACAAGCAGGATGGTTGGTTTTATTTTCAAACTATATATTTATCATTTTTAAGATATTTTTCTTCCTTTTAAGATACCTCTGTTAATTAAATTCAAAATTTTATAATCTTTATCAAGGTCGAAGAGTGCTCTGGTATGTATTTACAACCACACAAAGCTCTTGTCGGTGATAATTCTTTTCTCCATGAAAGTGGCATTCATCAGGTTAGTCGAGTGAAACACATGCATTGTGTACTAAATTATAGACAGCACTTATTATTATAATATTCCTATGATCTAAAGCCTAAAACTATCATGTTATGAATTTTTTATCTTTTATGCTACAATTTTTTTTCCTTTAATAGTTTGTTGATGTTATTAATAAAATAGAATTACAAGTTTTAGCAAACACTTTATTGGCCAAAATTTAGAATTACTTGTATTACAGTTTTTTTTTATTCGTAAGTGAACTTTCATAGTAGGTATTGCAAGTGGATCTGTACATAATGTTGTGCATGCATATTTTGACTTGAATTTCTTTACATTTTCCCCTTTAATATTTAGTTTTTAATTTTGGAATAATTAAAACTATTTGTTTACTTTAAAGTCTTCTAGAACAATAATACTCTTACACATGTACACACAGAAATAAAACAGAACCTCCACATTTGCAACAGTAGCTACGTTAATTTCAATTGGACGGTAACGATAACATTGGAGCATTTAAAAAAAAATGAGGGATTAAATTAAACTTTTTAATAATAAAAGAATCTCATTACAGAAATTAAATACATAATGAGACTAAATTAGTAATTAAGCCTTAATCTTTTCATTTTTAAAATAATATTTTTTGTTTGCATTCCAGACTAATGCCTTCTATTTTTTAATAGCTGGCTTCTTAACTCTAAGTCCACATAATTAAAAATAATACTTTGATTTAGTTCCTTGTTGATTTTTTATTTTTATTTCTACTTTTGTAGGCTGGATTGTTGAAGCACAGAGGAACATATGAAATAATATCTCCGGAAGATATTGGTCATGAAAGGTCCAATGGAGCTAATATGGTACTAGGGAAGCTAAGGTATCCCATTTTGCTATTTCTCACAACTCTTTTGTCCCATTTTTTTGTGAATCTAATTATTTAAGGACTGATAGTTATATATATATATATATATATAACAGTGATCACTTAATATATGAAGAAATTGATTGTCTACCAAAATAAATTACATTTAACCTACGTACCCTCACGAAAGACCGATACTTAATATTTGCTCTAACGTGAGAGGATTCACTCCCGTTCATATAGAGAAAATTAAAAGGGGTGAGGGAAGACGCTTTTATTCTCGTCATTGATATATAAATTTTAATCTATCTTAAACATTTTTAATTTTAGTTAAAGAAATTGTTTATTTTAACATTTTTTATGTTCATTAATCCTTATTACAAGATATACATTATTCATATAATGTTGAAGTATCTAACAACATATTTTAACCAAAACTGACACATATCATTGAATCAATAAGAGGTAGGTATATATAACAATATTTATAAAATTAAATATTATAAATATAATACATAAAAATAAAAAGTAAAACCAATTAATAAAGATTAGAAATATATGACAGGCTCAGTTGCGCTCGTCCCTACTTGTGTTTTTTTTTTTTTTTAGTTTTTTTTTTCTTTTGTATTATACGTAAAATATAGCTTAAATATATTGAGTGCATGGAAAATTTATAAATTTTAGATTTGGCTCCTAATAAATTTTCTTTGCTTTGAATCACAAAAAAAATTCCAGATTTTGTATTTGGTCCTTGAGTTTTTTGTATTATTATTTTGTATTTCGTTCAGCTTTTATAGTTAACTCTATTAAGTGGTTCCAGAAATGTTTACAAATTTTTCTTTTAATCCTTGATTTTTATTTTTATTTTTTTGCAAAATCGCTGATATGTTTTCCATCAAGATGGTGGCGTCTCTAGTTAATAGAGTGAATATAATGAAAAGGATCAAATGCAAAATAATTTTTTTAAGAACCAAAAATTAAAAAAAATATTAGAGACTAAATACAAAATTCACCTTAAATTTTTTAGGAATAAAAAATATATTTATGTCTAAAATATAAATGTTGGAAATTTGTGTGCCGTATATTATAAATACTGAATTACATGAACATGAATGCCACAATTCAACATTACTCATAATGTTAGGTGTTCCATATATTTACTGTTAGTGCTATGGTAATATTTAATTTCGAAATAATTTAAAATCATTCGTAGCATTACATGTTCAATAATTTGCTAGTGGATAATTAAAGTGAAGCAAGTGCGAGTATATGAGTATGATCAATAATTTAGCTTTTCAACTATTGTCATATAAAATTGTTTAATCATTGAATTTATTTTTTTTAATCAATTAATTTCTTTTGCTTGTAAAAAATAAAAACAAACAATTGTTTGTATGTGATATCATTGATTCGTGGTTTATTATTATTTATTTGTAATTCAGTTCATTGTTTTGTTACTTTAATTTGTATCTTAAACTTCATATATATCATGAATTTATGACTCATTTTCCCTCCATTTACCCTTTTACGTATATTAGTGGACGCCACGCGTTGAAAAATCGACTCCAAGAGGTATGGAAATGTTTTTGTTATATTCAAATTCATATTGAATGTTTTCCGTTGTTTCATGAGTTATTCTCTACTTTTGTCAGCTTGGTTATGAACTTAGGGATGATGAATTAGAGAGTGTGTTTCGGAACTTCAAAGCAATGGCTGGAAAAAAGAAGGTTAAGAATTAGTTATTTTTCTTTTCCTTGCATCTTTTTTAACTGTGAATATATTATCTAGTAGCTACGTGTACTTAACTTTGTGAACAAGTTGGGTCTACGGTGATTTATCTACATCAAATAATTAATTTGACGAAAATGAATTATATTTGCTCTTTGTGTTTTGCATAAAATCAAGGTCAAAAAGGATAAAATGATTATGCATGCCTATTGGTACAACATATGGATTATTTCACGAATTTTTTTAGCGTACATAAAGTTCCTTTATAAAGTTAGTTAATTTGTTTATAAATTCACAAGTAAAGATTTATTCACTCTTGATTTAACTCAAAAGTATACAAAGAGCTAGCTTAACCTACTAAAATTATTTGAGGGTGAATATACTTTTTGGTTAACTAAGTTTTTATTCTTTAAATATTTTAAAATTTGGTTTTTAATTTCCAAATTTTTGTTTGATTGATCAAAGTTTTTTAATTTTTTTTCATTAACATTTTTAATTACAAAACCTTCATTTGACTAGATAAAGTTATTGAACTTTTAAAAATTTTAATTTTTAGTATCCGAACAAAAGTTTAAATTTATTATTTTTATTTATTTAATAAGATTTTAAAGACTAAAAATTATATTTTTTAAAAGACTAAAAGATTAAAAATCTTAATAAAAAAAATATTGAGAAACTTTCACCCGTCAAATAAAAGTTTTACTGAAAAAAAAAATCGAGAAACAACTCATAATTAACCTGTACTTGTGCACCTTACAGATGAACTCGCTTTAGACGGCAAATTCTACTAAGGAGATGAGCATATGGCACTTCTAATATGCCTGAACTAATTATGTATTGCAACTACAATAGTCACTCACACTAGTAATTAAGGCTTTTTCTCATCTTTAGAAACAAACTATAAGCGTACTTATAAAGATTGCTTTGGAATATAATTGTAGTTGTATTCTTGAAACTAATGACTTCCTATTGCCTGACTCTAATGCTTGGTGTCCTTAGAGAGTTACTGATGTTGACCTTAAGGCATTGGTATCAGATCAAGTTTGTCATGTAGAACCTATTTGGAAGCTTGATGATTTGCAGGTAAATTTAAATGTAATTAATTTAAAACTATATGTTTGATACAATGTCTTGAATAACAATACAAAGAAAAATTAATCAATATCTTTCAATGTAGGTGACTTGTGGAACTATGGGTTCTTCAACAGCATCTGTCAAACTTGTTACTGTTCATGGTAGCACACATGTTGCTTGTTCTGTTGGTGTGGGACCAGTGGATGCAGCTTACAAGGCTATTGATCTCATTGTGAAGGTCTGAAATTTGATAAGTTCCTAGTTGCTATTGATTCCTTTTGATTAATTACATCGCTTATTATTTCTATAGTTTGTTATTTTTGTGTATTCTTTATACATCTATTGGTATTTAACGACTCACCTTTCAGAAAGAAATAATCAATATTTTATCATTTTTCCCTTTCCAATGATTAGGGTTTTCATGGAAAAAGAATGGGCTAGCTAGAAGGTTATGCATATGATGACAATGTCAATCTTATTTTTGTTTAAGATATCAATGTGAAGATAAAATCTTTAGGCTTTTTAGATTTTTTATTTTACAAAATTTGTAATTTTGATCCTTCTATTTTAAAATTGAGATATTTTGTCCCAATGTTTTTTTATAAAAAAAATCTATAATTTTAATCTCATATTTCAAAATATAAATATTTGATTTCTATATTTTACAAAATCTATAATTTTTACTCCTGTATTTTAAATAATCCATAATTTTGATTTAATATTAAATTTTTACTATATTTTATTTCTTTTATTTCTTACTTTGTAATTAGTTAATCATTTTTTGATTATATCTTAAACCAATATGTTATGTTTAGGATTCAATTAGATAAGAAGAAAAGAAATAAAACACAAGTAAATTTGAGAATTTAACCAACATTACAAGTTTTTTAAAGTAGGAGGGTTAAATGTTTCTCTTTTAAAACGGGGAAACTAAAATTATAATTTAAAAAAAAAAGAGAATTAAATATTTTAATTTTAAAATTAAGGGATTAAAATTATGAATCCAACAAAATAGAAAGATTATAATTGCATTTAAGTCAAATCTTTATCAAAACTCCTTAGCTTCCTTGGTTATATCATAGGGAAATTTCTTGGATCATCAATCATAGTCATTTTTCTGATTTCCTTTTTTTATTATAAATAGTGTAAATAGCCAAATTCATACTTAAAAGTGCAAAGTATTGATAAATTAATTCCTAAAAGATGAAAAATTTAAATTTAGTTTTTAAATATGTAAAAAGTACAACAAATTAATCATGCATACAATTTAATGACAAATTGATCCCTAAACTAGGAATATTCATGGGTCCAATCTACCTGTGATATAACCCCACCCAATTATATTGGGTTGAATTTCATAAGGGTTTTAGGTTGAATCCAATTTAAGCCAATTAAGATTAGATCATAAATGAGTTGGGTAACAAATTCTTTTTTTAGCCCAACTCAACCCATATCATATAATTAAATTTACTATTATATAAATTAATTATTAAATATAAAATACATTAATGTTTAACTCACATAGTTTATTAAATTATTAAATTAAGCCATTCCATGATTTTTTTTTCTTTTTTATATTGTTATTTTTATCTCTATCTTGATTTTGTTTATATTTTTTCATGTTAATGCAATATTTTATTTGTATCTAAAATAAAAATATTGTATTAATATTGAAATCATTAATTATATTAATCAAATATTGACACAATTTGATTTTTAGTACATTTAGTTATTATATACTTACAAAATATTAGACAAAATAAAAAATATTTTTTAAATATTCAGATCTAATTAATTTAATTTGACCCAATTCATTTGATTGATCGAGTTGGTTTAGGTTGAGTTTATAAAAAATTATATAAACCAGACTGAACTCAACCTATTAAAATTTGATCAAATTGGATAACATGTTTATCCAAACTTGATTCAACCTGATTGGTGAATACCTTTATCTTAAATTTTATAACTTAATATCAAATTGATTTTTGAAAAATATAATTTATTATCAAATTGATCATTAAACACTACAACTTGATAATAAAATTGTCTCCAATTTAAAAGCTAGACTAATTTGTTACACTTTTTACACATTTAAAGATTAAATTTATACTTTTCATCTTTTAAGAACTAATTTATCACCGCATCACACTTTTAACAATAAATTTAACTAGTTATCCCTTATGTGATGGAGGAATCTTATACTATTTTATGCAGGAAACTGTAAAAGTACTTGAGTATACACTGAATCCAGTTACAGAGGGAACTGATGCAATTGCAACTACACGTATTGTAATTCGTAGAGAAAACAACAAAACACTTACTCATGCTTTGAATGGAAACTTTGTTTATCCAACATTTAGGTAATATTAATCCAAAAGTTGATTGCTTTAGTATATCATTTTCTTACTAATCTCGCTCATGCACAACTAATGTTCTATGCTCTCTCTTTTTATAGTGGGACTGGAGAAGGAGTGGATGTTGTTGTTTCTAGTGTGGAGGCTTATCTTACAGCACTAAACAAAATGCTCGATTTCAAGGACTGATTTATATTTGTTGAAAAATTTATAGCATTTGGGTGTATGAGTTGAGACTTCATGTTATAAATTCAAACGAGCTATTTATGATTTCTTTTGTTAACCTTAAATATGGAACAAATTCTTCTAGAATATTACCTTTGTCTAGTCTACATCTTAAAAATAAATTGAATCAACTCATACGAGTTTTAATTAAATAATTGATTTATTGAACTTATTCATAAATCTAATGAATTGAATTTGAATTAGATATAATTTGACTCAATTAATTTATAAAAAAACTAGATGCCTAATTGGAGGGATTGTTAATTACACACCTTTTTCAGTGAGAGTGCATTAGCATTCTTTAAAAAATAATCCGGATAAAAAAATTAATCAATAATTTTGTTTTACTAAATTTGATATAAAAATATTATAGTAATTTAGTGTTCATTATTTTAAAAAATAAATAATTCCACTCTCCTCTCTTTTCTCCCACGTCAGTTTGCCACCATTATCAAACAAGGTATATGGGATGCGATGCTCCACAAGAGATAATTATTAGTTGCCAAAATATCTAAATTCGTTATTAAAGAATGGAATATCTCACCTGAATATTATCATTAAAGACAAATTGTGTTGAGTGTTGACCTATATTTTTCATGTTGATAAAAAAAATAAACATTCTGGTTTGCTAAGTCATGAATCTAAAAAAATGGCATAACAGATTCAAAATAGGAAATTGAAATTAGCAAGTGTTGCACTTCGAGTCCAATAAAGCAAGAAATAATGTTAGCAACAACAAGGACAATACCATAGATCATAAGCAAGCAGCAATCCACGAAGGGAGACCCAAGAGAATCACCACCAAGCCCAACTACAACACAGAGGCTATTTCAGCACACCTAGCATAGGTCGTAACAGAAGGTAATCATTACTGTAGTTTAGCATAAAATAGCTTAGTCCTAGTTCATAACAATTGGTTCGACCTGCCTCCTTCTCCTCTACCCCACCATGCCAGAACATCATATCTGTCAGTCCACCATTGACCAGCTTAAAGAAGCCGCGATCCATCTCACTCACGGCTTTACCAACTTAACCCAGATCTACACCGCATTTTTCCATGTCCTAAGCGACTTGAATGGAAAGCTTGACTCCATCCGGCATTGTCTTGATGCTCTCACTCCGGCATCCTCTTCTCCTACCTCACCTTCACCACAGTGGTAGCAACCGTCGCCGCCGTCGCCGCCAGCTCCTCCGTCGAACGCTTATTCTTACCACCCTAGCCTGTACCCTCCTTCGTCTCACTCTCACGTGCATCCTTCTTAGTTCACACCACACTCCTACGTTCCTCCCCAGCCTTATCCTCAGGAATGGGGCAATCCAAACTGGCCACCTCCACCAAATGCACCCATGCCCAATATGCTCCCCATACTAACTCTGCTTCCATGCCCCGCATCCCGGCACCAAATCCCCACACCCATCCCGACTCTGCTTCCCATGGTTGGACAAGGAGATGGTTTTACTACCGGAATCGATTCCGGTACCACCTACTTCCCCGTCAGGGTGTGGTAGCACCACCGTGTCGACATCATCGCCATTGATCAGCGTAACAGAACCACGTTGTCTTCCGTTGCTTTTCACCATCTCGAACCTCAAATAGTTTCGTTTACGATTGACACCATTGATCTCGTTCTAATAAAGCTTCTCCACTTTCGTTCAATCAACCGTCACTTCCAACCCGACCATTTGTTGCCTCTATCACTCTGCACCGATCATCGCCGTTACCGCAAGATCCCCTACGACAATGACATCATCCTGCTCGGGGACGCCGCCAACGCTCACCAGATTCTTCCGCATTGGATTTGGGTTCTCTCCGATACTGAGACTCAGCTTTGCTCTGTTTGTCATTGGCGTCAACACCCGTCGCCACATCCACCACCACCTCCGAAGCCACCGCCTCCACCATCATCTCCGCCACCCGTCTTTAACACCTTCGTTGATTGCTCCACGGCACGGGTCACAAACCCAATCCTCTACTTGGCAGTTCAGTTCCATGGCACAGGTCACACACACCACTTATTCATTCAGACATTATTATTGTTAGGCCCAAACCAGCCAAAAAACAAAGTAACTTCACTAACGTACCTTTTGTTTTCTAAACTCACCCCTGTTTTAGCTTGTTTTTATTGTTCAACCTTAAGGACAAAGTTGTTTTTCTAGTGGTGGGTATTGTTAGCAATAGCAAGGACAATACCGGAGATGATAAGCAATCAGCAGTCCACAATGGGAGACCCAAGAGAATCACCACTCGGCCCAGCTACAGGACATAGGCCATTTCAGCACATAGGCACACCTAGCATAGGTTATAACAGAATTAGTTAGAACAATTATGTTATGCAATAGTACAATTCTGTTAGGCATATATTATTCTCACTAGCAGACAAACAATTATATGTATAAATAAGCACTAAATGAATGGAAATAGTGGAGAAGAATTATGAAAGTAACCATTAGTGTAGTTTAGCATAGAGTAGCTTAGTCCTAGTTCATAACAAATAATGTCTTAGCATGCTTGGCTGCAGTCATGGATTCATGCAGAAGTTGTGAACTTCAACATATGCCTGGAACCAAAAAAGCTCGTGGAAACGTATATTAGTATATATGGTACATTGATTAGATATGATAGGATGTATGTAGTAAAAAATCAAGCCAAGTAAAGCACTTAGATCAGTATCTATCTATGGCCAACTGATACGTAGCATTTAGATCAGAAACTACATAATCCTGCATGATCATGGCTGTTATGACTGAAGTTAAAGCTATTCAAAACACAATTCTTCATGACTGTTATGCTTTTTCCATCCTTGTTCATGATTGATAAGTGACTAACATGATTTAACATTGAAATGTAGAATAAATTTTCTGAGGTTCTCGTTGAATTCTTCAATAGGTACTTCTCTAAATACTCAGAACTTAAGATTAATAGAGGAATTTGCCAAAAAAACATACACACACACAAACACAATTTATTGGTTCATTGGTTGAGTCAATTAAGGAAAAACAAAAATTCGAAATAAAAATTTTAAAAAAAAAGTTACGATCAATCCAAATTGAAGCGTACTCAATTTTCAGAGAATCAATTCAATCATTCTAATAGGAGATATCATATCCTTGATGGTGGGCTGACCCCAATGCCAAAGTTATTAAACTTGAGTGTTTATGTAGATTAATAAAAAAAAATATAAGGTGATCAGATAATTAAGGAAAAAAGAAAATGAGAAAAAAAATCGTGGGTTCAATTTTTCTTGCTAACATTCTAATAATTAATATTTGCTAATAAAAAAAATTGAACTTGTGGGAGTTTTGTGACTTCGAGTCAATCCAAATTGGAGTGTATTTGATCTTCAAAGAATCAATCCAATATAATCATCCTGGTTGGAGATATCATACCCTTGATGGTGGAACAATTTCTATGAACAAAATTATCAAACTCAAGAATTTATGTAAACTTATGAAAATTATGTAAACTTGAATAATATCATAAACTTGATGATCATAAACTTAAAGAGTTTACTTCATATACAAAAATATTAAAATACTTATAAATAATATAATAATTCTATATTTCAACACATATTTTTAGATAATTAAACATTTTATTAATATTATTATTTAGTTTGTCATATTTTTTTACTAGGTACTATTACTTAATTTATTACTTCATATAACATGTTTTATTTAACATTATAAAAAATTCATTATTTCCGACTGAATATTTTCCACAGTATTTCATCGGAAATATTTGAAATACCAATGGAATTTACTGAGAGATTATATGCTCCCCGAAAAATTTTATTTACCGATGAAATTTTTCGACGGATAATTTTTTCTGTCCCAAAGTATAACCGACGGATTTTACGCATGCGAATATGTATCCGTTGGAAATAAAAATTATACCCAATATCAAAAGAATCTAACCCTAACTAGACTCCACTCACGTTAGTGATTTCTGGTAGCTCTCGCACCCACCTTGCTGTCACACTCACTGCTCGTGCTTTCTACCTGACTGGTGTGTGTGACATTTCATCTCTTATTCTTTATTCCGTCAATGGTGTGCTAGTTTTGTGGCTTACGTTATGAACAACTCATTGATTTAAATGCAGGTAGAGGAAGAGAGTGGTTGTGTTTTGGACTTGTTATTGTGGTGGGATTTTGAGTATGAACACATTTCACTAGTTTTTTTTTCCTCAAAGCATACGGCTGATTCGTTTCATTATTCATTCCATTTTTCCCTTGTAAAGCCTCCGTACTATTGTGATTATGACATTCTATTTCATAAGTGTCTCGGCTGTAATTACGTCATGCAAAATTTTTCCCCTATTAGTGAGTATCATATGTTAGTCCATTTTCTTTTTAGTTTATATATTAGGTGACTTATGATGACAGACTCGTCACATTGACTTTGGTTATCTTGGATTCATTAGCTATTAATTCTGGAATTGGTTGAATTTGGGAATTCTTTTTCATTGGGGAGATTTTAGTTTAGACTTAGGCCATAGCAAATTTCACGTTTGAGAACTAATTAGAATTAGAAAAAAAATTCAAGTCTCAAGTTGGCTAGGATAGTCTCAAGATAGAATTTATAAGGTGAGAGTAACCCTCACTCTTTAAGCTAGCTTTTAGGGTTGAGTTAGGCTCAGATTTCTTCTTGATATCAGAGCCTATCCTAGATCCATCAAAAGGATCACGCACCAAGTCCAAAGAGTGCTGGGCATGAGGGGTGAATTAGAAAAAAATCCAAATCCCACATTGGCTAGAGATAGTTTCAAGATAGAGTTTATAAGGTAAGAACAACTCTCACCCTTTGAACTAGCTTTTAGGGTTGAGTTAGATCTAGATTTCTTTGTAGTTTGGTAGAGTTATTGTTTGCAGCAGTAAGAAATTTAAATATATTTTGTATTCAATTTAATGTCAGGTTTATGTTTCTGCTTACCCAACTATTGTGTTTGCTGTGTGTAGGACATGCCTTAACAAACTGTTGAAGACCAACAGTTTCTCTCCATTGGCTCTTGATGTTCCATTTTAATTCACACGGTAAAAATTATCGTGTGACCTTGTCGGGCCTTTTCTTTTTTTGATAAGCTAAAATTTTACTGAATAGAGAGTGCTAGTGGATGAAGCATTATGGATGCTCAGTCAAGCACCAAAATGGAAGTACAGAACATGGTAAATTCTGCATAATATGAAAACTAAAAGCAAAACACGAAAAAATCCACCAAATGCCTTGAGCAAAGTGGCCTTACATCTAGACAAATACCATTTGAAATGGCCAAAACAAAATATCATATTTCCTGGGCTTATATAGTCCACTTCCACAAAGTTACCAAGTCCAAATCTAATGTTATACTTCCCACGCACAGATCATGGCCTCCAGCTGGAGAATACAAAATTAGCACATAGAAAACATATCACATCCTAAAATTACAGAATTCTATAAGAGTTGAAAAGTGGCACATTACATTAGGGGTGCATCAGCAAAGACCTCAGCCAGCATACCATCATCACTACCTTCCATGGCAAGCAGTTCTGCTTCCTTACCTTCCTCATTGGAAAAGTCTCGTCTTTCAAGCTTGGCATGAGCTGAAATATACACCATTTTCTGAGCTAGTTCCAACTTCAATTTTTAAGTTGCATGGTTCTCTGTGTTGCCATGTAATCCTTAATTTATTCCTAATTATTACTGCTAGTCTACTACTATTTTCAAAATCTAAATGTTAAAGATAATGAAAACAAGTGTGCTTATTTGTCTTTTCTAGTAAACTTCTTGGTTTTTGCTTAATATTAGAAAGTTTGTGTGCAACTTGCTATCTTGTTTGTGTGTGTATAAGTTATGATAACATTATTTTAACCAGAGGTGGTAACTTATTTACCTGTTTCCATGTGTATTACATCAACATAGCTTCTATGAGCTAATTGTGAACAATGCAACATAGTTTACTCGTAGTTTGAGACTCTTAAAACATTGGCCCCTTCTCTTGGCCTTAAAACATTAGTTTTATATTAGTTAGCAACATAGTTGCTAACTAATTGTAACGAAAGTCGTTTTGCAATTAAGGCTTCATATCAAACTCGATCTGTCGTCTTTTTTTTACTGTTCTCATCAAATATAGCGTCCCTATTCCTGCACGTCTAGCATGTCAATTGGTGTGTGTTCTAGGTTGGACAGCATAATAATTTATTGATCAGATTCAAAGTTATCAACCTTAAGAGTTTAAATAAACTTGTGAGAATTTCATACATTCGACTTGTGAACTAAATTCGTAAATATAAGAATTCACTTCATATAAAAATAATAACAAAATATCTATAAATAACATATCAATTAAACATTTCAACAATATAATAAAATAAAATAGTAAATCATAAATTTTACAATACTTAAATAATTAAGTCTAGTAATACATCACTACTAGATAATAATTTGTAAATGTTATATCATTCTCATGTAGGGTTTGATATTATTAGAGAACAAGGATTTGATATTATTAAAGATGAATTTTTTTTTATTCAAAAACAATACACTTAATAAAGATATGTCGAATACTAAACAGACAGAAAACAAACTAAAATAATTTATATTTTGATTTAATTTTTTTAATTTGTTAACTTGATGATAAACTATGTCAAATTTACTTAGAGTTTATAGAGTCTACCAAAATTTACTAAGAAGAAAATTTACACATGAGTCAACTCATAGAGAGTGAATGAAAGGGTAAACTATTATTATTGATTTTAATTAAAATTATGAAACTGTTATGTTAGAAAAATAATAAGCTTTTTTTTTAATTCTCCTGTTCATTTGAGAGAAGGAATTCTTATTAATTTGAAATTCGACAAAAAATTATTTCAAACAAAAATTAAATTTAAATAATTTAATTTTAACATATCAATTACTTATACTATATTAGTTGATTAAACAACACCATTTTAAGTACACATATGTTTTTCTTTTAAAAGATAATAATTAACTCACCTTTTCTTTTATAGATTGTGTTGATGAAAAAACTGAAATGATCATGTGTCAAACCCATCACGACACCTTAGACTACATTAGAGAATCAGTACAACTATAGCTTCTCCTAGTCAAAAGGTAGTGGTGGCCTTTAGGAGTTAGGACTTAGGAGCTTCTCTTTATAATAATAAATTAATAAATAAAAACAAAGTAGCAAAGGGTAGAGGTTCTTGAGGATCCACGTATCAGCATGCTTATTCATCCCATTCCTTTTCTTAATTTTTACACATGTATGATTTTTTTTTATTTTACTTTTCCGTAATAAGTATTTTTCGGTCTCACGGATTTGTCTTTAAAAAACATCTAGAGTTAAGAGAAACTGATTAATTTTAATCTCAATTTCTAAAGGATATGAGACTATTTCAATGTTACTCAACTATTCGAGTTTTATTTTCCTTGTTTTCGCCCATTCCCTTTTGATGATATATTTATGAGCTTTATCATAAAATTAAAAAATTATTTTTTAAAGATAAAAAACAATTACGTACTACCATTATAAGCTGTTCCGGTGGTCCATATAAACACGTATATAGCTCACAAATTTATGACTCAAAAACGACATAGTAACAATTGGTTCGGACTAACATACTTATATTACAAGCTGTATGTAAGAAAAAAAACGCTCCATATATTAGTCCCTGTCTCATTATTCCCTTTGGTTCATCTCTAGCAAGTGGCAAGAGACATAGATGCATGCAATTTCAGATATTTATTTGATATATTTTTTAATTTCAGAGTTTACTATGTCAAGAACCAAAATGGGGGTTTAGTCCTTTTATACATGATTACCTAATTATGAAAAAGTAACAACAATATAAAATGTTATCTGTGCCACGAACATACCCTTTCCAATTTTAAGCAAGATATTATTTCTGTATAATGATTCAAAGAAACAGAGACCTCTGCCCTTTCCTCTGTTTCATCAATGAGTAACATAAAGATTTCCTGACTTTTGTTTTTGGTTCGTATGAATCTATATTGGTGTTATAGTAGTGATTTTAATCATTGGTGAATCAGGAGTTGTAAGAAAAACAAATACATCAAAGATTGAAATGGGATATTAAAGTAGATTAAAAAGTTGAAATTACAAATGTGGCTACAAATGCAATACATTCAACAAAAATGTGTTGGCGCCCTATTGTTATTGCAATTGCAATTACAATATAAAATGCCTATGGTTGTAACGCAAATTATTTGAGTGTGTCAACTGGCAATTGTAGTTAGGAATGTCAAGTGCGCTGTCAACACTATGTGGACAAGCATACGGTGCAAAAGAATATGCTATGATGGGAGTGTATCTTCAAAGATCATGGATAGTTATGTCCTTAACTACACTCTTCCTTCTTCCGGTGTTCATCTTCACACGACCCATTTTGATGCTCTTAGGCCAAGATGAGATTATAGCAGAAGTGGCAGGAACCATTTCTCTTTGGTCAATTCCAATCATATTTGCTTTTATTGCCTCGTTCACTTGCCAAAATTTCCTGCAATCTCAAAGCAGGAACACCATCATTGCACTCTTGGCGGCTTTCTCAATAGTTATTCATGTGTTTCTCTCTTGGCTATTGACAATTCAATTCAAGCTCGAGATTCCTGGTGCAATGACTTCAACAAGTTTGGCATTCTGGATTCCTAATATTGGTCAACTAATATTTATTACATGTGGTTGGTGCTCTGATACATGGAAGGGTTTCTCATTTTTAGCATTCAAAGATCTCTGGCCTGTTGTCAAGCTTTCCCTTTCATCTGGTGTCATGTTATGGTAAGCTTTCATCTCTACCAACTAATGGGCTAAGCTCTTTAGAAATGCCATGACTGCCATATAAATTTGGATTTTCTTTATGATGAATGTAGAATACAAAGTATTAACTATCTAAATTTCTATTATGCAACTTATCCCAAAAATACATAATGCATATATGTCTTCCTAAGTTGGAGCTATGGTATATTTTACAGTCTTGAGCTCTGGTACAACACAATATTGGTTCTCTTAACGGGCAACATGGAAAATGCTGAGGTCCAAATTGATGCTCTATCTATATGGTATTCCTTCTTTAATGTCTCACTTTGTTAGAATTTGAAAAATGCTATATTATAGGACGAAATTAATTTGAATTCATGAAATTTTGAGTAATACACATCAAATCGGAATGAGATTTACATTATTTTTTGAGTTCCTATAAATGTTAGTTAATAATAAAGAGTGTATTGACAAAAAAAGAAGAAAGGAAAAAAAAAAACTGTTTTGTTTTGTGATAATTTATATGTTGTATCCACCTTAGCTACTTGGTCGTATTGGCCTAATGCATAAAAGCCTTTTCTCTTTCGCTGCTTAAGATCAAATTTCATTTGTTTACAGCCTCAACATCAATGGATGGGAAATGATGATATCACTTGGTTTCATGGCTGCTGCAAGGTAATGGCATTCTTTTCTCTTCCTTTTGTTGTAGTCATTCTTTTTGCTATCTGTGAAATAGAAATTGGACCATTTGGCCAGGAGGACCGAAACAAGCACTTACGCCTTTCAAGCTTAGCATTTGAGGGGCTGTGAATGGTTCTGACAAGAGGGTCAACCTCACAAGAACTCAACACTCATAAACCTACCAATTTTTCATCTGTTGTTCATTTACCATGGAATTTTAACTTTATCATTTCTCATTTGCAGTGTTCGAGTGGCAAACGAGCTTGGAAAAGGAAGCTCCAAGGCTGCAAAGTTCTCTATAGTTGTGACAGTGCTTACATCCTTGGCCATTGGATTCGTTCTCTTCTTATTTTTCTTATTTTTAAGGGAAAAACTTGCTTACATATTTACCACAAATAAAGACGTGGCCCAGGCTGTTGGTGACTTGTCACCTTTGTTGGCAATCTCTATTCTACTAAACAGTGTCCAACCTGTACTCTCGGGTATTTTTAAACAACATTTGGCCTCCAAGTTGGTTTAAGACTAGAGTCTGATATCAAAATTGAATATTGAATGTGGACCAAAGAAACAAAAATTACGAAATGATGCACTTAAACATTGTAATTGTGTGATTTCAACAGGAGTTGCTATTGGAGCAGGGTGGCAAAGCATTGTAGCATATGTGAATATTGGGTGTTATTACATCATAGGTGTTCCTGTAGGAGTTCTACTTGGTAATGTTCTGAATTTGCAAGTCAAGGTCGGTATTCTTCTCATTCTCAGGTTGCATACTTGTATTTGATTGGTGTTTCTCTATTGAAAAAATCTTCTTCTTTCTTAGGGTATTTGGATTGGAATGTTGTTTGGAACATTTATTCTAACTGTAGTGCTAATTGTAATCACCTACAAAACTGATTGGGACAAGCAGGTATTTGATTCATGACCTCTTATTGCTTCTTAGTTCTAGATTTGCCCCGCAAAAAATTATAATTTATTATATAACGAATGAATCATTATGTTACTGTGCAGGTTATTATAGCTCGTAATCGTATTAACAAGTGGTCTAAGGTAGAATCTGATCATGAAATAATTACATCAGATAATTAGTTTTTTTATCCTTCCGAGATTTATTTCTTTCAATTCAAAATCAATGAGTCTAATCAGATTTATTTTTTGTAATATTTTCTGTTGCTAGTGTTTGTTATACAGTCAAATGGTATTTATTCGTATGAATAGGATGCTTGAATTTAATCGGATAACTGTTATCAATGACTACTCCTTATACTTCTTTTCTCATCCTAATTTTCATTTTTTCTAGTATGATATAACACCAATCCATTTCAAATTGTATATATATACAGCCAAAAGGTTGATTGATAGCTATTTTTAATGGTTGTTTATTATGCTTGAATCTGAAAAATAAATTGTTGGACTTACCTTTTTATGTGTTCTCTGCGGCCACAGATGCTATATTCATCTGGTATAAATCAAAGGGCAAGATCATATATGAAGAGCTAGGTCCACTGCATTAATTGCAGAAATGACTATTACGCTAAAAAGCGAAGCCACTATAAAATAAGTTGAATCTGAAAAAGAAATTGTAGGACATACTTCTTTATCTTTTCTTCTCTGCGGACACAGATGTTTTATTCATCTGTTATAAATCAAAGGCAAAGGTGCCAAGGTGGTCATAAAATGCAGAATTGACTATATATTAAGTTAAAATATCATAAACGATCGAGGAAAAAAAAAAAAACCATTCTTTTGAAGGGTTTTGCATTTTGCCATGTTCCTAACAAATATTTGATAAATTATATATATAGAAGTTATTCATATATATATATATATATATATATGAGAGAAATATATCTTATTATATGAATGTAAGAGAAATTAAATTTAAATTATATAAATAAATATGTACGATCAAGATTTGATATCATGTAACCACTTAAAAAATTATATGATTTTTTTACATTAAATCTTTACTCTATATATAATTATATAATCTAGATTTAATTCTCTCTATCTTATCTTATAAGAAATATCCTCTATATACATGGATAAATTAAATTAATAACTAGTATTTTATCGTTCAACACACATATAAGATAAATATATTTATTTTATATAACTAAAATTTATAATAATAAATAATTTGAATATATAAATTAAATTATAATTAAAATTCATAATAAATAAATATTTTTAACATAATTTATTTATTTTATTTATGATAGATGATTTATATCGTGATACATGGTTATTTATGATTGTTGTTCATTCCTTTTAAAAAATATTAAAATACAATTTAGAAACAAAAATGAAAATGGTAAGTTGAAAGATAAGTAGGAGGTCCCACAACATATTTTTTAATTAAATATATATAATAATTTTGTTTTTGTTCCCATAAAAGAATGGGTTTGCTCTCATGATAATTTATTTCTTAAATTCAATGTAGAAAATCATAAGAACTAAAAGAGAGAATAATTCCTAAAAAAACAAGAGTATAATTTAGTATTACTTTTAAAATCTTATCCTTCTAATTTTAATCTTCTTCTATAGGAATGAAAATAGGAAAGTCAGGCGAGGTTTTAGGTGAATAGACCTAGCCTATTTTATAAACCTAAGGCATAAATCTGATCTACTGTTTCAAAGATTTTTTTTTTTTTAGGTTTGATTTCATCTTTTTAAAAATCTGACTTGACCTATTAATTTATTTAAAAGTTTATTTTATATTAAGATTTGTAAATATTAAATAGACTAACCAAAATTTAAACATGCTACTATCCCAAACATTAATAAGCTGACATGCTAAAAAAAATCATGTCTGAATTTAAATATAACGAACAAAAATTCCAAAGTATTTTTATTTTATAAGCAAATGATAATTTTTTATGTGCAAATTCTCTATCCCCGGGTGGCTGGTGTTCTGCAGGTGGACTAAATTATTCTCAAAACAACCTTAAGAATAGAAGAAACATAATTATAATTACCAAAGCTGTAGGATTTTTTTTGTTACAATTAAACTGTTAAAAACAGAGGAAAGAAAAAGCAAAACAACAGCAGAGAGAACTAGGCATGACAAGTGACAAAACAAACTCCACAACAATCAAATTACCAAAATCCATAATAATTTTGTAGTAGGTCTTAAGCCTTAAAAACACTACCACAAAGGCCTGAAGCTTTACATGACCAAATAGTCTTAAGACATAAAATACTAATAGTATAATATCAATGACATAAACTGTAGACTAATGATAAAATCACAATTCAGGAATGGTAAAATCACAACTCGTATGTACATATTACACTTTGGTCAATATGACTTGTTGCTGGAATTATGGAATCAGGTTGCAAAAAGGGTGTTATAAAGAAAGAAAAATGTTGTAAAAAGTATATTTCCTAAATCTATTGGTTGGTTTACACGTTGCACTAACGTCCAAATGTAGGAAGAAAGAAACCTTTAACAAAACAACAAAAGTACTGTATTATAAAGAAATAAAAGGAACAAAGAGAAGACAATGCGATTCACCGATCTTCCAGAGCCATTACAATTTTATTCATTGAAAAGAGGAAAAAAGGATGTCTATATAAAAAAAAATTAAAATCAATACATTACATAATATTGTTATCCAGATGTAGGTGAGTGATGAGTTACATACCTGTTGCCACGTGAAAATGAAAAACAAAGATGGAATATGTGAAGTCAGTCGATGGAAGACCAGATGAAGACGAAGTCACATAGGCAGGCTGCCAGGGTTTTTACTTTCTAATTGTGCTTTCTTGACTCCGTTCAATGAAATGAGATTGTATATATAGAACTTAAGAGTCAGAAACTCATGTCACGGCCTTAAAAATGGTGTTCTAATTTAACTGGATAATAATTAGCTTTTCATTTACAAGATTTCTTTTATTTATGATGAGATTATTAACTTATATCAAAATATTAATTTTAATTATATTTAAATGAATAAGGCTTAATAGACTTTTCCACAGGTTGAACATCTAATTTATTTAAGTAAATAAATTTTTTAAGGTTAAATTATCCATCCATCTATGGTCTCTTAGTTTCATAATTCTTACTTTTTTAGTCGTTTTTTTTTAATTCTTATAATTTATATTTTAATTATTTGTAATTTAAAAGTATTCTTTTTAATTCTTATAGTTTATATTTTAATTCCCTTTTAGTCCTTATAATTTAAAAACTATAAAAACTAAAAAAGTAAGAATCATGAAACTGAGATTAAAATGATCACTTTCAAAATTATAGGGACTAAAAGAGAGTTAAAATATAAATTATAGGGATTAAAAATATCACTTTCAAACTATAAAAACTAAAAAAGTAAGAATCATAAAAACTATAGGAATCAAATAAGTAATTTAATCTTTTTTTTAATTCAAGTTTAATCTTTTAATTAAATAAATCATATGAAACTAGATTTTAAATAGACTAAGTCATAGGTTCTTCTCGGATGACCCAACCTACTCTTGTTCCTACTCCTCTAACACTAAACATATTACATTTCTGAAAAATAACACGGTTAATGTATTTTGTAAAAGAAATATTAAACTAAAATATTATATATTAGTTTCTTGTCCTCTCTAAAAAAATTTCTGAACCTGTCACTAGAATACGATAGTTAAGAAAATGAAGTATACATAAAAGAATAAAGATAAAAGAGTTAATTTGAGCTTGTAATTGAGAGTTATGAAACAAATGAGCCTTAGTTGCCTTTATATTTTTCAAAATAAACCTGTAATAATTGATTAATTCGAACTTGTAATTGATTAATTTGTTCTTGAGTTGTTCTGGGTTGCATTTTAATTCTTTTAATTGATTAATACGATTGTATAGTCAATTATTAAAACATAATCTTAGTGTTTTTAGAAGAACAAGTTAAACCTATTTGTAACCAATTTATCCGTGATGTAATCAGTTAAAACAGGAACATGATCATTTTTTATTTTGATTTAATGGATTAATCCAAGATGTAATAAGTTAAAATAAAGTGTCAAATTGAGGTAATCTTTTAAACAAATGACGGTGTAATCGATTAAAGTAAAAATCAATTAAAAAAAGCATATTATCAGCAAGGCCTCCAATCACAAGTGTAATCGATTTTGATTTTGGGATAATCGATATACCCTGTTCAAATTTCTTTTTATTGATAAAGCTTGAATCTTTTGCCAATTTGACTGAACTTCTAGTTGTAGATTCACTTTTAGTTATGTGCTTGATTAGTTTTAATTTCAAGAAAAGGCTTATTTTCAGTTTTTCACTTTACGTTTTTAAGTGTTTATATAAACCAAGCTTATCCTTTGATAGGCCACGATCCAAATCATATTCTCATCTACTCTAAACTATATAACACAATACAATACCAAACTTAAACTTGGTTTGGCAGATGAAAACCAAAATCAAAATACAGTTGGTGCACTTGTTGGGCAATAGGAATAATGACATTATATAGTATTGTTTATATTCCAATCCACCAATTATTTTCTTATATGTAAGTCTATGGGGAGTATTAAATAATAATAATAATAATAATTACAAAGATTTAATATTTAAGTTAATTTTTGTTCATGGTATTTTATTTTACATTATATAATTTGTAATTAAATGATTTTTTATTAGTAAAACATAAAAATAAAAATAAAAAGTTATGCACTAAGTAAAATAATTTTACTCTATTGTCTAGTTACAAACCAACTAAAAACATGTGATCTAAGGGATGAGAACTATGACGAGGAAGAGGTTGACACACTTTATTTTGGCCCAAGACTTAGGGCTTCTCAAATAAAGAGTATAGTTGTGGTGGGGTTTAACAATGAGGTGGTCTATGGCTGACAGAAGAAGATAGTTCAGAACCTGAAGATAGAAGCCTTGAAGGATAAGGAGGAGAGTAAGTCTTTAAGTAAAGGGGAGAACTTGGTGGAGGGGGATAGGGAGAAAGAGGGCTCGAACCAAGTGTAGGTGGTAGTAGATTCATTAATCAGGTTTCAGCTATCAAAACCTAGTGACAACCTTAAAATAAAAAAAGAAGGTCGTTACAAGTGGATTTAGTATCTTGGTCCCTACATCATATAGACGTGTGGGTTATAGTGATCTCTTGCCACAAGAAATTCCAATGGGCTGGATAGTATGGCTATCTTGAGGCTTCAAACAAACATCAAAGATGAAGGGGAATTGCTTTGGGCACCCAACATTTTTCCAAAATGCCAAAAATACCCTTATGATAGTTTCGGTTATAAATAGCAGCAGGATTTTTTCATTTCTACAATGTCATTTTGTTTCGCAAAATTTCCATCACTTAGTGTAACTTGCTTTCGTTAAAGATGGTTTGGAAGCGTATTTGGTCTCCAATGGTATACGTTTGTGAGGAGTATACGGTAATTTTTGATCGGTTTTCGTCGTCGCAGAAAGGGAGGTAAGCAAAATACGGATCAACAATTTGTATGACCCATACGGATTGCCAATCCGTATTGGGCCTACAAAAAATATTTGAGGTTTCCAAGTTGTTTCATCTCAAATTCAGATGCAAGGTATTGTTGCAAACTAGAAATCTCATCTTGGTCATTTCCTGTAACAATCATGTCATCTACGTATAAGATGTGATCAGAGTTACTTGCTCAATAGCCAAAAGCCTTCATAGACTTGGTAAACCTTCCAAACCGTGCTCTTGGGGATTGTTTTAATCCATATAGAGCCTTCTTTAATTTGCAAACCTTTACCCCATTTGAATCTGTCATGCCTGGTGGGGAATCCATATAAATTTCTTCTAAAATTTCTCCATGTAGGAAAACATTTTCACATCAAATTATAGAAGAGGCCAATCTTGGTTTGCTGCTAGTGACAAAAGTATTCTCACAGTCTTGAGCTTGGCTACCGGTGCGAATGTCTCTTGGTAATCTACACCATAAGACTGAGTGTAACCTTTAGCCTCAAGTCGTGCTTTATACCTCTCAATAGTTCCATCAGCTTTGTGTTTGATTGTAAATACTCATTTGCAGTTCACAGTTTTCTTCCCTCTTGTTAAGGACACAAGATCCCAAGTGTTTTTTTTTCTAAATCTGTCATCTCATCAACCATTGCTTCAGTCCATCTAGGATCTGTCTTCCAATGGCAGAGGCCGAACCTTCCTCCATCATCTTGGACCACCTCGAGGTTGTCATTGCCAAACTCGTTGCCATGCAACTCTGCTTCGTTGTGACCCAAGCCTCCATGGACTTCAAGCTCGACGCCATCCTCCTAAAACTGAATACCATGATACCCAGCCCGTCTTCCTCCTTTACACAGTCCCCACCAACAGACGTCCCCATGTCAGCTCCACTTCCAATGGCAGTTTCCCACCATCTTGAACCCAAAATAAATTTGTCACCACCGGTGGAGTCCTTAGCGATAGAGCCACATAACACCACAATCGACCTCCCCTTGTCAAATATGCTCCCCATGGCCAGAAAATGAGATGGTTCTGCTATCAGAATCAATTCCAGCACCACCTACTCCTGTGTCGAGGTGTGGTAGCACCATCGTGTCAAAATCCTCACCATTGCTCAGCATAACAGAATCACATCATCTCACTTTGCTTTCACCGAATGTTTGACCAGTGACTCCGCCAAGGACCATGTCACTATGAACCCCGTCAACACCACCTTCGATGTTAAGTGTTTAAGTGGAAGGAGATTTTTTTACGCCTCTATTCAGAATTATTTGCAACTATGGCCATCTAAGGATATCCCTAGTCCTCCTGACAAACCTATGATTATGGTCAACTACAAGGGTGAGGACAAGCAGTTCGCCGCTAAGGAAATGTCTTCGATGGTTCTCACGAAGATGCGTGAGATTTAGCTTCCTTCCATTGAGGTTGTTGGCGATCAATCTTCAGGTAAAACCAATATTCTGGACGCTTTGGCTGGTATTAGTTTGCCACTTGACCAAGGCATTTTCACTAGGGTGCCCTTGGTTATGAGGCTCCAAAATCACCCTCTTCCTACCCCAGAGCTTGTGTTGGAGTTCAATGGCACGACCAGTTCAACAGATGCTATTGAGAAGGCCAACTCTGGTCACCCTGGTCTCCCAATGGGGTGTGCTACAATGGATCACATTCTCTACGATGAGGTCATGAACTACTATTCCAATAATCCCACTTGTTTCAACCATTTCATTCTTTCTACTAGACATGTCTGCATGCTTCAATTCATTCTCCTTCACCTTGCAAGCTGTGATAATGTTCTGGAAGAAGACCTGAAGGAATTCCGACAATGGGGAACTAGGGTTCCTGGGCATCCTATGAACTTTGAGCCATTTAGAATTGAAGTGACTACAGGTCCTCCTGGTCAGGGCATTGCCAATGTTGTTGGGTTAGCACTAGCTTTATATGATGACAACCACATCTCCATTGGTGGTGACCCTGAGATTATATTCACTGCGAATGTTGATCAATGTTTTGAGGCACTTAGGTGGCATGTAATTCGGGTGAAGAATGAAAATACTGGATATGTTGAAATTCATGCAACCATTAAGGAAGCAAAGGTTATTAAACACAAATCCACTTTGATCAAGGTAACCACTACCGTTGGATTTAGTTCCCCTAGCAAGGCTAACTCCTATAGTGTTCAAGCAAGTGCATTAGGTGCTAAAGAAGTGGATGCTACAAGGAAGAATCCTAGATGACTACACGAGCCATTCCATGTGTTTGAAGTTGTAGAGTTGAAGGTTATTATTACTGGTAAATTTCCAAGTGGTTGGGCAAAAGCACTTCCGACATACACTCCAGAAAACCCTACTGATGTTACAAGAAATTTGTCTAAGGAAAATCTAAATGCCCTTCTTAAGGTTCTTCCTGGTCTACTTGGTGGCAGTGCAAATCTTGCCTCTTCCCTCATGACCTTGTTGAAATCATATGGAGATTTCCAAAAGAATAATATCAAAGAGCGCAATGTTAGATTTGGTGTTAGAGAACATGGAATGGGAGCAATCTATCATGGTATTGCTCTTCATAGCACCAGATTCATTCCATACTATGCAACTTTCTTTATCGTGATTGACTACATGAGAGCTGCCATAAGGATTTATGCATTGTGTGAAGCTAAAGTTATTTATGTGTTGACTCATGATTCGATTAGACTTGGAGAGGATGGACCACTTTGTCAGCCAATAGAGCACTTGGCAAGCTTCATGGCAATGTCAAACACTTTGATGCTTTGTCCAGTTGATGGTAATGAAACTGTTGGATCATATAAAGTTGTCGTGGTTAACAGGAAGACACCCTCAATTCTTGCACTTTTTAGTCAAAAGTTGACCCAACTTCTAGGAACTTCTAACGAGGAAGTTGAAAAGAGGGGCCACATTATTTCAGATAACTCATTAGGTAACAAGCCTAATGTTATTTTGATTGGAACTGGTTCTGAGTTGGCTGTTGTTGTTGCTACTGCTTAGGTTCTAAGGAAGGACAAAAAAGGTTTTAGAGTTGTTTCTTTTGTTAGCTTGGTCTATAGGACAAAGCAACCACCTGGTGGGGTCTTGTGGAAAAGTCATGGGGAACAGTACACCAACTTCCTGGAGTACTACTATTTTGAACTAATTTTTTATCAAGGACATGGTTCTCATATTTCAGTTAATGGTGATCGATTTTGTGCTCTATTACCTAGAGGAGCTAGAGTGAAATATCTCTTAAATGTCGGTTATTTTATCAATGGAAATGATGTTTTGGGAGAACAACACATTGCACAATACTTCAGTCAAGTTGTTGCCACACATGGAGTAGAACAACACTACATGGGAAAGTGGGACTAGTGGCAGGCTTTTTCTACAACCTTGAGGACAAGGTTATTTTTCTAAGGGTAGGTATTGATAGCAACAATGCAACATTTATCAGGCCCGAGCGGGTACTACAAAAGCCCAAGTTCCTTGTTAACTTTGTGTAGTGTAGTGGCAGAAGAAGACAAGGTTGCAGGATCTTGCAAGATCCTTCCCTCTGCAATTCCAACCATTCCGATACAACCAACTTAGGATATTTCTACAATTTTGTTACTAGGATAATTGTCATTCTGTTATTGCTTTTTGTCTTTTTCTTTCGTTGGCCTTGTGAGTGACAATTCTTATCTTTCTGTAGAAAATCGTTATAAATACCATAGAAATGAATAATAGAAACAAAGAAGAATTTCATTATCCCCATAGTGTATGAGACAAATGTATGCATTTCGATTAGGGTCATATTCTATGGTTACGATTCTACCATATATGTTTTTTTCATTCCGTCAAAAATCAATTTTACGGTATAGACGCTTATGACCTCCCCCTCTATGCCCTGCGATAATGATTCCTCTGGCATTACGGCCTTTACCACAACGATGTTGTCCATAGATCAAATGATTTCGTGGATTGGATTTTACTTGACTGTCTACGGCTCCATTGCGTGTGCTTGGGGTAGAAGTTTTGTATAAATATATCGCCAGTAATCTTTAGTGTAATTGGAGGTTTTCTTGTCCTCGAAATCAAGGTTCCCTTGTTCCCCATTTCTATCGTAACCTCACCATTAAAACGAATCGTAATTGTCACAATTTAAGTGCTGCTTGGTGTTAGACGGCACCTAGGAGTTGATTGATAGCTATGTAATGGTTATTTATTGTTCTTGAATCAATTGTTGTGCTTCAGTTCTGTCTTTTGTTACTTTCTGCCGACATAATTAAGTTTGTCTTTTTTTTTATAATATCTTCTTCTTCTTTTGTTCATTGGTAGGTGTTCATGTTCATGGGTAGGTGCAGTCATGCAGATGTAAGTTGCACTCAATACAGCAACAAGACTAAGGGGCTAGGTCCACATCAATAAAATACAGCTTCTTGGTACGCTATGCTTTTTAAAAGCCTTTGTTCTCAGCTTCATTGGGTTGGGACAATTTCCGGGAGAAAAGCTTGTACAAAGTATATACTTATGTAGTTAGAGTAAATTAATTAATGATTATCATAATATTGTGTAATAAAAAGGATTTATGTAATTACTTAATATAATGATAATTTAATGATTATTAATTGATTCAATATATCTATCTAAATTAGCAGATAACGTGTGTGTATCTTAATCAATAAAACAATTAATTGATTTAATAATTAAAAATAATAGATAACACTGTGAATCTAGTTTAAAAATTTAAAAATAATTATTTATTTATTTTAACATTTTCATAAATTAATCAGTTTGCAATATCTTTAAATCAATTAAATTTTAATTTTTTAAAAATATTTACATTCATTGGTTTTAGAATTTTTTTTATATCAATTTTTTCGATAAAATTTTGTGATTATACTTTTTTTAACAAGTTGTTTCTTGGCTATATTTGGTTTGCTTAGGGGAGGAGGTGACCCGAAATAGTTGCCTCTTAATTTTTTTTTTTATTGCAAAACGTAGTTTTGTTAATATATGTGATCAGATTTAACACAAGACATGTCAAAGCCTAATCGAGAAGAAAGTTACAGCTTAAGTTTACGGATTGATTCGATGAATAATCAAAGTCAAATCAAGTAAATTGGATAATTTATCCTTCTAACTTTCAATCTAAATCAAACTAATTATAATCGATTCAATTATTAAATTTATTCCCTTTCAATCTGAACCAACTCGATTACCAAATCAATTATTTTTTTAATGCGTTTTAGACTTTGATACTTCCATTTTCTTTTCTTTTGTTTTTGTCTTTGGTTTTTCTCTTTATTCAATTTGATCATCCACATATGAATGAAGGGTACAGTTGTAACTTTTCACTTTTAAAAAAATTACATACAAATATCTTGAATGTATATATTTTGTCTCCCTAATTTTGTATATTTAAATAATTTATCCTTAATTTTTTATTTCTTTCATGATAATAATTATTAATTTTATTTTTAAATAAATTATTCCTCCTAATTTAGGATCCTAGATCCTAGATTTGTCACTGATCTTATCTAATATTATCAAGCGTCTTGGTCCTATTTTTTATATTTTTTTATCATATTTTGAGTAAAAAAATTAATGAGATATATAAAGTGATAATATAAAGATAAATTAAATATTAAATACAATAAATATTTTATCATTAAAAAATAAGAAATATTACTAATTAATCGTGATGAATTAAATAACTGTGTCGTATAAATAGAAACAAAAAAAGTACTCCATGAACTCATATAAGTAAAAATAACTAATTTCATACTAGAATTATTTTTTTAGAATTATTTTTCTTATTAATAGTCTTTTCTCTTCTTTTGTTTGATATGAACTCGTCTCTCTTTTATAATTAATCTACCAGTATAATTAATTAGAGGTATTTGAGTCTAAAATTAATTAATATAAGAGAAGGTGAATAAGATCTTATAAAAAAAATAACAAACATTTCTTTGTATTTGAGTCTTAGATATAAAAACAAGGAAGTATGACAATACACAAACCTGATTAGTCCGCACTTAAATTAGATTGCACTGCACTGTAATTTTTGCTGTAATGACAATTAAACGCTTCACACCAATTTAGCATCACTCCTTTTTTTCCCTTTCCTCTTGGTCATACTCTGACTTGGTTTGCGTTTAATACATTATTTAATTTTATTGATTAGCATTGTTATTGTGTTGATTTGGTCGTTTGACATTTGGTACAGCAATTATGGGTTCGCTTTGAAGTGAAATAATAATGTAGATAAATATAACAGGGTAAAGAAGTCATCTCATTAATCATGATTAGTCATATCTTCCCACAAACATTAATCATCACTAAAGTCTAAAACTAGTGAATACACTTCACATCAATATCATAGATATTCTTGTATTTATCAAGTTATTAATATGATAAGTAATAGATTCAATATCTTTAAGTAAAATTTTAAATTTAAGTTTTATAAATAAAAAAATCGTGATTGAGAAAGGAGATCATCCTAGTAAAGGTATTAATAAGATTTTTTTTAACAAAGAATAATTATTAATAAAACTAAAAATTGATTAATATTTTAGTATTATGCACTTTGCGAGACACACATGAAAAAAATTAACTCATTTAAATTTGCGGAGTAGGTTGACCCGGATAATGAAATTGTGGGTCAGAAGGGCCCATTTAAATTACCTTTGCCTAACATATTTTTTGCAAGGGGAAAATTGGGTATTTTGTCCATGAGAGACGGGTACGTTGCTGCTTCATTTTGATGAAAAGTCAATTCGTTCCTGCACTGCCTCATGCACTACAGTGTGCAGCCAAAAGCTAACCTCCCCAAAATTTTGTGAACTAATCCCCCTTCAGTGTCCCAAACGCTTACGTGTTTTAGTGCAAATCAACCTCATATCAACGACAAACAACTATACCAATGAGTTTGTTTTATTTATTTATTTATATATATATATATATATATAATCATTTTATTTCATGCAAATCTCTAGTATTATTAACAATTACTTTTGACCATAATAAAACGAGATCATGTGTTTTGTATGTTTGTCAACTCGAAACTTCATCTAAAATTTTTAATTCCATCTTTGAAATCTCGCAGTCAATTTTAGAGATTATTAAAAAAAAATCATATAATACCTTTTAATTACAACATTTTAAACAATGCTATTTTTTTCTATCTTTTCATATTGATCGATGATCTTATTTCACTCGTCTCTCGCTTTTCTTTTCTCTCTTTGTTATAAAACAAATTATAATTTTTTTATACAAATTTATGATGTGTTTATTATAATTTTTTTAGTAGAGATATCGTGACTTATGTTGAAGATCTTACGATTAATGATATCATTAAAATAATACATGTTTTCTATTATTTTGGCAGGATTTTGTTGTTTCATTATCGTTGTACGATGATATGTCGTATAAGTGTCCATATATTATTATCCAACATCACTTTTCTTTTTTACTTTTTCTTTTTTTTTTTTTACTTTTTTACCAACATATAATAATTTAAGGGCCATGTTTCACGTGCTTAATTGGGACCATCAACCCATCTACATCTATAAATTAGATAGTTTTTTTCAGATACAAGTATAAATTTAGAAGTTGAATCTCCGAGAAGCAGTGTATCTTTTTCTTTTAATAATAATATATAAATATTTATTTATTTTAAACATTGATCTTATCACTATCTCTTTTTTTTTTTTATCTCTTTATTCCTATCATATCATAAATCATATATATTATACTTATATTATTATCTCTTTTTTTCTCTCTCTCATAACACATTTGGTATTCATTAAACATTTTCCTTTTTTTTATTATAATGAATATGACTATATCCTTTAATTAAGCTTGTAGGTTGGCTGCTAATAAATGTTGATCACAAAAGATATTTGTTGATGATTAATATTTATTGAAGTATTAATTTATAATTTTTTTTTATAAATCTTAATTCTTGAATATCAAATGAAAAATAAATTGTATACAATATTTTAGAAACATATTAAATATTTTATATTTACTGTAAAAAAACTAAGAATTAGAAAAACCATATTTATAAAAGAATTTAATATTAGTCAAAAAGAAAAGGGAGATACGAAGAAGAAGAAAAGTTATAAAATGTCATGTTTTCATAAATGAAAAACTAAATAAAGACAACTAATTTTAAAAGACAAAAAAATGAATACTGATTTACTTATCAGAAACATATAATTAGACCTAATAATATATGTGATAAAAGATTCTCTTACTGTGACACCATCTATCTCTCACATATATACTGATAAAGGAATAAAAATCCAAATATTAATTAATAGTATTTTTTTTTTTACATTTGTAAATACAAGTTTTTCAAAAGGATAAAAGGCTCACATTCACTTTCTTCTACATCATATTCAAACTTGTCCAAATTTCTAATAAAGTTATCTCGGTTTAAGCAAGACCGTTTAAGACTTCATACAATTAATATAAAACCCTATACCCCAATGCCACATCCTATCAGAGCGTTGTGTCTCGACGTCCTTCAGCAAAAGGTTCCTTAAATCAATTCACCTAGTCGTCTGCTCCCCCGAACACAAAGTTCAAGATCATCACAGGATCCAAACACAAACAACACACGGGGAGTGAGTTATCACATTCCTAACTAATAGAGAAACAAGACAACTAGATATACATATCATATAAACTAAATAAAATTTACTTACACGTAATTCACGTAATTCCACCACTTTGTCATTCAAAGTTCACTTTTCATCCATCAATCACACTTTTCAATCATCAATCACATTACACAAAAATCACATTATTTGATCAAGACATAATAAGACATCAATTTCATAATAAACAATTAGCAAGCACATGAGACAGTTATGCTAAGACTCAAGCCTATATGCAATGTGGTACCATGTCAGTGAAAAACCACCCTGGGGCGCTTAGGAGTACACAACAAGACACACCACACAATGGGTTTGTCAGGTCACTCTCACTAAGTAAGATCATAGGGAGACCAGTCAGGGTCACGATGTTTTGCGAGAATGCTCCAACCATATGGGATCAGCATAGGCTTAAAGGAGCACTCAAACCCGGTGACCCCCAAGGCCTACACTCCGAAGAGTCCGTCAGGGCCTCTCCCTCCTGATTCAGGTCCAACCCCTAAAATCATTTTAGCACACAGACACTGCTAGTGAATTATACAATACCCACGACCTCACACTCGTGTCTTAAACACGTACAATATATTGCGCTACAATTTAACACTGGTTCCTAAATAGGAACCTACACTTTCTCTTTAACACTGGTTCCTAAATAGGAAACCTACACTTTCTCTTTAATACTGCGCATTTACACTTTTCTCAAGATAACACTGGTCGGGTTATTGTATAATTCATAGCTTACAACACAAATAATGTCACATCAAGAGTTAATCACACACTTATTCACAACCAAAACTCATTCACAATTTCACATCTCATAATGTCACAATCCACCATCACATGTTTTCACATATCTCACAATTCAACACCTATTCTACTTTACATTTTTACTCAATCTCAATAACAATATTATAATCTCAAGGCAACATATCATTCCACAATTCATCACATATTTCATTTATAAGCACTGCTCATGAATTATACAATACCACGACCTCACACTCATGTTTTAAACATGTTTAACACAATTGCGCTACAATTTAACACTGGTTCCTAACTAGGAACCTACACTTTCTCTTTAACACTGCGCATAAACACTGGTCGGGTTATTGTATAATTCACAGCTCACGATATAATTAATGTAACATCAAATGTTAACACATCCACTTATTCACAATCGAATATCATGTCCACACTTTAACATCTCATAACATCACATCAACCATCTCATAACATTCCCAATGATATTCATAAGGTACAACATACACATGTTCATAAAATTTAACCATAATATTCTCAAACTCCAACACTTAATAATTTTTGGAATCATACTATAACACTCTACAATATTATTTACATAAATTATTAATATAAATAACTACCTCTATATATATAAACTAGCATACATCATATTAAATCACAAATTTCAAAGTAAGCTTTCAATGCACAAATTCTAAATAATTATATGAACACTTTGGTCAGTTCCAATTATGATATTAATTTTTTAGATTATATATAAAAAACTAAACAGCAAGAAAAAGAGAAAATACAAAATCAATATCTCTCTCTAAATTTCTCCTTACTTTATTTTATCAATTCATATTAATTAGAAAAAGTACTCAATTTATAGGGTTCACGCTCAACACAATAACATATCAATTTCACAACAATTGGTTTGTCAAACATATATAATTCACTGTAATAATTATAAGGACAAAATGAAATTGCAAAAACACCAAAAAATCCATTCCAATTGATATCTCTAAGGATCCCTACACATGTTCTTACTAGTTCCCAATTGTGAATAACTCATCCCTTACCTCTAAGCGGACTCACGTGTCTTCCGACAACGATAGAGACATCTATAGCGGTTTCCTGAGATTCCTCAAGTTTTTCCTCCGACTGCTCCGATAGAATTCTCGAACGTCAGAGAGACGGAGAAGAGATTGAAGCCTCCGCTTGTACTGTCTTCATGCGATTCCTTTTTCTCCCACCAAGAATATTATCTCGCAAATCCCAACGGTGAGAGTGTGAGAAATTTAATTTCGAGCAACATATCCAAATTTCATGAAAATCCAACGGTTAACGAAACCGGGATCGTAGTTTTACCGAGACAGTTTTGGGTTTCTGCAGAAAAATAAAAAGCTACAATGCGAAGGGTTTTCCTCTAAGCCCAGACATGATTTTTCAATTCCCAACGGTGAGAATTCTCGAAATTGGGTTGCGAACGTGGTGCTCAAATTTCACGACAATCCAACGGTGAATGAGTCCGAGATCATCATTTTTCTGAGACAGGTTTTGTGGGCGGCGGGAAAAAGAAAGGGTTTTGAGAGGAGAAGGGGAAAAACGAAAATGAGAGACAGAGGAGGCTGAGGAATCAATCTGAAAAACCTAGCGCTATTTATAGTTAGGAGCATTTACGACCTATTATTTACTCTATTTATTTATTTTTATTATTTTTACTAAAAAAAATTATTAAATTTATTTATGAAAAAAATGGGATGTTACACTTAGTACCCCTCCTCGTGCATATAAATTGAAGTTCTTGTGTATAGTGTGCGTCTAGTTGCTGTTCCTCTCATGCAAGAGCAACGATAAGATATATACTCATTCTTTTTTTTATTTTCTGTTTTAATATCAGCCCCAAACTCCCTTGTGAACTGTTAAGTCTCTGATCGATCTTAAGAGTCCCCAACAACGACATAAGACACAAAAAATGGAGGGGAATCTAGAGAAGAAGCTGTTGAGCAGAGAAAAAAAATCAGAAGAAGAAGAAGAAGAAGAGAAATTATCATTGGTGAAGAGGGTGTGGGAAGAGAGCAAGGTGATGTGGATAGTGGCAGCACCAGCCATATTCACAAGGTTCACCACCTTTGGCATCAGTGTTATAAGCCAAGCATTTATTGGTCATATTGGTTCAAGGGAACTCGCTGCTTATGCTCTTGTGTTCACTGTCATCATACGCTTTGCCAATGGTATTCTGGTATGTTATCTTGTTTCTTACTCTCTAATTTTAATAATTTTCCTAGGCCAAGCGCTCTCTGTTTTTAACTATGAAGAAGTTGTTCATATATTAAACTCAGGCAATGAATGAATATGATAAATACAATTTTGTCACCAATTACCAGTTCTTACACATACCATAGCCTGGATTCGGAATCTGAAGAAAGTGTGGCTGGAATCAGATTCTGTGGTTAGTGTGGAGTTAATCAATAAGTATTTTTCCCTCATCTCATAGATATGCTTTTATTCTGAATAATATCAAGGAGTTTATAAGTGTGTTAGGAGGGGTTATAAGATTTGGTATGGTGGTGAAGAGAGGAGAGAGAGGAGATTGATTTGAATCTCTTTTACTAACAAAACAAATTAATAACTAATATTAATCTATAAAAACAAAAATCAGTATTAAGGTGTCACGTACCCATACAGAAGTTAATTCCGTCCCACTAGTTTGATTTGATTAATCACGTAATGAGTGCTGGAATCTGCTTTGGTCAGATTTTGTTGGAGTAAAAAATCGGATTCGTTTGTAATTCGAAGCTTGAGTCTTCAAGAGTTGATAACTTTCTATCTATCTCTTTATATCACGTCATAACTTCTGTAATATCACGTCATAACTTCTGTAAAATCGGATTCGTTTGTAATTCGAAGCTTGGTCAGATTTTTTATTTTTTTCTATCTCTTTATATCACGTCATAACTTCTGTAATATCTTTCTTATAAGGAAAAAAAACAAAAAAAGTTAGGTCCAACACAGGTTGGCCTGATCTGTCAAACTGAAATACGTAATTTCCGCAGAGATTAGTACCGTGTGGACACCACCAAATGACTTTGTGCGTGCTACCCTCCTCGATACATTAATACTTTTCCTTGTATTCGGGATGAACAGAGATAATAAAATTATGAAGAGTAAATTATAGAAATAGAGAAGATATGTTATTCAGATGAAAAGAAAATTCTTTTCCAAAAAAAGATGGATGGAAAATAAAAAAGGAAAGAAGAGAAGTAATTTGGATGAGTAGAAAAAAGAGAAGACAAAAATAAAATAAAAATAATATGAAATTTAATATAATTATTTTAAAAATCAATAAATTTATCACTGAATTGTAATTAGATGATTGTGTAAAATTCTTTTTATATTGTTAATACATGACTCTTTTTCTCTTAAAAAATATGCTTTTGAATTTATTATTTTTATATAACAAAATTATATTATTTTTTTAAAAAGAATTATATTATATTTTTAAAAAAATACAAGAAAACGAAAGATAATATTTTCCTCCCATTTCATTTCAATTTGCAAGAAAAGTGTTTTCTAGTAGATATCTGGGAAATAACTTCTTTCTTTGATATTTCTCCTCTCATACAAATTATAAAATATAATATTTTTATTCTGTCATTCTCATTTCTTTCCTCTTTATTTCCACCCAAACTAGGAAAGGGATGAGTGCAAGCCTAAGGGGACTGAGAAGTGAGAACCTACGATGATCCTTAAAGAACTATAGAAAGTAGCATTTGTCATATGTATACAATCATTTTCTTATATTATTATACTTCTCTTATGGAACCTCAATTAGTAAGACCTCAAGGAAGAAGACAGTACAATAACCGAAACAGTACATAAATATTTCCAGATATCCACAACAAAGAAGGAACAATATCATTAATAACAAAGGAAATCAGTTAAGCGGATGAGAGGCAACCTAGTGGCAACCTCAGCAACAATAGGATTTGAATAAGAACTGTAAAAACACACACATGAATACATAGATAAAATAGTAATAACAACGGTAACAATGATCTGCAGATAATGGTAAGCTTCCATTTTTATTCGAATAACCCTTTTAGAATTTTAAAAATATCATCTTGTATAAAACAACTGAAAGAAATAGAGATCTCTTCTTTGTCTCGTGAAAAAACAAATTACATTTTCTGACTTTTGTTTTTGGTTTGTTTATATCTATTGGGGTACATTATATATAGTAGTGATTTTAGTCGAAAGGAAATCTTGGATTGTAAGAAAACATATACATCAAAAGGTTAATGGGATTAAAGTAAATTAAGAAGTTGAAGCATATGAACATCTTCTATCACAGCATACAAAATTACGTTACATTGTTGATGATCATGAGTGTAGCTTTCATCGCATAATGTGTATATATACTTCACCTTCATGTGGCTATTGGCTACCATTACAATTTATTCAATGAAGAAGTACTGGCAAGGAATAACATAAATTATTTGTGGGTGTCAACTGGCAATTGTAGTTAGGAATGGCAAGTGCGTTGTCAACACTTTGTGGACAAGCATACGGTGCAAAAGAATATGACATGATGGGAGTGTATCTTCAAAGATCATGGATAGTTTTATTCTTAACTGCAATCTGTCTTCTTCCCCTGTTGATCTTCACAAGCCCAATTTTGACTATCTTAGGCCAAGATGAGAGCATAGGACAAGTGGCAGGAACCATTTCTCTTTGGTCAATTCCTATCTTATTTGCTTATATTGTCTCAAACAACTGCCAGACATTCCTTCAATCTCAAAGCAAGAATGTCATTATTTCATTTTTGGCAGCTTTATCAATAATCATTCATGTGTCCCTCTCTTGGCTATTCACAATGCAATTCAAGTATGGGATTCCTGGGGCAATGATTTCAACAATTTTGGCATACTGGATTCCGAATATTGGTCAACTAATATTTATTACATGTGGTTGGTGCCCTGAAACATGGAAAGGTTTCTCTGTTTTAGCATTCAAAGATCTTTGGCCTGTTGCCAAGCTTTCCATTTCATCTGGTGCCATGTTATGGTGAGTTTTTCTTCTGTCAACTAAAGGGGTTAATAAGCTCTTTATAAATGCCATGATTGCTGGATAAATTTGGATTTCCTTTATATAGAAAATTGGATATAGATTAATGTATATGCTTCCTAACTTGGAAGTTGTATATTTTACAGTCTTGAGTTCTGGTACAGCACAATATTGATTCTTTTGACTGGTAACATGAAAAACGCCGAGGTTCAAATTGATGCTCTATCTATATGGTAATCCTTTGCATTGTAGCATATCTATGTTGAAATTTATATGTTGAGGTTTTATTTTATGTTGTTGATTTTATCAGCCAGACTTATAGTAGGCTCTTCTCTCTCGACCTAATTAAGATTAAATTTTATTGTTTACAGTATTAACATCAATGGATGGGAAATGATGATAGCATTTGGTTTCATGGCTGCAGCAAGGTAATGACATCCTTTACCAGTTTACCTTTCAACTGTTGCAGTCATTGTTTTTGTCATCATCTACGAAATAGTAATTAAATATATCAAGCTGCCATTTAATTTTTCATTTGTAGCTTCTTTGGCGTGGAACATTAACTTTATATTTCTTAATTTGTAGTGTTAGAGTGGCAAATGAACTTGGAAGAGGAAGCTCCAAAGCTGCAAAGTTCTCTATAGTTGTGACAGTGCTTACATCCTTTGTAATTGGGTTTATCTTATTTCTTCTTTTTTTGTTTTTAAGAGAAAAAGTAGCTTATCTCTTTACTTCCAACGAAGACGTGGCTACTGCTGTGGGGGATTTGTCACCTCTGTTAGCTGTTTCTTTGTTACTAAATAGTATTCAACCTGTACTCTCAGGTATGCTTTATAATTTTTGGTGTCTTGTTTTAAAGAATTTGTTAACAGTTTAAGATCTGGATCCTATTGTTTTCACATGATAAAGTCAAAATAATTTGTCAATTGGGGAGTGTGTGTCAAAGTCTGAAAGACATGAAATTGTATGACTTCAACAGGAGTGGCTGTTGGAGCAGGCTGGCAGAGCACTGTAGCATATGTGAACATAGGATGTTATTACCTCATAGGTATCCCGGTTGGAATAGTGCTTGGTAACATTATTCATTTGCAAGTCAAGGTAGGCTATTATGTTATACTTTCCTCATTTGAAATTGTACCTTATTCCTATCTCTTCTCATTCATTGGACAAACTTTCTTTCTTTGTAGGGTATTTGGATTGGAATGTTGTTTGGGACACTAATTCAAACTATAGTCCTAACTATAATCACCTACAAAACTAATTGGGATGAGCAGGTATTTGATTCATTTTCCTCTCATTATTCTTAATTGTAAGTTACTATTACATATTAGATATAGAACTTGATGAAATCATTATGTCTTTGTGCAGGTAATTATAGCCCGTAGTCGTATTAATAAGTGGTCTAAAGTGGAATCTGATCATGAAACAACTACATCAGATAATTAGTTTCAGATTCCTATTTATATCCTCATTATTTGTTTGCCCAGTGTTGTACATTAGATAAAGTATCACTCTCTTTTAAGTAGTCCTTAGACTAATCAAACTATATGAGTAGTCCTTAAAGTATTGAATATGCATTGATTTAGTCTCTGAAATAATATATTTTACTAATTATTATTGAGGGATTAGTTTGAAGAATTTTTTAATATTTGAGAGAATATGTAGAATAATTTTTAATACTTTAGGGACTATTATACAATATTATTATTTTAAAAGGTTTCAGGAAAGAGGATAATATTTTAGTGACCAAATTAATGATTTATTCAATTATTTTATTATTATTTGTTAATTTTTATTGGAGAACACATTTCTTTCATTTTTTTATATTTTATTTCACCCAAGATACAAGTTTATTTATCTGTTATATTCCAATTGGCAAGAAAAGAAATTACTAGGCTTATTGTAATAATATACAGAATTGGTCTCTAACTACAAAACCCAAGTTGAACAATATTTGCCTTGGCTCAATAATCAATATAAACTTTTTCACTCAGGGACTTTGTGACAAATTCAAGTAGAAATGCTTGTATTAATTGTTATTTTGATTTTCACATAAGATAGATTATTTAATATAAAATGGTAATGTGTTAGTTGTTACTTATTTAGTCTATTGAATTTAATAAACATGATTTATACTAACATTTCTCTCCTTGACCATTTCCTTGCACTATCCCTAAATGGAAAGTAAGTTTTGAGGAGAGTCTAGTAAGCTACTAGGAGAATTGTCTCATGTTCGAACCCGGCCTTGCTTTATGGTATGTGTGTGTATTCTGGTTTGGACTAAATCTACGTATTTTTTTATTTTTTATTTTTTAAGTTTTAGGACCGATATCATATATGTTTAACCAGAAATATAAAAATTAGAAAAGGCATTGTTTCCATTAATTAAGTATGAATCCAACAATTTAAAAACTCTCAAGATAATGAATGATATGATAAACACTACAAAATAGATTATTTATATTTAATGAAATTATTAAGATTGTTTCCTGTGAAATGGATATATGTAGTCTATAAAAAATTATGAAAAATATCTTCATTCATTTAATTTTTATGTGATTAAGTTAACTTTTTAACAATAGACATTATGATATACGCTAGTGGTATAGCGCATGATCAACTTAATTATGTACATTATTTTCCTATATCAACTAATAAATATATAATTACCAGTAGACAATTATATTGGTATATAAATTGGGATATATCATACCACCATTAACGTAAACCCAAAATATTTAAATTTTAATTTGGTAAACTTGTTTCTGTTTTATAATTGAGAAAATTTTAATTTTGAAATTTGGTATTTATTGTGGGTTTTTTTTTAAAGGAGTTGGATTAAAACAATTCCGTGAACTATTTTTCAAAAATAACTTGGTAAGTATAGATGGATGAGTGAATATAAAAGAAATCATACTAAAATAATCATAGATACATAACACGACGTTCAATAACAAAATACAAGAATGAAGTACAAAATTTATAACTAAATACAAAACAAATTGATAGTGAGTCTTCCTCCTCCATATGTGCATTCTCCTAAAGTGTCGCAGTCTTATGCTTGCCTTTGTACCTACACTATATCCTTGCATGTATACTTCAATGTAAAGGGTCACTTTCCTTATATCCAGTATGGTCCGAAGAGCATGAGTGATGTCCATAAATACTTGCCATCTATAAAAAATATATATATAAAGTACAATACAATTGTCCGAAATGATTTTTAGAAAGGTTCTAATGGAGGTGTGATTTTTGGAAGCAAGAATGATGTTTCAGAGTGGAGAGAGGTTAGAGGAAAGGTCAAAGGAGAAATTAGGAAAGTGATAATTTCAACAATCGTATCTAACGATTTGAAAATCTTACACATGGAGAAATTAGGAAAGTGACAATTACAACAATCATATCTGCTCCCTCTCAAGGCATTTTTTTAGATAAGGACTCAATTTTTCCTTTTTTCAAATGGTAAATATTTCTCAAAACATGGATTGGGAATCAAACTCATGTTTGAATTGAAATTGAGATATTGATGTTTCATCCATTGGAAAGACTTTCTTTTGTAGGGTATTTGGATTGGAATGTTGTTTGGGACACTGATTCAAACTATAGTGCTAATTAACTATAATCACCTACAAAACTAATTGGGATGAGCAGGTATTTGATTCATTTTCCTCTCATTATTCTTAATTGTAAGTTACTATTACATATTAGATATACAACATGAAGAAATCATTATATCATTATGAAGGTAATTGGAACCCGTAATCGTATTAATAAGTGGTCTAAGGTGGAGCTTCATCATCTAAGAGTTACGTCTAATAATTAATTTCAGACTCCTTTCTATATTGTCATTATTTGTTTGGCCGTTGTTATACAGCCAACGGATTAAATACTTGATAGGTATTTCAATTAAATATTAATTTAATGTTTAAGTAGGGGTGGAAATACGTCAGGTTAGTCTACAGGGGCCTAGGACTTGACCTACATAAAGTCTAGTCTGAACTGACCTATTTAATTAAAAGGTTAGACTCAGACTTTTTTTAAAAGTCTATTAAATTAAATAGACCAGACTTATGCTTATTAAAAAGTCTTATAAATCTGATAAGCCTGCATATATATATATTATTTTTTGGATACCAATATATACTTATATTATTTTTTGAGTACAATTAAATTTTTTTTCAAACTATCAAACTTTGATTACACATTACTATTTCATAACTTCTATTCTTATAATCAAGTAAGATTTTAATTACAATTTAAGTGTGAGTCATGTTCCTTTTTATATTCCTCATTATTTTATTAGCTTTCTTATTCTTGTTAATGTTTCATTTTCCTTTAACTTTTATATTACGTTCCTACTCGAGAGCAAAGGAATATTAAAGATTTAATGTCTCAGGTCAGGCTTGACTTTTAAAAAGGTTAGACCAAGTCAAAATAAAAGTCTTTGATAGATTATAGGTCAGGTTCAGGCCTCAAAAATTCATCCTAGGCTAAACTCAGATCTTTCAAAATCTGATCTGATCTATTTTCACCCCTACCTATCTTAGAGTATGACGATCTCTCCTGAATAATCCTTAAATTTATGAAATTAATGAAATTATATATGTAGGTTGTAAAGTATTATATTCATTAATTTAGTCTCTCGATTGATATATTTTACTAGCATTGAGAGACTAATTTGAAAAAAAAAATCCAATACTTCAGTTACAATGTAGCATGATTTCTAATAATTTAAGGACCAATATAGTTTCATTAGTTTTAGAAATATTTTAGGAGGAAGGATAAAAATACTTCACGATCATTGTTAGTCTTGTTCAGAGAACACGTTTTTACGTTTGATTTGTATTTTTTGCCACCAAAGATATAATTTAATTTATCTGCTATATTCCATATGGCAAGAAAAGAAAATACTTGGCTTATTGCAATAATATGCAAAATTAATTAAATTAAAAATGTATTTTTAGTTTATATATTTGAATGATTGACGGAACTGACAAATTATATTCTGTCAAAAATATTTAAATTACCAACAAAATTTATTAACAAATAATTTTTACATTAAAAAGTATAAATTATTAACAAATTTTTACCAGAAATTTAGTTCTGTGAGAAATTTAAATTTTACCCAATATGCATGGAAATTTAAATTTTACCCAAAACGTTTCTGATAGCTCTCTTTATCGTCTCACTCACTCAATCACCCACGCTGCCATCGCAATCGGGCAAATTTCCTTGTTTGGGGCGCTTTTATAAACTATTTCCCCATATGGGATCGTTTTGAAACTATTTCCGCGAGGGAGTTGTTTTCTACGTAATATGCATGCATGCACCACGCAAACCGCCAATGGAACTGGCGAGTTTGGTGTTTGTGAAGGAATCGCCAGTGCCAATGGCAATATGTACGTTACATAGGGAACCGCCAGTCAAACTAGCGAGTTCCAAGTTGCAGAAGTTGCAGTCGTAGGCTCAGGTGGCAGGCTTGCTTTTTCAGATGGCAGACCAAAGGTAAGTTGCAACTGCCATTGGTGATTTAGGGCGAAGGGAATAGCCATTTGGGATGGCGATTTAGGGCCTTTATATATGCAAAAATTACTTCGGTGTTGCTATATGTTCAAAACTAGATTTCAGTTTTCAAAAACTGTGAGCGTTCTTGAGATTTAAATTTGTCCGCATAAGGTTTGAAATTTGCTTCTTGAGGCTTAAATTTCTGAATCAGGTTCGTAATTTTCAGTCAAATAATTTGTATTATAAAATATTTTTTAAGTAATTTTTTAGAGCAGTTTGAATGTATAGTTTTTAATAATTTTTTAATTAAATTATTTTTATATTTTATATGCTTGTTTGTGTGTATAAAATAGAAGAAATTTGTCATCATATTTATTTAAAGAAAATATTTGAGTCTCGAAAATTTTTTGTAAATATGAAATTTTTAGTATATTTTTAATTAGATATGGTTGGTGTTGATACTTTGTTAGTGTGTTAAAAATTGATCAAGCGTGTATTGTCAAAAGTGTTTGAAAGTAAAAAAATTTGTAACATCATAATTATTTGAAGTAAGTATTTTGAGTGTGGAAATTTATTTTAATATAAAGTTATGGTAAAGTTAGAAAATAATGAAATTATTTGCGCTATCAGTTGTAGATTTTTAGTATCTGGAAAATATGTTGCGTTGCAAATTTGTGATAATGAAGATGTTGAAACCATGCTCGAAAGTTTTCAACAACAAGATCAAATGTCAGTTCTGGAATTGTACATAGAAAAGGATGTGGCTGGTGGTTCTATATTTAATTCTGCAAATTCTCTTACATCATGTGGAAATAATTTATCTAATAATGAGACACAACTGCCAAGAAATGTGAGCAATTTACATGGTGATGAAGATGATGATGATGATGATTATCTTGTGTCTAACTCATACGTAGAAGAATCTTTAGACGAAGATGATAGTATTGACGGTATATCTGATACAGACGATGAAGTTATCGACATGATTCAACCAGTAAGAATTATTCACCCAGCAGAAGGTATAATTTCCTCTTAAAAAATATGTCAATACATTTATTATTTGACGACAATTGTATTTAATGCTAAATAAGTATGATTTGAATTTTTTTTGGACTATTAGGTGTACAAGGAATTCAAAATCCATTTTGGAATGATGTTTTGCATTATAATAATATCAACTGGAGTCATCCTGATGAGGAGGACATTTGTGGTTTGGAGATGCCATCCAGTTTTAATGTTGGCCTAGAGTTATATGTTGGCATGGATTTTGATAGTAAAGATGCGGTCAAGAATGCAGTCAAACAATATCTTATGAAGGTGCATCAAAGTTTCAAAGTGGTTGAAAGCAAATGGAACAAGTATGTCGTTTGTTGCTTAAATAAAAATGTAAATTGTCCTTGCCCTTTCTATATGAGGGCAATTTTATCTAAAAAAATTGATTCATGGAAAGTCACTCAATGGGGTGGACCACACACATGTCTCAATATGACCATGACCGAAGATCACGAGAAGCTTGATTCATATTTAATTGCCACTTGTGTAGTAGGTATGTATTTTATGTTCATATTATGTTATTGTTTAGTATTAATTGTCATTTAAATTTTGTTATTCTATTGACATGCATGATCAGAGAAGATCCATCAATAAAAGTTTCATTGATTCAAGAGAGGATTAATAGTGAATTTGCATACAAGGTGTCGTACAAAAAAGCTTGGTTGGCGAAACAGAAAGTCATTGCAATTGAATATGGCGATTGGGATGAGTCATATGCGAAACTTTTGTCGTGGCTAACACACATGCAAAATCATTCTCCTAGATCATATTTTCAAATACTACATGACGATTTTATCGTTGGGAATACGGTAAGTCACAAACACCGTCAGTTTCATAGAGTTTTTTGAACTTTTGGCCAATGTAAAGAGGCTTTCAAGTACTGTAAGCCAATCATACAAGTTGATGGCACACATTTGACGGCAAATACTGTGGGATCCTCTTAATGGCCACATCACAAGATGGAAATGGTGTTTTTCTTCCTCTAGCATTCGCGGTGGTCGAAGGTGAGACGTTGACAGCGTGGTCATGGTTTTTGGCACACTTGCGTGAACACGTCACAGATAAAAATGGTATTTGTCTGATATCTGATCGACACGCGAGTATAAAGTCCGTTTTCGCTAACGAAGCACTTGGTTGGCAACCTCCCCACGGTTATCATGTCTACTACGTGCGACACATAGCAAGCAACTTCAATTGAAAATTCAATAATGCCAAACAAAAAAAAATGTTGAAGAAATTCGGTAAGATTTCTTATTCGATGGTCACGTTTATTTAACTTTCATATATACTTAAAATTTTTATTCATAACTAATTTTATGCAGCCTACACTCCTTGCAAGCGCAATTTCGATCAAAATTTAGAAAAATTTCGTCAACTGAGTCCAGCCATAGCAACATGGATTGATCGCATTTCAAAGGAAAAATGGACAATGGCTTATGATAGAGAAGGACGTCGATATGGCCACATGACAACCAACCTCTCAGAATGTATCAATAAGGTTTTGAAGGATTGTCGCAACATTCCCATAACAGCATTGGTCAAATCAACGTACAGTAGGTGTCGAAAGTACTTTGTTGAGCATGGCCGCCAAGCTCAAAGACAGTTAAATGAAAGACAAGTATATTGTTCAAAGCTTGTTAAAGAACTTAGGAAAAATCAAGAACAAGCTTGTACGCACATCGTTCACGTATATGATATCCACTCCACAAGGTTTGAAGTAGAGGAGACCTTCAACCCTATAACGCAACGTGGTGGACAAAAGTGGGCAGTTAACTTGAATGGTCATCATTGTCAATGCGGAAGGTATTATGTGCTTCACTATCCATGTCCACACATTATTGCAGCTTCGTGAGCATGAACTACTACCAATATATAGATGTTGTTTACACAAATGAGCACATCTTAAAAGCTTACTTCGCACAATGGTGGTCTCTTGGGAATGAAGCGGCTATTCCTCCTTCTGATGACGCATGGACACTTATCCCTAACCCAACTACAATTCGTGCGAAAGGTCGGCCAAAATCAACAAGGATAAGGAACGACATGGATTGGCTCGAACCATCTGAGCACCGACAAAAATGTAGTAGATGTGGAGCAGAAGGGCACAATAGGCGCCGATGTCCAATGTAATCTGACCGTGGGAGTAATTCATTTAATTGATTTATGTATGTTAGGTGAGTGACTTGTATTGGCTTAGGTTCTGTTCAATGTATTTACTTTGTGGTGTTCAATGAAATTGTCAGTTAGTTAATTTTGAAGGTGTACTTTTGTCAGCAAATTTATACATTACTTATTATGGATATTGATACTAAAGGAGAATGCGTGTGATAGAAACATTACATATTTTCGAAATTGATACTTGTATTGGTTTAAGTTGTCTTGAATCCTAAACCCTAAACCCTCCACCATTAACCCTACATCCTCCACCCTACACCATAAACCCTAAATGCTAAACCCTAAACCCTAGACCCTAATCCCCCAACACTAAACCCTAAACCCTAAACACTAAGCTCTAGACCATAAGCCCTAAACTCTAAAGCCTAAACTCTAATCCCCCAACCCTAAACCCTACACCTCAAACATTAAACACTACACCCTAAACCGTAAATAATAAATCATAAACCCTAAGCCCTAAACCCTTCAAATTTATGCAGCTTCTGATGATGAACCTTATAATTTGAGCAAATAGGTTGGTGGAAAAATTCCAGACTGATGCATGTAATGAAATAAAATTACATTTAGAAGTTGAAATTGGTGTTTGTCGTTAGTTAGTACCATTACTTATTTTCATTTGTCTACTTTAGTTTTTCTTCATAACTTTATTTATTATTCTAGTTTGATGCGCGACATAAAAATAGTCATTATGGTGTCCGTGATGGTGATTCCATAACAAATAGTCATTGAAAATGAAATTCCATAACAAGTAGTATGAGATATCATAAATTAAGTGTGAAATTCAAATTACAAAGATACAACAACAATTTTAAACAGAGACATCAAAATCAGTCATTATGGTGTCCGTGATGGCGTGAGGATGTGCCACTTGGTCGATCCTACCTTCGGGCTTGACGATCAGCATTTCTTCTTGCGCGTTGTCTCTGCCCTTCTTGCTCAGCCTCAGCAGAAAAAACATGACGCAAACCAACACCTAATAAGTCACTCATATCAGGTATTGCTCCGGGTACATTTCATTGCAGAGCTAATGGGGCATTAGGTGTTGCCATTGGGGCATCATGTTGTTGCGAAGGGGTCATAGTCGGCCATGAAAAATGAGGATGTGTTTCCGCAACACCACCAAACGAATGTTCGCTTGCAGACATATCAGTGTCATGACCTTCGAAAGGATACTGATACATCTGCGAAGGATACTGAGAAAATGTTGGTGGTGTGTAATACATTCCATGGCCACGTTGCTCCATTTGTTGGGAAAAATCTTCCGCTTCAACAACCTCCCTTCGTCTGTCAAAACCCCGAGTTTCAACACTTGACTGAAGCATGTGAAACTGTTGTGGGGGAAATCGACGCTCTGATGCTGGACCATGTGCCACAGGCTTAGTGATCCTCTCTTGCTCTTCGGATAAGATCGTTATCTTCTCCACATAAGGCACGAGATCATCAATTGTCCATGTGTTCCTCTCTTATGGTGACACCATATACTGTAATGTCTCCGCAACTTTACCCTGCAATTATTAGGATCAGGAAATTAATGCCGATGCTTTACAAAATAAATTGAAGTTAAATATTCAAAAAGAAATAAATACCAATTTAGTTGTGTTTGCATTGTTTGGGTCAATAAACATCTTTGTTTTTTGCCTATACCAGACCATGTAATCGGAGTTAAAACTCAATAGGTCCTCATGTCGAGGATAAACGTCGATCCTAAACTCAGCTCTATTGTTCCATTGACTGATCATTGGGGCCAACAGCTGGAACTAATTTTCATCTTGTTTGCCTTTCTGCGTTAGCCCATGGATATTCTGTGGTTGCGAAGGACACTCGGGAATACGTTGTTGCATTCCAAATTGTCGCAACACTCTATCCGGTTGGTGCCACTCAACAATATGGAAACAAATGAGTGGCACCATTGCGCACCACGCTACACTACCAACCAAACAAATTAGAGGCAACGTCGACATAACAGTTGTTGTGTAAGGCTCCCACAGAAACTGCATACAATAACACAGTTGTTAATTTTGACTTTAACATGACATTTTATTTATTATGTAACGAATATATAACGATGTTCTTACCTCATGTCGTTTCATGATATCCAATCTACGATGAAAAACTATGAGATCATCATTGCCAATATGCTGGTTTCCACGTCGCAGCCACCTACAAAAAAAATATGAAATAATTAGTGGCAACGCGTTACATTATTAATTATTTTCAAATGAAATCTTATTTTTAAAACAATTAACCTGTGTCTGAGTGGTTTATTTTCTATTACAGGAGGAGTCCTCTTTGGAGTCAAAGTCGTGCAGCGTTTCCATGCCCACATTTGGATTAAGATGTACATACTTCTGATTGATTTGATTTTGTAATCGGCGGTGTTGAACATCTCTCTATATAAATAAGCAAGCACGGCAGGTGCCCATGCATAGGTGCTGCACTGTTCAAAGTCATTGGAGGTACCTTAGGAAAACTTTACTGCTGCTTTTGTCAACAAATAGAACACCTCCTATGAATCTGAGGATCCATGCACGGGTAAACCTTTGTAGATGTTCTACGTTACCGTCATGAATATTTATCTGTAAAAAATGGTGCGCCAACCAACTTAATTTGATCACACTGCCTTGAAGTTCACCTTCCTGTGGTCTGACGCTCAACAATTCTTCACACAATTCAGCCCAATCAAGATTAGTCTGACCAATTAATGGTGCTCCATCAACACGCAGACCTAATAATACAGAGACGTCTTGAAGAGTAATCGTACACCCTCCGCATCTCATGTGAGATGTATGGGTTTCGGGCCTCCATCTTTCAATTAAGGCAGTAATTAATGACGAATTTATTTTGAGGTAGCCCATATTCATTATCCAATAAAACCTAGATTGTCGAAGCAGAGGAATAATTTACTCTGTTATTTCTTCTTGACCTTGATAAATCGGGACAACTCATCTGATGTGCAATTTTCTGTCTAGTTCCTCATTCCAAACATGTTTTGAAACATGTTTAGGTTGTATCCATAAAATGTCTCCATCTATTGGACAAGACTTAATTTGTATACTTGATGAAGATGACGACGAAGATGCCATTGATATTGTAAAATAAAATATAATACAAAAAATTTACAGCAAAAATTTAACATAAAAAAAATTAATTTCACTTACAACAAATTAATTAAAATCTCAATAAATAACAAAATACATAAATTTGAACAACAAAATACTATACAAATAACAAAATTATAAATTAAATTACATAAAAAACATAAAATACTAACTAAAATACTATACAAATAACAAAATTAAAAATTTAAATACATACATAAATTAAAATAAATTACCAATTTTTTTCCGATTAATAAAATTTAAATTAAATTACATATATTAGACAAATAAATTAAAATATATCCAAAAAATACTATGGAAACAAAAATTTAAACAATATATATATATATATATATATATATATAATTAAAAATGTATCATATATTCCAATAAAAATTAAAAATAAGTAAACTAAATAATATTAACATTCTAACTAAACCTAACATACCATATATATAACATAAATAATACCATACAAATCTAAAAAATCTAAACCAAATAATAATAACATACCAATTTAAAAAACTTCAACAAATTCATATTCACAAATTAACTACAACTAATGTACCGTATAACACAAATAATTAAATATCAACTAAAATTATAACATATACATATAACACAAATAATTTTATTATTTTAAGGTACTACTTAAAATTTAAAATTACCACCTAAACTAAACAAACGTAACATATGTATACTAACCAAAATCTACACATATATAAAACAAATAATATCATACTAATTTATAAAATCTAAACAAAATAATATTATCAAAAACTAACAAAAAGCACAATTAATACTAACTTAACATATTTATACTAACCTAACTAATATTCTTAAAATAATATTTATAAATCAACTAAAACTAACTTAACATATATATATATATATATATATATATATATATATATATATATATATATATATATATATATATATATAACACAACTAATAACTTACAACTTACAAAAACCTAACCTAAATAATATTAATATGTCAACTGAAATTAATTTAACATATATATATATAACACAAAAGTATAGGACAAATAGGATAAAAAAAAATTAACTTACCGAAAACACGTACTAAGAAAAGCAACCAAGCAGTGTAGGGCAAACAGGATCAAAAACTTCACCTACAACACATAAAAAATTTATCAATTAATATTAATATATCAATTATACTTAACATATATATCACACAAAAAAAATTTAAAATTTTCAGTTAACAAAATGCTTACCAAGAACACAAACCCGGAAGAGAAGAACCGAATGCACTGGAAGCAGGAATCAAGAAAAGAAAGGAATGCAGTGAAGGAATCCAAAGAGAAGAAACGAATGCATGCATAAGGGAGCTGCCTCGCGTTGCTCTATAAGCGGAAATTTTTTTGAAAAAGCAACTCGCCAATACTGGTGGCGAGTTCTTTCCTGCAACCCGCCAGTGCCAATGGCACTTCCCTGTCCCCCTGCACCCCTGCGACATAGCATGTGTCATCTCTTACCTCCTACCACGAACTCGCTAGGCAAACTGGCGGTTCCCCCATGCATGGCGAAATCGCCAATGGGGATGGCGGGTTCTTCACTGCCAGCGAACTCGCCAGTTCGAGCGGTTTGCTTGAGACTTACATGCAATTTACGTGCAAAAGAGTCATTTGACAAAAAAAGTTTAAAAATGACCCCATTGGGAAAATACTTTTTAAAAGTGCCCCAAAGGGGGCAATTTGCCTCGCAATCGCGCCTAGGCCTCCGTCACAGCCACGGTACCGCACGCTCGCTGCCTTTCTCACTCACCCACGCGAGCGCGCGTCCTCTCACCCACATCATTGCACCGCCATCCCAGATGCCGCCGTGCACTTGCTGTCGTGCCCACACTGAGGTCGTCATTGGTAATCTTCATTCTAGCCCTAATTACTCTTTTCCTTTTCACATTTATTCTCACATTGGACATTGCTCTTTCAGTTTGGGTTTGAATTTTTTAGAACTTTCTTGCATATTGTGGTTCGGGTGTTTAATTTGATGCATTTCGTTGTGGTGCTTGTGCTTATTGTTCTAATTCGTGTTATTTCAGATTCGCACGTCCTCTGACCCACATCATCGTGTCGCCGCTGTCGAGCCCACACTACCATTGCACACGCTGCCGCGCACTTGCCGTCATGCCCACGCCAGCTGTTTCGTAATTTTTATTTTTTTTTATCTTTTGTCTGCCTCTTTTTTATTTGATATGATATTTTGACATTCAGGTTTACGGGTTTTGTTGGTTGGATGAAAAAGTAAACACTAAACTTTGAAGTTTAGAATATTTTGATTATGAATAACTGGTGACTGGTTGATGAGGTTTTCTTGAGATGAGATTCTCTCTTGAGCTCAAAAGCCAAAGGAAATTGAACATAGAAATTGGGAGAAATTTCTCGAAATCAAGCCAAGTCAATCAGATAAAAAAACAATCACTTGGAGTTCTTTTGAACATGTCTAGTCTTAGATTACTGAGATGATTTAAAAATCTTTTTCTCTCTTCTGCTTGATTAGGTCCATTGACTCTAGCCGAAAATGTTAAAAGGAGAAAAGACCTTGTTCAGCTGAACTTTTTTACTCTAGCTGAAAATGTTAAAAACTGATGAGCTAATATACACAGGAACAACAGAGAAAAATAACTATTTATATAAAAGTTCCAAGCAAGATTAAGCAAAATATCAGAGCCTTTTTATTTTCCAAAATTCACTACTACATCTTGTGAAGGGGTGTGTGTGCACTTGTGAAATCAACTTCATTTCAGTGGGATTCTTACACCTGGTTTAGGTATTTAGAGCTTTTACTTTATTATTAATGAAACCTTATGAAAGTGGAATTGATTCTTGTTTTCCGCGGTCCCTAAGTTTTGGACATTAGTTCAACTTACACAATGGATAGAATTATCCGAGCTTTTATACTTCAAAGAGAACAGGGCTGACAGACATGGTAATATATTGTGTAGTTGGGATTCCGAAGAAACTCTGGGCATGATTTTTTCTCCTTGCTCTAGAAAATGGGTGGTAGTTTGTGTAGGAGCAACAGAGTAAGAACATGTATATATGAAGCATAAGTTTATCTCAAACAGAACAAAAAGTGTTTGTGATAAAAGGTATAAATGGTACTATGGGAAAATTTTCTTAATTATATATGGTGGTACTATGGATATCCAAACATTTGCTTTTCTCCCACATTAACGACTCACTTATGTGCTTGTTCCATTTGTTATTCATCTTCACTCACTAAAATGATTCCAACTGGTGTTTTCCCATCTATACCTGTCTCACCACTATGTTGCCACCAAAATTATGGTTCATGTGTCACAATTGCATGACTCAGCTTCTCCAATCTTGCTCAATTAAAACTAGTCTTTGCTTAGAATATCTTGGTTTCGTATATTTCATTAGCATGATGCTGCCTAAAGTTCATAACCGTAACTAGTTTATACAGGAATGCCTTGCAGCAAACTAAGCAGTTCATCAAGTTTGATGTAACTCTGTTTATGAATTCTAATCCGGCAAGCCAACAGTGTTTTGGGGAAAGGTTTAAAATCCAATATAAGTTTAGGCAATAGTCTCCCCACCAAACTCCATAAGGATCACGGAAATATAAATAATTGAAAATTACCTGTAATGTAATCAATGTTTAAGAAACAATAGCAGTAACCAAACTCAGTAAAGTGAATTTTATTTCAACTATTCTTTTCACTTCAGGGTTTCAAAATTTTACTATTGTTTTAGAATTAGTATCCACATCCTCTTGTTTCTCTTGTAAGGGCGATAGAATTTAGATAGAAAAAAGGTAGTTCAATCTCCTGCACAAAACTATTGACAGTAAAGTGAAGAGACTTCTTGGCTGCTAAACTATAAGAACTAGATCCTAATAAGTATTTCAAGAATTAGATGAAATTTAGCTTAGGGCCATATCTAGCAGTATCCATAACTTGATCTCTATGAAAATTAAATAAAAATCTGACATATAGAAGCAAGCATTATGTTGCATAGGAAATCAAATTCAATGTTAAAGATGCATCTAACAGGAGAAAGTCACGAAACTGCGTTACTTATGATGCACTAGTACTTCCATATGGGTTGAGAAATTGGGGTCTTTTCCTTTGGATTGGGTCCATGTTCGAGCCCAATCTGTTTTTTATTTCTTGTTTTTTTTTCACTGGCATTAGTCATTGCTTTATTTTAGTGTAATTGGTTTTGTGAATGTTATGTTATTGATGTTTATTTACAACCTTTGATTGATGATCTAAAGAAGTTGTGGAGTGGTGTTTTGACTTATGATGTTTTAATAAAGAAAATTTTCATATGAGGGAAGCTTTGATGTGGAGTATTAATGGTTTTCCTGCTTATGACATGTTATCTGTTTGGGGGACACATGGTAGATTGACATGTTCGTATTGCATGGAGGACACAAAGGCCTTACAGTTGGAAAATGGGGGAAAATTTTCTTGGTTTGACTCTCATCGTAGGTTTTTACCAAGTGATTATGCATTTAGGAGGAACAAAAATGCATTCAAAAAAGGGGAAGTAGAAAAGGATGAGCCACGACCTATGTTGACATCTACACAAGTTTGACGTAGGGTTAGGGATTTGCCAAAAATCATAGAAACTGGTTTGCCACCACCAACAGTACACAGATATGGGGAGTGACCTCATTGGACAAAAAGAAGCATTTTTTGGAATCTTCCGTATTGGAAAGATAATTTTTTGTGACACAATCTCGATGTTATGCACATAGAGAAAAAATTTTTTGACAACATATTTAACATTGTGATGAATGTCAGTGATAAGACAAAAGACAATGATAAGTATAGGATGGACTTAGCTTTGAATTGTAGGCGAAAAGACTTAGAGCTAATGGGAAGTTGTTAAAGCCAAAAGTAAATTCCACTTTAACTGTAGACCAAATAAAGTTAGTTTGTCAATGGATAAAAGAACTAAGAATGTCAAATGATTATTCTTCCAACTTGGCGAGATGTGCCAATGTTGATAAGGGAATCATGCATGGGATGAAAAACCATGATTATCCTGTATTCATGGAGTGTTTACTTCTTATTGCGTTTAGCTCATTGTCGGCACACATTTTAAATCCACTTATTGAAGTAAGTCATTTCTTCAAAGATTTGTGTTTTACAACTTTGATGGAGGATGACCTGAGTAGAATGAAACAAAATATTTCGTTCATTCTGTGCAAGTTGAATAGAATATTCTCCCCCAGATTTTTCGATTCAATGGAACATCTGCCTATTCATCTAGCATATGAAACTAGACTTGGTGGATCAGTCTAATATAGATGGATGTATCCATTTGAAAGGTGATAAAATCATCATTGTATTTTATTTAAAATTCATTTGTTCAATGCTCATCAATCATGACTTAGTTATGCAAATTTGAAGATTCATGGGCGATTCTGAACAATCAGTGAAAAATAAAGTTAAGGTTGAAGGATCCATTTGCGTGTCTTACTTACATCGTGAGACAACTCATTTTGGTTCTCATTATTTCAACAACTTTATGTTGTCCCCGTGTAATATTAGGAATGAAATTGCAATTGAAACTAAAAGGCATCCACCAACTCTTAGCGGTATTCCAAAAGCTAAGAGTCTCACATTACCTAAAGAATGCATATTACACACGAACATTGCATGAGAAATAAATTTCCATTACATCAAAAATAAGAATTTACCTCAAAAAAGTCGAAAGGTGATCAAACCTAATGGTGTTTATCCGACTTTCACAAGGAAAATTTGTTAATCCACCGACACAATGATTTCTTTCTCTATAGAAATGAGTTGTTGTAATTATCCCAAACTATTAAAGAATACTTGAGATGAAATAATCTTGGATTGAGATTGCTTGGTCGTAAAGTTTGAAGAGACTTAGAGAATACATGTTATTATAGCAGTTTGTTTAATGAAAATCTTCTAAGTTGAAGGAACTAGACATAGTTCTTGGTTTAAGTGTGAACCAATATAAACATCTGTAATCTCTCACACAGACACACATTCATGTCATTTTTATGGACAAATCTTTTACAAAGTGCTTAAAACGAAAGAAAACTTTTGTTTTCAAAAAGTTTTCAAAAATGACACAACTCACAATTCAATCCCCTTCTATTAGGTTTCTTTGTTATTTCAAATTGGACTTTTAGTGAGCTTGTGCCTCATTCCTTAAATGAATAGGCTTTTTAGTTTGCCATGCTATAACTCACAACCTATATCTATAATCGGCTCAAGCCCACTCCATGAAATATAGGTGTTAGACATAAATTTTGGACACAATAAATTTGAGCTTTTTTAACTTGATCTTATCATGTCTCAATTTGAGTTTAGCACACAAAACCCTAGTACAAATTAGGCTTGACCTTATTTTACTAACCTAAATTGAATATAGACTTTCCTGGCCTAACTCATTATAGTTTATGTCTCGTATCGTGTCTAGGACCAGTTTGACTCAAACCTACTTAATGAAATGTTGGACATAGACTTCAAATTTGGAGCAATATCAAAATATAGGTCCTTTTAGCCTTATCTAGGCTTCATCTATGACACATCCTATAAGCAATCAACCTAGTCCAAACTTGTTTGATATAAAATGCTAGACTTAAACTTTAAATCTTGAGCAAAATTAAAATACAGGCCTTTTAGCTCAAAGCTTACCCCCACAAAATGTAGTTGCACCATATTTAGAACAACTAACTTTCTATTTACACCCCATTTTTTACTAAGTACACCATATAGTCTCATTTTACATCTTAATTACTCATTATACCCTTTTTACTTAAAGGAATACACCCTATGAAATCTCTTTACCTTTCTGAAAATATCTTTCTAGAATAATATATACTTATCCTGCAAATGTATTTCCAAAACTATGATACATAGTTTTGGAAATGTATTTCTAGAATTATGTATCATAGTTCCATAAATACATTTCTGGAATAGGTATATGTTATTTTAGAAAGACATTTATGGTAGTAATAAAATATCTCTCGATATTATTGACATTGTAAATGCTTATCTTACACCCTCATATTTGTTAGTTTTATTTCCATCCTATCATTAGTGTTCTTTAAATCTTATCTAAAATCTTATTTTCACAGTATTTTTATTGTTCTTTAAATCTTTATTTTGAACCTCGTCTAAGGGGAAAATGCATAATGTTACATGTAATATACATAATTATATAATGAAGATGGGGTTCAAAATTAGGGTTTAAAAAAAATAAAAATAGAATGAAAATAAGATTTTAGATAGGGTTTAAAGAGCACTAATAATAGGATGAAAATAAGATAAGACTAACAAACGATAAACATTTACGACATCAACGATCTTAAGTGATATTTTATTACTAAAAAAATGTCTTTGTTTTTTTTCTTCATACACCATTCTTCGTTTCGGTTGAGCTCCCCCTTTGTTGTTGTGGTTAGTTTGGTTGAGGTGCATTATCACGGTGGTTCATTCACAGTTCATGGTTGTCGTCGTGGTAGGTGTTGCAATGCAAAGGCAAAGGAGGTAAATTTTTTTCGTCTACAACTTGAAGTTCGATCTGTGCAAATCTGTAATAAACATACAAATCCATATGAACCTCATGGATTGACAAAAATCCATATGTTATACGGATTGTTAATCCGTATAACCTAAAAAAATTATTTTGAATGTTTTTTTTTTATAAATTTAGTTATATTTTTTAATATATTTGTGTAAATATTATTACATTAAGTAGTTTATACAAGTATATAAGATATGAAAATTTAGATATACATTTTCATAAATATATTTATCAATTTCAATGTAATATATTAGTATATGCAGTAAAAAAATTATGATAATATATATTAAAAAAATATATTTATTGATACATCGACATACTTATCTAATGTAGAAGATTTTAAACAAATTTCAACATGAATTTTTTAAAAAATAAATAGATTTATTTATAATAACTATTTTAATAATTCATAAATAAATATTTAATTACTTTATAAATAACTATTTTAATACTTTTATATATTCATAAATCAATGTAGAAATTCATTTTTTAAAAAATGTATACTTCACATCACAAATTCTAACAAACTAAAATATATGATCAAATTTAAAGTAATATTTTAATTTTTATTTCTAATTAAAAAAACTACTTAATTATTTTATAAATAACTATTTTAATACTTTTAAATATTTATAAATAAATGAAGAAATTCATTTTTATAATTTTTTTATACTTCCAAAACCTATATATATATATATATATATATATATATATATATATATATATATATATATCTAATATTGTTAATGTAATAATATTCATAAAAATATATTAATAAAAAACCATTTTTCATATGCAATATTATCATTGTTAGTTTAACTAAATACTAAAATATATATACATTATAAGAATTTGGAATTTTTGTTATTTAAATTTTTTATAAATAACTATTTTAAATATATAAATGTATTAAAATAGTTACTTATAAAATAATTAAATAACAAAAAAAATTATACATTGATTTTTAAATAAAAAATTATTAAATAAATTATTTATTAAATAAATAAATTATTTAAAAGAAAATAAATAAATAAAAATAGTCAATTGAGTAAAAAATATTTAAAATAAACAATAGTTATTTATAAAATAATTAAATAACAACAAAATTTAAACATTGATTTTTAAATTAAAAAATTAATTAAATTAATAATTTATTAAAAAATAATTAAAAATAAACAAAAATACAGATTGGGAATCCCTATGGATCATACGGTAATCTGTATGGATCTAATCTATATGGATTACTAATCCGTATGGGTTTAACGTAGTAAAAATAAAACAAACACAGTTGGGGGGATAGGGGTACTCACAACGATGGTAATAGCGGGAGGCGATACCACCATGAAGATGATCCACATAATGGTGAAGATGAACGAAGGGATGAACTCAAGGGAGAGACTTGTGGTGGTGCAACAAGGATCCGTAAATGAATGTTGTGTCATGAGGGAGGGGATGAGTGTATTTCAATTTTAAGTGAAGGGTAATTTGATCACTTTAATTGTTGGGTGTAGAAGAAAATCATACGGTGCAGGAAGAATAACCTTGAATTTGAAATTTAGACCTGATATGCTATAGTTTGTAACCTGCAATCATCCGTCCCAACCATTTAATGGAATGTAGACTAAACTTAAATTTTTTAATACAAATTAAATCTAGATCTTTTTAGTCCAATTTGAACTTTAACTCACAAAAACCCATAAAATACTTAGATATTTTCTTTTCTATTCTACACTTTAGATCTTATCACAATTTCATGCAAAAAAATTCACATCTTTAAAACCAGAATTGTCAAAACTAGTCCGATTCATTGAGCCTGACCCCATAGTTTTACAGGCTGGGTCAGACTCTAAACAAAACCAACAAGCCACAAGCTAGTTCGAACTCAAGAAAAACATGCTTTATGTACCTATTTGACATGAAAATGTTATTCTTCTTTTTTTTTTTCGTTTTAAAAATCATATAAATTTAAACAAACAAAAAATGAAACGGGTTAATTTAACCGAGCCCAATCAGTGATCAAGCCAACAAAAACACATGAAGCTTTACTTAAAAGGGAGTTGCTAGGTGCACCCAGCAACATTGCTAGTGCACCCAGCAATTATGTGCATGGACAAAATTGTCCTTGTTTAAAAGTTTTAAAAATAAACACGAGTACTTTCATACGAAAGAACTATGCACATAATTGCTGGGTGCACCTAGAAACTCCCTACTTAAAACCACTAAAAACGAAGCCCATGAAGCTGATTATTTACATAATTACAGATTGATTATTGGCACAAAAGTAGCTTGCATATTTTGGTATGAAATTATCATCTTCAATTATAAAATAGGGAGACTGGATCCACACTCAAGCTGTCATACTTGGCATGATAGACTTATAGTAATTAGTGCGACGATAAATTTTATGAAGAATTTCCTAAATGCTAATACACGCTTAAATACAAAGGTGATGGAAATCAGCAGAAAGATTGATCTGATATTTGATTTTCACGTTTCTATATAGAGATAAAATGACAAATGCTTTAGATACATTTCATGTAACATTCTCCGCCAAAAGAAACAAAAAAAAAAGGAAGAGAAATGTTGAACTGAAAGGCAATTGTCAATCATCTCAACATGTTGTAAGCAGGTAAATCTTTCACGCTGAAGATGTCTTCAAGACCAAGCTCACGCTCTAACTGCGTTCTTGTGGATCTCAAAACATCCTAAAGAAGAAATTATAAATGAATACGGAAATTGTCACATAATAACAAAAATAATTAATCAATGGACAAATACAATTTAACAATACATTACATTAAATTCCATATATGACGCACGCTTTGCTAGCCACTGAGCATCCATCATTTGAAAGGCAACACAAAAAAGGATATCAAATGCCATTTCATCTTCTTCAAGCAATTTGAGAAAACGAATTCCGGACAAAGAAGATGGAAGCCCTGCAAGTAAAATAGTTGCATCAGTTGAGTTTACATATGAGTGAGTAATAAACAAACATCAACACTAGGTGCAAAAAAGGAAACCCCCAAAATAATCTTAAATCTGTGAAGGCGTAATGGTGAAACAAGATTCTACAATAAACTTAACTACTAGAATATATGCTACCTGCTTGAAGATCCAGCATCTGTGCTAACATAAAAGAAATATTGATTCCAGCTACTGCAAATGGGTATTCCCACTCAGCTCTGGTTCCATCTTGTTTATGCAATAATCGCTGGAATGAATCCTATGACAGTGACAAGTAGAAACGTGCTTAACTAACCAAAATCAAGCTACTTAATAAACTATGTAACACATTGTGTAGACCTGCTGTTTTCACGCAAGTGTGTAATACAGAAAAAAAACGTTTTTAAACATGCAGAATGAACACAAAATCAACTACTGCTTATAAAGCCTTGAAAGTAGAAATGCACAGAGGAAAAAAAAAAGGCTTTATCAACAGTAAATTGAAATTTTATATAATTGAGAGAAATATGAGGACCGCATACACAAGGAAAAGTTGGTGAGCCTATAGCAGTGCAGTATCAAGAATTTTACATTAAGGTTTTCTTATATAACCACTAGGGAATTTTTAAAAGAAGTCTTCTTAAATCAAACATGAATTTGTCTTCAAATATGGGTGTAATTTGCTACACTAATTCAGAAACAGCAACATTTATTTTTACATGGACCAGCTGTCAAATACAGTATGAATAGGCTTTTGCAAGTTTTTGGTGAATGTTGGGCATGCCCTCAACGCCACACAAGCTAAGTAGTTTGATCAGAGAAATGAGGGCAAAATGTGGCAGTTTGATGAGTATGCTATTTTCTGGAACCTTTAACTGGAAAGTAATGCTCACACCAGAGAAATGAGGGTATAGCTTGCATAGCCTCTCCGTCAGAGAAATGAGTGTATATTTGGGAAAATCTGCTAATAACGTCAAAATTCTGAATTAGCCTCATGAAAAAGCTACTGAGGTTGAAAGGCACACCCACTATTGACCAAGAAAACGACAGAATTCTACAGTGATGCCTTCTCAAAATGCAAAAATAAATAAATAAATAAATAAATTGGCACCTTGTTCTGAACTAGCCTCATAACACATTTGGGAAAATATGCTATTTCATGATTCTTTCAAAAACAGCTGAAACGCTGTCTACATATCATTTTCATGTGTAGCTGGTTAGTGGTAAGAGTAGAAATGTAGAATGCATGCTTTTGCAAGTCTGTTTCATTTCCCCCTACATGTTTTCTGATTTTGTCCATAGAAATTGCCCTTGCATATGCATGGAATAGGGTTGTGTTTTTGGTGGCCTCTCTTTGGTCTTTGCAATAGAGATTTTTCTTACGGAAGCTTCACTCTGATATACAGAGAGATTGGATAGCTGTGTAGAACTTCATTTTTTTTTTTACTTAATAGGCTCACTATTTTCTGACAGCTGATTTTGTTACACTTTTAGCCACTAAAGAGGACAGACTGTGGATACACTGATACGCCATCACCTCAGGAAGCAACTCATTGTGAAAGCCAGTGTAATCTAGTATTTTCCATTTTCTTTTAGTTTCTCCTTTCACAGGGATATCTTATCTTTATCCCAGAAACTTTTCTGTTTTCCTTTATAAAATATTTTTTTCTCATAAACAGAAAATATTTAAGCTTGACAAACTCCCTCCCCCCAGGGCAAAAAAAAAAGAAGTTAGCAGATACATAAAATACAATAGCTTATTTTCTTAATCACAATGGAATATTATATAGCAATCTGGTAATTTCTGAATCAAAGTGGATAAATAATGTGCCAATTTCAATCATGCACAAATAGATAGAAGTTTACCACAAAGGTAATAAAGTAAATCACTCTCTTTTTACAAGGATGGGGGTAGAATTTGGCCTTGAGAGAGAAATCGGTAAGCAAATTATAACTTTAAATATAATGAAAAGGATAATCAATAATAATGTATTGATAAGAAATATTAAACATGCTCATTAATGTGTGCATGAATGCAAATGCAATGGAAGAAACTTACAGGATACTTCATCGCAAAGAAGATGAGATTCTCTAATGAAATAAATCCTCCACCCCTGCACACCATGGTTAGAAGTTAATATTAACTAATCACAATTCCCCAAAAAAAGCAAAGAACGTAAAGTTAACTGTGTAAAGATCAGAGGTCAGGGAAACTATTGTTGGAAGATCAATAGTAGGATTGAGAAATATCTTGTCAAAAAAATAGTCTGTTTCTGGAAATATGTTTTGAATAAAATATTTTAACAGAAAATGATTGATCAGTATACCCTGTTCCATTATTTCATTCTATGAAGCAACTTCTGCATTCCATAAGAACATGCCAAGGGATTGTAACCCATTAGTTCCAAAAGTACACAAGAAACTACCCCTCAAAATCCAAAATTGAACTATCAAACATATAGAAGTACAATCTACAAGGACGGTGTATTAGCACATGATTATTACAGCAGTCAACAGAGTGCATAAGAGAGTCAAAATGTTCTCAGCCATTTCCTATTAGTAAACCAATGAGGTCTTAATGGTCTCAGATAATATTTTTAGTCTTTGACCTGTTGCTGAATAAAACACTATCCCACCCTCTCTTCTTAAAGTTAATGCATTGCTTTGGACCAGATACCTAAAATCTGTTGAAGGGTCAGAACCTTGCCATCCCATTTCCTTCCAAAGGTCTGATTTAAGTGAAGGAAGCTCCCTGTCCGGGTAAGCCAATTTCCACAATTGTTTAAGTGCGTCCTGCAACCAAACAAGATTGCAAATGTCATCCTAATAAAACAAAATGTCTATCGCATATTCTGTTGACTATTTATATTAGATTCTTAGAAACATCCTACGGGTACATTAGATACCCATGCTATATAGACATGGCAACAAATCGTCATTGTGCTTGTCCACCTTTCAGTTCATACATGACCATGTGAGGCAATTTAATTTTTATATTTTCCCTATCCTCATACGCAAGCATTTGCAAGTCAAGCAATTACCATGCTCACATTCCAGTTCAAACACATTAAGATTGTATATCAAGCATGCATGTAGATTGCAGAATGAAATAGAAAATCAGCCTAATGATATCAAAAGGTACACATGAAGATAACAGCAAAATGAAAACAAGTGAAAAATAAAACAGATAGGACGCAGGATATAGTAGCAAATGTCAGTAAAGTGATATGAAAATTAGAAACAGAAAATGCATTAGTTACATACTTGGTGCTCTGCTTTAGAACCATCAAAGGGAACTTCAAGCCGTTGTCGTAGATTTCTTAGTCTTTCTTCCTAAAAAAGAAATACATGTGAAATAACTACAAAAATCTATAAACAAGAAAAACAGGCAGTCAGAAGTTATAAACAATAAGTGGCAATATATAACAATTGTTTGACTTTTATATTACAGAAAACACAAATTTTAAAATAATTCATATGAATTCATTTGCTAAAGAATTAAATTAGAATTTGGTTTACTTGATTTTGGCAAAAACAAGCACATCAGAATTCCAAATAAGATTTCACTAGACATACCTGCAGAGGGCTTAGAGATGGAGGAAACATCCTATTGTTTTGCATATTTAGTGCAGCAGAAGGAAAAGATAAAAGACGCCCAAGAATAGATCCAGATCCTAATACCAAATTTGCTGCAAAAAAAATATGAATTAAATAAGGCTAAAGGTCAGAAAATCACCATTAAAATCATGACATGCTGCAGGTCTTGCCTCCTTATTTGTACACCAGTCGGCAATGAGGAAAAGATACAGACAATGAGACAAAACATACATGAAACCCAGATGTTAACTATTTAAAGTACAGGATCAAATTTTTTCCAAGGATCATAAACAAGGCTCTTAGAAATGAAAAATATAAACAGTCCCACATTTAGTAAGTTCATGTATTTTCAAAAACTACATATTCCAAGCAATGCTTCCCTTCTATATCTCTACTCTATGCCTTAGATTTCAAACCTCATGTACCTCACCAATCACCATGTGATTGAGCCCCCAAACTCAATTACTACCCTATTATCAATAACCTTTCTCCATCAGTTCAGTCAACTAATACTTACAAGTTCCACCAGAAATGTTCAATTATGCAAAGTTCACAGACAAAAGATTAATTCTTTTAGTTGCGAGTTTAAATGAAAGACCTCAAGGAAAAGAAAGATCATTGACTTTCTTTGCTTGAAGAGTCCCAAAAGTATTGAATTTTATTCACCCAATAATTAACAGCAATGGAAAACATGTCGACAAATTATAGCACAGAATGTGTGAACTATTATCACAAGACTCATGTTTAAGATTAAATGCAGGGCTTTATCTGAGAAAGTTAGGAAAAAACATGCCAGTCAGCATAAGCTAGAACAGAGAGAAGACAACTTCCTAATATGAAAAAACAAATATAACATCATTAGCTTAGCTGCAGTTAATGAACGTACTCATGATGAATAAACAGTCAGGCATTGCAGTATGCTAACATCAGTGAAACAACCTACTACTCAACTACTCATACTATCAAGCTTAATTGTATGAGAGGTAAACCAAAACAGCATCACATACCTAACCACTGAGCCCATTGCACAATAAGGTTTGAGAATATGAATGTCCAATGAAACTGCGCCTTCTTCTTCTCATCATCCCATAGATCTTCAAGAGTACATATCTGTATGACATGACATAGAAACATAACATCACAAAATGTAAAACCATTTAAAAAATGAACTCAGCCTGCCCCCATTTAACATACAGTTTCTCACCTTCTTATTCTCAATATAATCATCGTCTGCCAGCAAGGGCTCACTCAAAGAATCCAATCCCGAAGTCTCCAAATGCTCCTGCCTTTTGCCATCAACATCCCCATGATAGAGTCTTCTCCTCAATGTTCTTGACGACATTAATATGATTCTTTACTATGTGTCAGCCTACAAGTCAATAAAGGACCATTTCTTAGAGCACAGAACCATCAAGTTCAAAAACATTATGCATCAATGTTCTCAATCAAAAATCCATTAATTTCAATTTCCATGCATCACACAAGCTAGGACTCTAACTTTTCAACAACCCACTCCGTTTCAGATGTTGATTAACACCATAGAAAGGGTAATTCCCCTAACCCCACATACAAGAGGCATCAGAATCAGATTACTGAAATAAAACAACATAAACTGATAGAACTAAACTTCAATAACACAGAACGCACATAAATCAATTAAAAATAAGAATTGCATAAACCCTAACACTGACCAATTTACCGATTTGAAAAACGCAGTTTTTTTTTTCTTCTCTATTGAGAGCGAGACGAATAATTTGAATTGCGAATCAACAGAATTGGGGGCTCTTAAAAACACCTGAATTTCAAAGAGGGAAAGGAATCTTTGAATGGAAATGCAAAATAGTTAAAAATTAGGATTTATAAAAAAAAAAAAAAAAAAAAAAAAAAAAAAAAAAAAAAACAACAACAACAACAACAACAAAGGATGCTTAATTCCATTACTATTGCTTTTCGTGCCTGATAAGAATAAATAAAATAAAATAAAATAAATAAATTGTGGTGTGTTACCAAATCAACAGTGTGGCCAGCTGAAACGCGTTCTTTTGGGTGTGCTAACTCTTGACTTGTGAAGGATTCGATTCAATTCGATTTTAAGAAAAGGGGAGAAATAATTGAACGAAAATGAAACTCCCAATTCTTGCTTCCATGAAAAAGGAATTTATAGTCCTGTGTCAAATTGGGCATTCTGCTGTATTTTAGCTTAGTGTGTGATTTATTTATTATGTGTCACTTGCGGAAAAAAACTATTTACCAACTGTTTTTTTATTACTTATTATTATTAATTATTATTATTATTACTATTAATTACAAAAACTTTTAAGAATATCTTCTCTAATATTATAAATTAGAATATACAAATTAAAGATTAATTTGTGAAGATCTAGTTCAGTTGTTGAGTAAGGTATATGTTGTTTTACTGTAATTAATGAGTATTATATTAATATAACATGGCCTAAAATTAAAGAGTAATTCTTATTGTTAATATTTTTCCTTTTTTTAAAATGTGTATTTCACATATTTTTCAATAATTAGCCAAAAGAATTATCTATCAACAATATTATATATTACTAACTTTTATTTTTATCTATATATTAACTTTTTTTACTCTCATACTTGTTTTATAAATTAAATTTCAATATTTTCTTCTAGAAAAGTATATCAATCATTTAAAATAACTTTATATCATAATTGAAATTATTCATCATAAATCTAAAGTATAATTTATATATTTAAAAATAATTTTTATTGCAAATTTTAGTTATTATATAATTTATATATTTTAAATATTTATTATAAATTTTAATTATATAAAATAAATATGTAACTTATAGCATAGCCAAGAATGCTGATTGAGTTGGAAAGCTATATCCTAAGAACATTGAAAAATTTCTTTACAAGCAACAGACAAATCACAAGTTACTTGCAGAAAATTGCTGTACATAGATTTTGACACTTTAAATTAAATTGAAAACAATAAAAGCTCGTGTTAAAACCAAATAGTAAAATACACTTCCCTTATTTTAGAATCAAATCCTTATTTATTTATTTTTCAACTTCAATCTTGATCAAAACTTACATGTGACATTTCCAGTTAGGGTTGTGATCCATACAACACTTTGTAAGGTTCTCAATCAACAGTCACTTCACGGAAACTTCCATATTGTAAGTTGTAACGCATAATTTTATCTGTAACAATTGTGATCCGAACTATGATCACGTTTATTTAAAAGAACTAACAGATGTTATGTCCCGGAGGTTAAGTGTTTTTCCGTCAAAAGAAAACCTCAAAAGCCTCTGTATAAAAAAGAGGACTACAAGCACACTATCTAACATTCTCTTTTTAACACATTCTATTCTATTAGTTGAAATTCATGAGTCTCACGAGTTTAGAAATGGGATCCACCAAATGGAAAATTGACTAACATATTTAGTGAGATTCACATGAATTTCACCTAATAAGACAGAGGGTATCATGCAGAGAATATTAAAAGAGTGTATTACATTGCATTTCTCTTGCATGAATAAAGATCCTAACACACTATCCAGACACTAGCAGGTAAAAAATATCAATATTTTGTCAATTGGTATTAATCTACATTAACATTCAACCTCCCAGATTGTGAGCAAGGTGAAGCTCTGAAAATTCATCAAGAGGGGAATAACACCATCTGCTAATGTTTATCCCCACAGGCAGCTTCATAGAAACAAGATGTCCACATGCACCATAACAAAGGCTCCGTGATGTTTCAGAATTATTTAAGGGCCAACGAGGTGCTTTCTTTTAACAGTTGACACTGCTGAAGTAGATCTCAAGTATCATTATGATGTCAAAACCTACCACTCAGACTTTAGGCAGTAGGCAAAAAAAAAAGGGCAGGGTTGTACAAGGCTACAGATGAATTCTGGTCACATCTAATTCTATAACAATTTACATTATTACACAGCCTGCTGGAAAATCCTCAGCTTTCACAGCAATTTCCCAGAGGAACATGCTACAAGGTTTTGCAACAATGTTGGCTGATGATCTTGAAATAATGCTCACTGCCTAGGTACTGGTGGTGGTGTTGATAGGTGGCTTTGCCCATAAAACCCTATGCCAGGTGGCCTGTAAAATCCCGGTGGAGACTGCTGTTGCTGCTGCGCTGGTTGAGGGCCAGGCATTGATAAACCTATTGTCACGTGTGGAGGCAAAGGAGGTGGAGGTGGAGGTGGCAGGCTATTTGACCCGTATCCATAAGGAATTCCCCCAGCCATCAAACCAGTTGATTGGACATATTGGTTTGATTGTTGATATGCCGAAGAATGAGGCAGGGGAGGGGGAGGTGAAGCAAATGCAACTTGTAATTGATTGGCTTGAGATACGGTTTGCATGCCAACTGGCAGTGTAAGTGGTACATTAGGCACTGGTGGCTGTTGCATAGTGGCATAAAAGGGAGAGTTGGCCATATCATAATTGCTAACATCATGAGCAGGCGTTGGTTTTTCAAGTTTGGGTCTTTTCTCTGGGTTGAAAATAGGTAATACTGATGAAAATCCTGTAGAATTTAAGCTACCATTCAAGGAGGCAGCTTCTTCCGCAACAAGAGAAGAAAGAACGGATGTAAGCATCTGGGCAGAGGATGCAGAGGCAGCAAGCTTAGCAGCAACGGCAGCTGCTGCTGCCTTCTTGTTATCATCTTCAGTAGTTTGGAAAGGAGCATATGATACAGAAGATTGAACAGAAGTAGGCTGAGATGGATCTGTGGCTTCTGCTGCTTGGTTAAGCTGCTTCCTGATACCAACAACTTTTTCGATCTGGCCTCGTGCAACCTTCACAACATTAAAACCATCAATTTGTATAAATCAAATACATGTGGAATCAGTTGAAACAGATGCAAAACTTTACGCATTTAATCATCCAATATACGCAAAATCTGGGGAGATATCACATATAAACTCATAAACTAAAATACACCCTTTTGAGAGGAATTTAATCTCCTAGTGTGCTCTATCTTAGAGAATGACATGTCGTTATTAACTTCTTTTAAATTTTAGATACAGATTCTTACGAATTAATAATGGCTTAAATAACAATTTGGTCTCTATAGAAAATATCCTATTTTTGGTTTTAGTCCTTTGTGCAATGCACTGAATACTTGGAAGTTATGTTGCATGTGAAGTGAAAATTTAAGCAGCTCCTTATCAGGTGTTAAAGAACCAGCTACTATTATTATTTTTTTATTGATTTATCTACAAACAGTGAAAAATAGGTTCTTAAACAATGGTTTCAAACTAAAACTGCTTTCTTGGAAAGAAGTAAAATACGTTGAGTGCCAATTTGGGTGTATGTTGCTTCCTTTAACTCTTCACAAACCACATTACTGGAATTTAATTCAATAATAGAAATGGAATAACATGCTTGTCTTTTGAAATAAGGAAACACTAATAATCCGTATGTCAGACGTATATTAAACATTCATGAAGTGGCCATCTCATTGAATGTATTGTAGGCAATATAATCATATATTTCAGAAATAAAGACTAAACAATAATTGAACAAGAAAAGTTTCAAAACTAGCAGAACAAAGACCTCAAACAATTGTGGGAGATAAAATATATGCAAAAAGGAAGACTAGTTGATCAAAGGTTTAAAAACAAAAGTTTATAGCCCAAACAAATGTGGTCCTTCATTTTTATTTTTTTTTACAAAGGAACTAGGAAGCCAAAACTAACTTCATGAGCCACTTACTCAAATAATAATAAGCTCATAGGAAAATATTCAAATTGATTAAGACACATTTTCTGTCTCAGTTATTTTACAATTTGGTCTCTAAAAGTAGCAACTTGTGTTGCTTTAGTCCCTGAAAGGGCACATTTATATACGGACTGGTCCTCAAAAGTGTCAAACTGATAATAAGTTTGTTAATGTATTTGGGCAGAATACCTTGTTGGGTCCCTGAAAGTGTATGCCGCCTTCAATTTGGTCCAAGTGTTAATAAAAAAATTTTAAAAAATCCCTGAAAATAACTTTAACTTTCACATTCGTCTTTTGTTTCAGATAGGTCTTTGCATGTTATCATTAAAATGCAATTCAGTCCTTGGATATCTAGACTAAATTGCATTTTAATTATAATATACAGGGACCAAATTGCATTTAATGATAACATGCACGGACCTATCTGAAATGAAGGACAAATGTGAAAGATGAAGCTACTTTCAGGGACTTCTTTTAATTTACTAATATTCAGGGGCTAAATTGAAGGCGACATACACTTTCAGGGACCAAATAGGGTATTCTGCCATGTATTTATATCAAGAGTAGAATTTAGATAGATTGGTTCAATAGGCACACATAAGTATATGCATTTTTCATCATCTCTTGCACACAGGAATAACACAATAATACACTTTTTAAACATCTGGCTGTATCTATCACTTAACAAAGTTTACCCTGCCAAGTTGTCAAGTTGTAAATCAAAGATGAAAACTTTCAAGAACCAAATCAGCACGAGTTGCCATTTTTACAGATCAAATTATATATTAATTGTTTTATGTTATTTTAGCGACCAATTTGACCATATCAATGAAATCTATTGACAAGATATCTTCTGTTGAAAATTAAACAAAAGTTCACCTGTTTCTTAATCAGTGTAATATACTGATCAAACAAGATGGAAATCTGAAGAATACTCAAAGTGGATGTTATTAAGTGGCAACAAACACTCGAAATTATTAAAATTAGGAAAAACCAATAGTGTTAAAGACACGGAGAATGGGCAAAGACACAGATTAAAGAAAGGTTGATCTTACTAGCAACTGGGTGTGAACAAGCTCTTGCCTTGATTCCTGAAAAAGATTTAGATTTTAGATTAGTAAGCAGTTATCAGTTTTAGTTTTTCTTTTTTTAACATAAGCATACTTGTAGAAACAACTGTACTTGTTCCTGAAGTGCATGTTTAAGCTGAGAAAGCAATGAAGCCCTTGCAGCCTCCCCATTTTCAAGTTGCTCCATATATTGTTTAAGCTTTTTTTCCTGCTCCTGTAAGTCATTCACCAAAGTAGATTCCAACTGGTTTCCTGATGTGATATCCAACCAATTGTCCAAATAACCAAATTTAATAAAGTATCACTTCATTATTGCAATAGAAATATGCAAAAGCTATACTGCAAAGCTTGAAGTACAGAAGAGTCAGCATGTAGAATTGGCCATGAAAGTCTTCAAATGCCCTAAAAATCAGGTAAATACAATATACCAACACAATCTGTATCTGTTCTATGGCAATTATGACAATACACTCATGAGAAAATCCATATTCATAATCCAACACTCGCAAGGTATCCATACTTGTAATCCTTAAAAAAGAATAACTCTTGGCCACCACTGATGGATGTCCAAAAGGCACAGGCTACATGAGGAGAAGACTGATACAAGAAATATAGGCAAAAACACAAAAGAATTTAAGATCAATGTTTGGTCAATAGACACAATTTACAGTAGAAAATTTGGTCCATCTTAATGAATGCACAAGTAAGCCCCGCAATTTTACAGCTCTCTTCAGTGTCGTACTATGAAGCAACTATGTGTTGACAATGGATCCTATCACTTTATTCATATTAGGCATACCTCGAGGCTAAATTTTGTCCACTAAAAGTATGCTTGAGAATTAGATTTTTTTTTGGTAATGAGATAATTAGATTTTGGAGGGAAAGAGAATGGACAGTAATTTTGTTATTTTTAATAAAAATTCTCTAATTTAATTTTTTAAAATAATAAAAAGAAATGAAATGATAGATCAGCATTGTGAGTGTATACTCCATAAGTTAACTCTACTAGTTAGAGTTAACTTCTAGTTAGTTAGTACAGCTGCGTACAGTTGTCAGTTAGTTACATAGTTAGAATCTCTGCTCTATAAATATCTGTTAGTGCTCAAAGATTCATTTGAGCCAATTGTATTTTTCTTATGAAATCAATAATATCAGTTTCTCAACATGGTATCTAGAGCTTTCTGATTTTTTTCAAGGCTTCCACAACCGGTGGTGAGACGATTCCAGCAACCAGAACTCCAACTTCAGTCACCTCTGTACCGATGAATCAAGATGTTTCTTCTACGTCACTTCCTATGACGAATTTCTCAAAACAAATCACCAAAAAGCTCAACGATAAAATAATTTTGATGTGGAAACAGCAAATTCAGCCCACGATCACTATGCTTGGATTCAACAATTTTGTCACTAGTCCTCAAATCCCTCCGCGATATCTTTTTGACGCTGATCACGATCTAGATCACCTCAATCCTCAATTCTCGCTATGGTAGAAGCAGAACAAATTTTTTCTTGTTTGGCTCCGGTCTACTCTCTCGAGCTCAATGCTTACTCGAGTTCTTGGATCGCTGCACTCGTATCAAGTTTGGGACAAAATCCATGCCTATTTTCATCATCAGACTCAGACGAAGGCGAGGCAACTTCAATCTGAACTTCGTCATACCTATCTCGAAAATCAATTAGTGTTGGAATATCTCGGCAAGATCAAGATGATTGTTGATGTCTTGTTTCAGTTGGTGATGCTGCAACCTATTGTGAGCACATGGACACCATTCTTGAAGGTCTTCCCAGGGATTTCGATTTTGTTATTGTTCTCATAGAGAGTTGTCTTCCACATATCTCCATTGAAGAAGCTGAAGGTTTAATCCTTGCGCAAGAACTGTGTCTTCAAAAAACATGTGAATCTTAATCATGGAAACTCTTCGCAATCCATAACTGATGATGATTCTGGCTCTAATTCTTCCTCTAATACCAATATGACATATGCAAACCAGTATTCCTCTGATTCTAGGGTTTCTGGTGGTCGTAATAATCAAGGTGGAGGTGGCTACAAGCGTGGTGGTGGTCGTAGTGGTGGTCGTAGTGGTGGCCGCGGTGGTCGAAGCTCGGTCCAATGTCAAGTGTGTTTTAAGTACAATCACAATGCTCTCACATGTTACAACTGATTCAATCCTCAGTATCAGGCCTCCAACAATAGCAACAATGGCCATGATAATCATTCGAACTGATCTCAACCAGAATCAGAATTGGAACAACTCCTCTAGCTCCAATTGGCACTCTCAGCAGCAAAATCAGAATTGGAACAACTCATCTAGTTCTAACTGGAATTCACAGCAGCAAAACAATAACTCAGGACTCAGAATTCTGGAAATCGACCTCCTGAAGCTATGGTAGCCAATTCTGATGCTACTTCTTAATCCTCTTGGTTTCCAGATTCTGGAGCTTCATTTCATGTGACCAACAATTCTCAGAATATTCAGCAAAACTCACCTTTTGAGGGTCCTGACCAATTTTTTATTGCTAACGGACAAGGTCTGAAAATTTCAGCATCTGGTCATTCTAGTTTCCCTTCTCCTTATAATCCTAATATTAGTCTTGATCTTAAGCATATGCTTCACGTTCCTCAAATCACTAAAAACTTCAAAGTGTAAGCAAATTTGCTCATGATAATCATGTCTTCTTTGAGTTTCATGCTAACTGTTGTTTTGTCAAATCTCAGGATTGATGTTGGACCTAATGACTTGTATAAATTTCCTAGTCTCAAGCTCTACTCAGCTGCTGTTCCCCCCTGTATAAACATTGTTTCTGCTTCTAATTGTAATAATAAAGTGCCTAATTCTGTGTATACTTGGTGTAGAGAAGATAGGAGAAAAGCAGAGAAGAGGGATTTCTATTATTGATGTAGGAGAAAATACAAAGCCACTGAGATCTCTTACAAGAGCAGTATTTATATTGCTGAGATTCAGTTGTAACTGAAAACTAACTAGAGCTAACTGTCAATTGACTACAGTTATAAAAACTAACCAGAGTTAGTTACTCATATACACTTACACCCCCCCCCCCCCCCGGCGCGGCAAACTCAATGGAGCTGAGAAACCAAAGGTAGCTCTACTACATTGAGTTTGGAACTCAAATAGGTAAACCTAGTAGAAGACAAGGGCTTGGTAAGTAGATCTACCCACTGGTCTGTCCCAGGGATCTAGCTGCTTGGTGAGGACCCTTTCTCTTACAAAAAACACATCCAACTCCATGTGTTTGGTTCTAGCATGTAGAATTGGGTTATGAGCTAGCTGCACTGCACTTGAATTGTCACAAAGCACAGGAACAGCAAGTTCCTGAAGGAGAGTCTGAATCCAGAGGATATCAACTGTAGCAGCAGCTAAACTTCTATATTCGGCTTCAGTGCTGGAATTCGTCTTTACTTTCATCATGGATTAATTCTAAGCTACTCTGTAACCTCTAGTTAGTTAGTATAGCTGTTTACAACTGTCAGTTAGTTACATAGTTAGTTAGAATCTCTGCTCTATAAATATCTGTTAGTGCTCAGAGATTCATTAGAGCCAATTGTATTTTCTCTTATGAAATCAATAATATCAGTTTCTAAACAAGCATTAACTTAATGTGTAGATCTTTTTTATTTATACAAACATCTCTGATCTAAAAAAATAAAATATTTTCTCTCCTCCCTTTCCCTCCCAAAACTCAACTCCCAAACACATCCCAAGTGTGACGGGAATATAAAAGAGAATAAATTAAAAGTAATTTTATTAACTACTATGGTAATGGTAAACACCCTAGACTAGGGCTACTCCATTGAGGATCGATTCAATTACCAATATACCTCATGTTCAAAGGTTTTTAAATTGACATAATTCAAACATTCCATCAAGGATTGACTTAATTAGAAGTACACATCATGTTGTAGGCTTTTAAAAATAACATAATACCCATCCCCACTTCCACTGTCATCAACACATGCCCGAGCCACCACCATCAACATTGCTACTATAGCCACTAACCTCTACCACCGTCAATGCCACCACCAAATTTGGTGATAAAAGGGAAAAGTCATTCCATTCTTGACCATACCAAATATACAAACGGATAACCTATAAGACCTATTATTTTTTATTTGTTTGATTCTCTATTAATCCCACTTATTTCGGTCACAACCAAGTATGACATAAGAATTCAAATTTTCTGACCATTGCATAATATTTTTACATTGAGAAATGCTAGGAACACACTCTTTTGAGCACACTCTCTCTTATTGGTTGGAATTTATTGAAAATGACAATATGGTGGGTCCCACATAATATTTAATGTTTCTCCCTCCTGATTTTGTAATTTTAAATAAATTTTAGCCAATTAGACAGTGTGTTTGAAGGTATGCGTTAGAGAGTGTGTTTCTAGTACTCCTCTTTTACATTTTAAAATTAGTGTTTCAGTCATAATAACCATCCCTCCAAAACCATCTACAATTAGACCTGCAGAAGTTACACCTAGAAAGAGAGAAAAAAAAAAGGATTCATCATCATATAATTGATGCTAAATAATTTAAATATTTTCCATCCATGACATAAAAATGTTTGCTTCAGTCAAGCGAGAGTAGCAGGAAGAAATGATCAAGTCCCTCTAGCAATCCTCTTACCATGAGCCAATGTATTTTCAACATCTTCCACAACTTTACCCACTTCGCGCACAGCAGCACTGCAGTTGTTTAAAGCATCTTTCTCATTAAGATGTTCATCAAGAACAGGCTGAAATGCTGTTAGTATTTTCTCTGGCAAACACCCAACAGCCAGTTTCTGCAATGAAGATGACCAAGTATTGACACATCTAAAAATCAGACACATCAAAACATCAAATAGGCAACAGATCAAACATCAGACAGTGACCACAACTTGCTTACTATTCTCACTGAGTGGGCATCCCTCTTCACTGTCTTGATAGAATTTGAACTCTTTCCATTGCTTGCAGATGGAAGGGGATTCTTGCCCATTACGTCATCCTTAAGACCTTGACCTCGTGAACCAAAAACCTTCCTCTCTTCCCATATGTCAACCTATTCAAAATTCAACCCAACACACACCAACCCCAAAAAAGATTCAACCCAAAAGGAAAGAAAAAGAATGAAAGATCAGGTTAGAAAAATACTAATTGATAAGGCAAATGACACAAGATTGAAAAAAAAAAAACCTCAGAGAATAATGGTTTTTTTTTTTTTATCAGCAAAACTAAATATTATATATATATATATATATATATATATATATATATATATATATATATATATATATATCAATGATCAAAAGTACCAGAGGTACTAGTACATAGGGATATACATCCTGATATCTAGACACCGAGACTAAGGTATTCTAGATATATTAGTAACTTAGCTGACCAAAATGGATCTCTACAAAAGGAACCGCGCAGTTTAGCCTCATCTCACTCACCACAAAAGTGGATTTTCTAATACATCATTTTTCTCTGGAGTAGCATATAAAGATTGCATATATTACACTAAAATTGATTCAAAGATTAAGAATACACACACAAAAACCCCTGACATGACTGAACAAGACACTTTCATTACTATGTATGACAATGTAGGAAGCACTGATACAATACATGAATCGCTAGATAAATTGATGTCAACGGAAATGGAAACATTGTGATTGCAGGAGAAATCTATACCAATAACAACAATGAATAAAAAACTGCAGCACAATATAGAGAAGTAGATACTTCAACCGGGAACGTTTTAACTTTCAGAGCTATATCCATTCAGTTATGTGTACTCATTCTAATAAAAGGGGAAATGTCGAGAAAAAGAGAAAGGGACAATAAGATATCACCCAAGCCAGGCACCCACTATTCAACGCCATTACAATATAAACATAGTATGAAGTTTAAGACAATAATTATTCTGTGATTGTAATACAATTAATTCACAGAATTTGTAGAAACTGGAAATGAGACTTACTAGTCTGGTCACTGCTTTCCTTCCATTTTCATCACCACTTTCATAAACATGCCTGAGAGCTGCTGGGAGAACTTTCCAGAATTCATTGACAAACTCACTGCCCTTTCGCCTACTATTTTGCAAGATGTCATTAGCCAAGTATAGAAAAGAGATACGCTGCTCTTTCTGGGAAGCATTGAACAATTTATCCCAAGTTTCAACTATTTCTTTAGCTCTCTTCCGGTGAGAAATACACCAATGGGACAGTGCTGAATGATTGCTTAAGAAATACAGATAGCAATACCAATCTCACTAATAGAGAACTAAAAAGAGGAAGGGGGAATGGTATGAAAGAAATAAGATTGAAATCACAATCAAATCTAACCAAGTTAACTGACTATATATATTTTTAAGCTGAAAAAAGTAATTAAAACAAATATTACTTTTTTAAAAAATTATTCAGCTAGTGAAGATAATTGAGCAAAATGCTATTATCATTTGCCAACAGGTTAAAATGTAACTAGCCTATTGATAATTTCTGGTACAGACAGGTAGCAACATACATCTCAAACAAATTTCTAAACAAGTTGTCTGGATTCTCATTCTCTGTACTCACTGTCTCTTAATGGGGGAGGTCTCTTAGGGATATGCAAAGAGACAAGATGGATCATTTGTTGGTTTCCTTTGTTTTGTTGCTTTAGTTGTTTTATGGCACTCACTATCCTCTTGTTTCATACTCATCTCTTCCTCAGTTTCAGAATTTTTTCATCCCGTTCCCCCCACCCCACCCTTTACTTCAGTTTCAGTTGACAAATACTGTCATTGTCTGTACTTGCAAATTTTTCTTCATTACATTGCTTCTTCAGTCTCTACTTCTTTGTTTCTTGTTAGAAATTATCTTGCTTAATACTACCTCCGGTCCAATAAATAAAACAAATAATTCATCAAGACCAATGAAAATAGTTAAGTTAGTTCATTTTAATTAATAATGTCATAAATTTTAATTTATTTCAGAAACACCCATAGAATTAAATGGTAGTTATATTTAATGACACTACTCGTAATTCAAGGAATAATTTTTTTCCACCAATGGCTTAAGCAATTAATAGATCAATGAATGCATCCACTGGCATGGGAAATGAATGGATGTTTCATTAATAGATTTCACAATAAACTAAGGGTATAAAAGGAAATTAATAATTAATACATTTGAAAATGGGTCTCTGTTTCTTATAATTAGGAACAAAAAAATGCACCCATTTGTTTCTTATATAAAGGACTATAGGTAGTACTTAATAAGGGTTAAAAAAAAGTCAGAGGTGCAAAAGACTTCACCTGTTTTTATTTCAAATGAAACAAACAGTACCATCATATATAGAAAATCTTTGCCAAATATTATCACAGAAAGGCTTCCAGTTGAAGCCTCAATAAAGAATGCTTCAATAGCTGCTGCAATGTTCCGTCACCTATGAACACAAGCAAGGATGCTGAAACAACTGAATAATATATGATGCAACAATCCCTCCTATGATCTGATCAGAGACAGAGAGAGTTACTTAAGACCCAAAATACCAGCTTCCCAACAATAAATTAAAAATCAATCATTTAGGAAATATTTCTCACGGCACTTCTGTAAACAAGTAAATACAAGGGTTAAGGGTATGGGGGCATTTTTGACATAATCATAACAAGAGCTTATAAGGGCCCGTTCCCAAAAGGAGGTGCAGCAGAAAATGTTCAAGTCTATGCTAGAAGAAAGGAGGGTGGTAAAGGAAAATACAAGGCCCAAAAAATTTTACAACCCACATCAGGTGCCACCAGAAAAGAGGGGGAGATAACTATTTCGGACCCTGGGGATATACCAGCAACCCATTGAGAGACTGATGCCCAACCCGAACCAGCCATAGCCACTCTGGACACAATTCTGGCTCAACCTCAGCTTAGCCCTACCCTTCCATGCAAATCGAACAACCAAAATAAGGAGGCCCGGGAGGGGAGGGATTTCAACATCTCAGACCCAGTGGGGCTGACTCCTAAGCAGCAATACCCATCCCACAGCCATGCCACTAGTAGTGGTTTTAGTTCTGACAATGAGGAAGCCCTTCACATGGCAATTGCTAGAGACTTGGGGGTGTCTTATACTAAGACTAATAACAGTAAGGAAAAAGTGATGAATGAAGACAACATTAGTAGCTGTTACAATGAACTAGCAGGTCTGATGGGAATGAAGCAGATTGAACCATGAATATATTGTCCTTCAATTCTAGAGGGCTGGGCAATGGCATCAAGAGGTCAGCCATTAGGAAGCTAACCTTGGCCAACAATGTTGACATACTCTGCATACAGGAAACTAAAAAGGAGTCCATAGACAAAACTTTCTATCAATATTTGTGGGGGGATGATAATGTATCTTGGGAGTTTGTCCCTTCTATTAGTGCAGCTGGAGGACTTCTGTGTATATGGGATAATGACTCTTTTGTGGTGGATAGAAGGGTAGTGGATAGAGGATATATTTTGCTGGAAGGAACGTGGATGAAAGAAAACAAAAGGGTCTGTATCACTAATGTCTATGCTCCCTGTGATTTGCAGGGAAAGAGAGAGCAGTGGGATGAGATTAAACTTCTTAGATCTTCTCTTCAAGATGGCCCTTGGTGTGTAGTGGGTGATTTTAACTCTATAAGACACCAGCATGAGAGGATCAGCTCATCTCAGTCAGTGGGGAACTTCACTAGCACCTCTGAATTTAATTCTTGGATTTCTGATATGGCCTTAGAGGAAGTTAGGTCTGTTGGAAGGAATTTCACATGGTATAGACCTAATGGAACTGTCATGAGTAGATTGGACAGGTTTCTCCTATCTGATGAATGGCTGTCCCAATGGCCAGATTCTACACAATTTGTGCTTGATAGAGATTTTTCTGATCATTGCCCCATTCTTTTAAGGTCTAGAACCATTGATTGGGGGCCTAGACCTTTTAAGATAATGGACTGGTGGCTGAAGGACAAAGATTTTCAGAAGATGGTGTCTCACAGATGGGGCAATTATCACCCTAGTGGGTGGGGTGGTTATGCCTTAAAGATGAAACTGAAGTTCATTAAAGGTTGTATAAGGCAGTGGAGCTCACAAAATGGTGTTATTACTGCTTCTAAAATTCAGAATTTAAAAAAGGAGCTGAATGCTTTGGAGGCTGGTGGCAATGCTTCAATTTTATCTCAAGCTGAGGTGGAGCTTAAGAAATCTCTGCAGGAACAGCTTTGGACTGCAGCACTTGCTTATGAATCCATGCTGAGGCAAAAATCAAGAGTGAAGTGGATAAGAGAAGGGGATAGAAACTCTGCTTATTTCCACAGATTGATCAATCACAGAAAGAGGGTTAATGCTATTCAAGGTCTGCTTATTGCAGGTGAATGGGTCCAAGAGCCTAACAGAGTTAAGTCTGCAGTTTTAAACCACTTCAAACATAGATTCTCAGAACAGAATCCAAATAGGCCAACTCTGGATGGAGTACACTTCTCTTCCCTTGGCCAAGGAGACAAGGAATGCCTTATTGCTAGATTCCCTGAAGGAGAAATTAAATCAGCAGTGTGGGCTTGTGGAGGAGATAAAAGCCCTGGTCCTGATGGCTTTAATTTCAATTTTATAAAGCAGTTTTGGGAGACTCTAAAACCTGATTTTACTAGGTTCCTGGATGAATTCTACATCAATGGCAGATTCCCCAAAGGAAGCAATGCCTCATTCATAGCCCTCATATCCAAGACCACTAACCCTCAGACTCTTAATGATTATAGGCCCATCTCTCTTATAGGGTGTGCCTATAAAATAGTGTCCAAAATCTTGGCTACTAGGCTGGCTCGTGTCTTACCTCATCTAATAGATGAAAGGCAAACAGCTATCTTGAAAGGAAGGCATATCCTCCATGGGGTGATGATTGCTAATGAGGTTATAGCTGAAGCCAAATCTAAAAAGAATCCTTGTTTGATCTTCAAAGTGAATTTTGAAAAAGCATATGATTCGGTCTCTTGGGGTTTTTTAAATTATATGATGATGAGGATGGGTTTTTGTGAAAAATGGAGACAATGGATATATGGATGTTTGTCTAGTGCAACCATATCCATTCTAATTAATGGCATCCCCACTTCGGAGTTTGTACCGCAGAGAGGGTTAAGGCAGGGTGATCCCCTTGCCCCTTTCCTTTTTAACATAGTAGCTGAAGGCTTCACTGGGTTGATGAGGACAGCAATTTCTAAGAACTTGTTTCACAGTTATCAAGTGGGGAGTCAAAAGGAGGAGATTAATATTCTGCAATATGCAGATGATACGCTGTTTTTTGGATCTGCAACTACGGATAATATTAGAGTCCTCAAATCTGTCCTTAGAATCTTTGAGATGGTGTCTGGTCTCAAAATTAATTATGCCAAAAGCCAATTTGGGTGCATGGGGAAATCAGAGTCTTGGTGCAGGGAGGCAGCACTTTTTCTCCACTGTGGTCAGCTGGATATCCCCTTTTCCTACCTTGGAATTCCAGTGGGGACAACATCTAGAAGCTGGAATGTGTGGCAGCCTATCATTAGCAAGTTTGAGTCCAAACTTAGTAAATGGAAGCAGAAATGTCTTTCCATGGGAGGAAGGATAACACTCATTAATTCTGTATTAACAGCTCTTCCCATTTATCTGCTGTCCTTCTTTAGAGTCCCTAAAAAAGTGGTCAATAAGTTAGTCTCAATTCAGAGAAACTTTCTTTGGGGAGGAGGTTCTGAGGTAGCCAAGATTGCTTGGATAAATTGGGATACTATATGCCTTCCCAAGAACAAAGGGGGACTTGGGATTAAAGACTTATCCAAGTTTAACGAGGCCTTGCTTGGTAAATGGGGTTGGGAATTGGCAAATAATCAAGATCAGCTTTCGGCCAGAATATTAATGTCCAAATATGGAGGATGGAATGCATTATGCTATGGCAGAAATAGAGCTGACTTTTCTCCTTGGTGGAAGGATTTAAGATATGTTTTCCAACAACATCATCATAGAAATTGCATCTTCAATAACTTGAAGTGGAAGGTGGGCGATGGGTCCAGAATTAAGTTCTGGAAAGACAAATGGAGGGAGGATGATTTAAGTCTTCAAGATAAGTACCCAACCCTATATCAAGTGAGCACTCAACAGAATCATACTATCAACTCAATGGGCCTCTTAATTGGTGGTAGATGGGAGTGGAAGATTCAATGGAGGAGACACTTCTTTGACCATGAAATTGATATGGTGGCAACATTCATGGCTGACATTGAGGCTGTTCAGATCCAATCTTCAAATCGGGACTCTCTCATATGGGGGGATGATCCTGTTGGTCATTACTCCACAAAGTCAGCCTACAACCTCCTCAAAGATGAGGGCAATTCTTTTTTTTTTGCACAGCAAAAGTCAAATATATTATATATGAAATTCAGTACTAGGTGTACTGAAAATACAGTTATGAATACAAGGCATAAAAAGCCTAAACCCCACTAGGGAGAATCGGTAGATAGGACATAATACAAAGCAAACCCATCCCCTTTAAGAAAAAGCCTCCTTCAGATTAGTTGACCAGAAATTAAAATGCGATTGGAAACCCTTCTCCACACACTTAAGCCAGGACCAGGTGTGGAATAATGCCTCATCCATGACCTTTTCTGGATTGAAAGGCTGATTATTGAAAATCATGCCATTTCTGTGATGCCAAATGGACAATGACAGAGCTATCCAGAGAAATTCCCATCTCTTGGCTGTGCAGCTTGGTCTATTCCACTGAGAGAATTGCAGAAAGTGATTCTTTGGGTCAGTGGGGAAAGGACCCACTCTATTAACCCATCTCATAGGCTCCCACCAGAGACTCCTAGTCTTGGAACAGTTGAATAAAAGATGATTGACAGATTCCTCTTCAAGGTCACATTAAGGACAGCTATATGTATGCAATGTCACTTGCCTCCTTCTGAGATTATCCCTAGTAGGGAGCCTGTTCTTGAATAATCTCCATGAAAAAGCACTAGCTCTTGGGGGAATTTTCAGACTCCACATGATCTTAAGAACCCTGTCCTCATTAGCATTATCATGAGCCTCCTGCAACACTTTGTATGCAGACCTTGTGGAATATAGGCCATTAGGATCAGGCTTCCAACAAAGGAAATCCCTGCTGGAGTGATTGATGTTGCCTGACTCGATGTCAGCTAGAAAATCAGCTACCATGTCAATTTCATGGTCAAAAAAGTTCCTTCTCCATGTTAGCTTCCATTGCCTAACTTGAAGAGGTCTGCTGATTGCTTATTAAAAATAGAGTAGGATATTTTGTTTGAAGATTATAATTATCCCCCAGCCATTTGTCCTTCCAGAAACTGATTTTGGTGCCACATCCCACCCTCCACTTGAGGTTATCAACAAAACAGTTGGTGTGCTGCTGCTGGAAGATACCCTTTAAGTCTTGCCACCATTGAGAGTGGAATTTACTCTTTCCACCAGTGATCAGCTCTTTCCACCCACCATATTTGGAGATTAAAATTCTAGCCCAGGGCTGGTTGTGGTTATTGGCCAGCTCCCACCCCCATTTGCCAAGTAAAGCCTCATTAAAGATGGGTAAATCTTTGATCCCTAGGCCCCCTTTGTTCTTGGGGAGGCAAACTGTACCCCACTTCACCCAAGAAATCTTGCTGACCTCCCCAAAGAAATTTTCTCTGAATGGAGACAATCTTGTGCACCACTTTTTTGGGAATCTTGAAAAAAGATAGAAGATAGATAGGTAAGGCAGCTAAAACTGAGTTAATGAGAGTGATTCTGCCCCCCATAGATAGGCTTCTTTGCTTCCGTTTTGCAAGTTTGTCTTCAGACTTCCTTATAATAGGCTGCCACACACTCCAGCTCTTCGAGGACACCCCTATTGGAATTCCGAGATAAGAAAAAGGAAAATCCATGTGACTACAGTTAAGGAATTGAGCTGCAGCCCTGCACCAACTTCCAGTTTTGCCCAGACAGCCAAGATGGCTTTTAGAGTAATTTATCTTGAGGCCAGAAACCTTTTCAAAGCACCTCAGAATGCATTTTAAAGTTCTAACATTGTGCTGAGTGGCATCTCCAAAAAACAGGGTATCATCAGCATATTGGAGGATGTTCACTTCCTCTTTTAAATTTCCAACTTGATAGCTGCTGAAAAGATTCTTGGACACAGCTGATCTCATCAAACCTGTGAGGCCTTCCACTACAATATTGAAGAGAAGGGGTGCAAGGGGATCACCTTGCCTTAGACCTCTCTTAGGAGCAAATTCCTTAGAAGGACTTCCATTAATTAAAATGGATATGGTTGCAATAGACAAACAACCATTAATCCATTTCCTCCACCTATCACAAAAGCCCATCCTCATGAGCATGTAGTCGAGAAAACCCCAAGAAACCGAATCATACGCCTTTTCAAAATCTGCTTTGAAAGCCATGCAAGGTTTATTTCTAGCCTTAGCCTCAGCTATAACCTCATTAGCAATCAAGACACCATGCAGAATGTGTCTTCCTTTCATGAAAGCTGTCTGTCTTTCATCTATAAGATGAGGTAGTACAAGGGCCAGCCTCTTGGCCAGAACTTTAGCCACGATTTTATAGACGCACCCTATGAGGGAGATGGGTATATAATCATTAAAAGATTGAGGGTCATTAAGCTTTGGGATGAGGGCTATGAATGAAGCATTAGTTCCTTTGGGGAAGGAACCATTGATGTAGAATTCATCCATAAACCTGATGAAGTCTGGTTTCAAAATCTCCCAAAAATGCTTAATGAAGTTGAAATTTAGCCCATCCGGACCAGGGCTTTTGTCCCCCCCACAATCCCAAACTGCTGATTTGATCTCCACTTCAGAAAATCTAGTCACAAGGCTTTCTTTATCTGTTGAATCAAGAGTAGAGAACTGGACACCATCCCGGGTTGGTCTACTAGGTACTTCCTCTGAGAATTTGTCCTTGAAATAAAGGATAGCTGCATTTTTAACAGTGCAGGGTTCATGTACCCACACACCATCTATGGAGATACCTTGAATGGCATTTTTTCTTCTTCTATGGTTGATCAATCTATGAAAATAGGTAGAGTTGTTGTCCCCTTCTTTTAACCACTTTACTCTAGCCTTTTGTCTCAGCATAGATTCATAAGTATAAGTTGCATCCCACAATTGACCTTGAAGGGATTTCTTAAGGATCACTTCCTCTTGAGATGGAACTCTATCAATTAGGCCAGTCTCCAAATCATTCAGCTCCTTTTTAATATTCTGGACTTTTCTAGCATTAGCTTCCCCATTTGACATACTCCAACTCTTTATACTCTGTTTAAGGAGATTTATTTTGTGATTCAGGACAAAGCCTCCCCATCCAGGAGGGTGATAATTGCCCCATTTCTGCTCCACTAGATGCTGGAACCCCTTGTCCTTCAACCACCAATCCATAACCTTAAAAGGTTTTGGCCCCCAATCAATGATCTTTGACTTCCAGAGGATAGGGCAGTGATCAGAATAATCCCTATCAAGCACAAACTGAGTTGAATCTGGCCATTGCAGTAACCACTCATCAGACAAGAGGAACCTGTCCAATCTGCTCATAGCACTGCCATTGGGTCTAAACCAAGTGAATTTCCTTCCAATGGACCTAACCTCCTCTAAAGCCATCTCTGAAATCCAAGAATTGAATTCAGAGATGCTGGGGTCAGGACCCACAAACTGAGCTGCACTTACTCTCTCATCTTGGTGCCTTATAGAGTTGAAGTCACCTACTACACACCATAGACCTTCTTGAGAGGATGTCTTCAGATGCAAAATTTCATCCCATTGCTGCCTCTTCCTATGGATGTCACAGGGAGCATACACATTGATTATGGAGACCCTCTTATTGTCTTTGGTCCACATTCCTTCCAACAAAATAAATCCTGCCCCCACTACCTTTCTATCAACTGAAAAAGAATCATTATTCCAGATGCAAAGGAGGCCACCACCAGCATTAATTGAAGGGGCACATTCCGAAGCAACATTACAGTCATCCCATAAATACTGACATATCCTCCTATCAATGGCTTCCATTTTTGTTTCTTGGATACATAGAATATCAAGATTGTTGGTCAAGGTCAGTTTTCTGATGGCTGACCACTTGACACCACTACCCAACCCTCTAGAATTAAAGGATAAAATATTCATGAGTCAATATTATCCTTTCCCAACACAGCTGTTAAATCTGTTGTATGTTCACTAGCAACCTTATCAATCTTCATTTTTTACAGAACTGTGTATATGCTCTTCAAAAGATAGGCCCAATTCTCTGGCTAATTCAAGATGGAAATCTTCCTCATTTTCTAAAAGAACTTTGTTGAAACTGCTGGAGAGAATAAGGCTGACAGTGCTGGTGCTGAATTGGATCCACCTCAGCTACCTGTACACCCCCTGCCATGTCATCATTCTTATTAATCGTGTCATTTTCTGCAAGATCCAGGGAATATGGCTTGTTGTCGTCCCTTTTGGCCTTTGAAACAGAGTTGCTGTTTATATGGGCCAAAAAATTTCTTCCTACACCATCCTTTCTTCTAGAATAGACTTTTAAGTTGAGGACAGTTTCCTCTCCTTTTGATGTTGGGCCATTAGTAATCAGGCCCAATTCCTGCAACACCTCATTATTTTCCTTTTTCTGAACGGGGTTGTTTAATTCAAATGTCTCTTTATTTGAGAGATTTGAATTTGGTTTGACCAGAGGGTATGACACTGGGTTAATATCCTTTGGATCATGCTGTAAGACCCAAAGGTCAGCCCCTTTACCAGAGTCAACTTCATTGGGACCTTCACCCGCTTTTTCCTCAAGTAGCATCTGCTGTTGGCCAAGGGAGGAGTCCCTACGTTCCAGCATTCCATGTCCATGCAAAGGGCTATGGAGGGGACTGTTGTAGTCCACGTGTCGCGCGGGGAGAGGCAACAGACCCACAGCAGAAGGCACCTCCGAACGATGAAGCGACACGTCATCTTCAGAGTGAGCTTCAGACTCCGTGCGCCAAAGGTTGATGGCCCTGGTCCACCGTCGACGGCGTCTGTCCCTGAAGCAGTTGGACGAAGCTCCGTCGGGAGTAGAAGCTGTCATGACGTCGTCGGAGTCCTCCACCGCCGTTGTGAACGGCGATGGCGGAAGAATCTCCGTTTCCGGTCGCCGTTGCCATTTTCCTTTAAGACGAGGCATGTCCTCCTTCAAAACCAGCTGATGCTCTGTACCATTCACCGTAACCACCATCGATTTGGAGAAGAATGGCTTCTCCTTCGTACGCAACAGTACCCGCGCGACGTCGAGTCTCGAACGATCTGCCGTCTCCTCATCGAGCTCGATAAGTTCTCCATATGTCGATAACAAAATCGCAAATTGTTCCGCATCCCATACCTCCAAGGGAACACCCCATATGTGAATCCATATTAAGCGGAATTCGGGCTTCATCGCCGGCATCCATTTCTGGATTGAGTATAAGGGTGTCTCTCCATTAGTTTGTTCTCTGAGATTGATCTTTCCTGCTTTGACTTCATCCATGTCATAAAGGATAATCATGTCGTCCCCCCAGTAGGATACCTTGACCTCCTCTCCGACCACCTCCTGAACCTCTTCCACCACCCTCTCAAACATACCTCTGTTTTTTATACGACCCACCCAAGCTTGGTCCAGCCATTTATTGTTCTCCTTTGAAGTGTGAAGAGTTACAGATGCAGCAGGAGGTTCTAAACTATTCTTCCCCAACAAAGGCACCACAATCTCCTTCTCTTTCATCGCCGGATTGCACTTAACAACTTCCGCGTAGGATTTCAGGCTGGTGGATGGCATACTGTTGGGTCTCGGTTGATTGGGTTCCATGGGGATCATGAGTTTCTTCCTAACTCCGTTACCGTCTCCCGCCGGGTTCTGGATGTCTCTTTTTCCTCCTCTTTGGAACTTTGGTTTGTTAACAAACATCTTCATACCTTCTATGTATATGTTATTGTCGAGTTGTCTCTCCAATCTACCTTCTTCCTCTACGCCTTTAAAACGAACAAAGCCGTATTTGTGGCCTTGTTTGTTCTTTGACTTAGGTACGAAAACCTCCCATACATTTTCCCATTCCTGGAATAACTTCTAGAGATATGACTCACTAACGGAATCTGGGAAATGAGAGAAATAAAAGGAAGTTATGTCCTTTTTACTCCTCCATGATTGGGGTCTGTGTTTTCCGCTTGTCGGGTATACATAAATTTCTCTCTGTCTACGTGAACCAGCTCCTTGTTCAGTTTTTGTCTGTCGCCAAGCCTTCCTCCTACCTCCCACTTCAATCCAAGGATCCTCCTGGTGTTTATTATCAATGACTCTGTGATTGTCATCTTCTCTGGTGAAATTTCTTTCAACCATGACTTGACATCTTCTCCCCCTACTCTCCTTACTCAATCTGTATCGAACCCTTCCATATTGGTTCCTTTTCAGGTCTCTGGCACTCGAACGGCCTCTCTCTCGCACAGACTCCCTCTCTTCTTCTTTCACTCCCTTTCTCTTTGACTCTCTCTCTGTCTCTGTGTCTCTCTCGATCTCTCTCTCCCTCTCGTTCTCTGTTTCTCTCTCCATCTCTGTCTCTGTCTCTGTTTCTCTCTCTAACCCTCATCTCTCAATTTACCAATTGGTGCAACAGTTATCTGAGTGACTAAGCACATATGAGGGCAATTCTATTATGGAAGACAGCACTTCCAAGATTATTTGGAGACTGAAAATCCCCCCAAGAGCAAGTGTTTTCTCTTGGAGATTATTCAAGAACAGACTACCTACTAGGGATAATCTAAGGAGGAGACATGTGGTACTGCCCTCTTTGTGAACAGGAAGAGGAAACTGCTGGCCATATCATGTACTCTTGCAGGAAAACTAGACATCTTTGGTGGGAGAGTATGAGATGGGTTAATAGGGTGGGTCCTTTCTCTATTGAACCCAAAAGTCATTTTCTGCAATTCTCTCAATGGAGTGGGAAAAGCAATGTAGACAAGCGATGGGAAGCTTTCTGGATAGCTCTATCCATGACTATTTGGAAGCATAGAAATGCCTTGGTGTTTCACAACCAGAATTTTAGCACTGAAAAAGTCATGGACAAAGCTTTGTTTCACACTTGGTCTTGGATCAACTGCATGGAGAAAGACTTCCATACACATTTTAATCAATGGTCTACTAGCTTAAAGGACAAAATGTCATAGGGGTTTTCTTTTGCTGTATGGGTATCCACTTATTGTGGTTATATCTTATGTAGGTGGGGCTGGCAGAGTTCTGCCTGTGTATATTTCGTTATACTTCAGTACACCTAGGACTGATTAATTATTAATAATATCAGATTTTTGCTATGCAAAAAAATATATTAGGTACTGTAAGTCAAAACTGTAGCATAGTAACATCACGTCCATTGTCTGCCAAAATTTTACACATATCTTACTCATTCAAAAATGAATGTTAACTCTACATAGGCAACATTTCAACTCAAGCAAAAACTGATATTACATCAAGATGATATAGGTCATATTTCTTTACATCTATTTTTCTAAATCCATAAAAGCCACAGTTAAGTGTTGTAATTGCATTTCATGTAATGAACAAATCATGCCATAGAAAGTTTATAGACATAAACGGTCTATTGGTACTATAGGAAACCTGATAATGCAGAAAAAACCAAACAGAAGAATGTCATTAAAAACATAAACAATAAAGAAAAGAGGGACTAGTGATGGATACATTCAATGCTTTGTTGTGAATTGTTAAGTTTCAACAACTTCTCGGCTAACAACTGTCCATCAAATATGTTGTTGCTCATACTGCTTTTGACAAGTTTCACATATCCTGGAGAGTTTCCTATAATTTACCCAAATGGGATATCAATTAAAGACCGGACTTGATGTATAGATTGAATCAAAAATGCATAATCAAAATCAAATAAATCAATCATGAAGGAAAGACAATCATCATCATACATTTATCCATCTGTTTCATTGGGTTTTCATTTATTTTAAAAAAAATATTACACAAAAAGGAGAGAAAGTAAAACTACAAGACAGAAATAATAATAATAATAGGGGATACGGCAAAGTTTCTTTATCCCTATGCATAAATTAAATGGCAACTCCCTTGAAACTCTCATTAGCATAGTAAACCAAAGAGTAACCAATAAAATCATCCAATACCAAATTGAGAACAAGATGGGCAAAGAGAGAACCAATGAATTATATCAAATTGACTAGACCGGATATATCTCTTCCTATCTACATTGTAAGTCAGTTCCTTAACTCTCCTCATGAAGAAGTACTCAGCAAGCAATATATTTATATTGGTTCAATATTTAATTACATTTAATACTAGTGAAGGACAGTAAATTCAATTTCCTAACAGTTACGTGAATGATGAATCTGGAGAATCATGTAACTTATTAGACCAATTGCCAACAGATGTAAAGTTGTAAATCGGACTTGCCCTTAATAAGATGGTAGCATTTAGTGAATTGCCTCCAAAGAACAACCCAGCAGACATTTACCAGCCAGATCAATCATTTCAATAAACAGATGGTTCTTTACTTATGCCCTGCTTCAACAACAACAACAATTAAGCCTCTTTTCCTACTAGATGAAATTGGCTATATGAATCAAATGACACCATAATGTTCTATTGTCAACCATGTCTATAGACAAACCATTTAACTCTAAAATTCCCTCGTAATCTCCTATAGCCTCTAAGCAACCCCAACAAGGATCCGCAAAAGAAATCCATATTCCATAACAAAGAAGATTTCTGGACAAGAACGTTTCACCAAGATTAACACATCAACCTGCTGTAAAATATTAATTAATTAAAAGAAGCATTCCGATTATCGGTACTTCAAAACCATTAGCTGTTTGGACCAGGATCATGGCACTTAACATAGCTCAACGTCAGGCATTACCACCATTACCACTGGGAACTTCAACATACAAGAGAGAATGACAAAATCCGGCATGCAACTAAAGATATGAGGGGAGGAAAATTAGGAGGAACAAGGGAAAGAATATTCACAAATTCAGTGCAACACTATTCACTCTTCCAGAAATGAGATTTTGCAACCTACACACTGCAAGAGTAAGATGCCAAAACCTCCTACAATCTCACTCTCACGCCCTAGTAAAACCCTATCAACTACAACTACAGTCTACAAAGTACAAACCACCCAACAAAGCACACCCACAACCACAACTAAAGGGGTAAAAAAGTCAATAAATAATCACCATTTCTGAACTGAACAAAGCAATTGAGACTCACAAATGATAGAAAAACAGTTCTTTGTCTTACTGCACTTGGAATCAGAATGCAATAATTTTATTCGGCATGCGAATACATTACATATAACATAACACTGACCATACAGGAACCCTAAATCGATACTTTGTCAATTCCACTAGGTTTAAGAGCTCGAAACCTAATATGCGATAGATAAATAAATAAAGTGAAGCGAAGCACCATGAAGAGCGAGGAGGGGAGTTTCTCTACGCGTCGATAGATCCGAAAGACTTACGAGATGAGAGGAGTGTAGAAGGTGAACCACCGCCGTGCACGGCCGCCGTCGCCTCCGCCGAGAGAGGGGAGCTTCTGACGTTGTGATTTTGTTTTTCTTTTGGATTGTTCTTTTTTATTTTTCCCGAGCTTATTGCTCTATTACCGCGGCCCACTTTGTTATTGTCTAGGGGTGACAACAGAGGAGTCTATGATCTGACCTACATAAATTCTGACTTTAACTGATTTATTTAATTAAAATGTTAGACTTAAGTTTTTTTAAAAGTCTATTAAATTAAATAAATCAGGTTTAGGTTTATTAAAAAGCCTTATAAGTCTGATAAACCAGCATATATATATATATATATATATATATATTATTTTTTGGGTACAATTAATTTTATTTTTGAAACTAGCAGACTTTGATTACATATTACAGTTCCATAACTTCTATTCCTATAATCAAGTAAGACTTTAATTACAATTTAGGTGTGAATAATGTGTCTCTTTATATTTTTTATTATTTTTATTGACTTTCTTATTCCTGTTAATGTTTCATTTTCCTTTAACTTTATTATTACGTTCCTCCTACTCCAGAATATTAAAGATTTAATGTGAAAAGGTTATCAGGTCAGGCTAGACTTTTAAAAAGGTCAGGTCGAGGCAAAATAAAAGCCTTTGATAGGCTATAGGCAGACTCAGGGAGATTTTTTAAAAATAAAATTCTGAAAATATCTTTTCAATGGAAATATTACAACAGAATCGTATTGCATTGCACACATGGATTGAAAAACATAAAACAACAAAAATACAATTTTGTTGCATAGAAGCATTTATGTTGCTTTATTTATTTCACCCCCTTTATGTTTAATGGAAAAACAATTTCGTTGTATATTATGCAACATCAAAATCATATTTCCGTTGTTAACTCATCCCCAGTACCAAAAACAATGTAGATTTGCCCATCCCGGTCACCATCCCAAATCCAACAACAACACAAATTCAAAAACAACATCACTTGCAACAAAATAGATCAAGGACAGGGTGGGGTGGGTGGGTGGGTGGGTGCATGGATCGACACCAGGGTCAGGTGGGCTGGATCAAAGTGTGGGTTGAAGTATGCAGGCCGGATCAACAACAGGGGTGCTTGGAACTCGACAAGATGGGTGTGCGCACAGTTTGGAGGGGTGGCATGGGGGAGGGTGGTAATAGGGGTTTAGATCTAGGTTAGGATGTGGGAGATGATTTTGGATATGAGGAGAAGGGAACGGGTGTAGGGATTTGGTGAGTGGGCAAAAGAGGAATTTCACAAATGTTGGTAGTGCCAATGGTAAATATGGTAATATAAATAATTGTTCCTATAGTGAGCAAATTAGATATCAGGTTTGATTTTCGATTTCATAATTTTTTCGATCTTATCATTATTTTTGCTTATCAATGGTTTATTTTTTTATTTTAATATTTTTTTATAAATATGAATGAAAAGAAAAACAAAATACTTAAAATCATAAAATATTATAGAGAGTTTAATAGTATAAAAATTTCACAAGTCCATTTGTTTAAGCTTATTAAAAAAACACTTTTTCAATAAAATAATAAATAGTAATTTGTTTTTCTAATGTATTTGTCTAAATTATTTTTTCTTTGAAATAAATAATTTTCTACTTTTTTTTAAGAAGCAGATTGTTTGCTTCTTAAAAATGCATTTTTTAAAAAAATTATTTTTTCTAAGTTTAAACAAAATGGGTCAAATATCTACTCATTATTAATCTTTTAGGGAGTATTTGATATAAGGAAGAAAAAAAAATTCATGCTCAGACACCATAATTCATGAATATCATGAATTATAGTAATCATGATTTCTATATAAAAAAAATTTACACCATGATATTAGTGCGTACTATTTTTATCAATTACTTTAATTATTTATCACATTAAATAATGTGACATTGTAATGTGATATTCTACTCTAATAAAAAAATACTCAAAAAAGTTAGATTCTCACCTCCTTTCATGAGAATAATTTTGTGAGAAATCTTACTAAAAAATTATCAAGAAACATTTTGTCATGGGTATGTTATTTTTTAAAAATAGATACCAAATATGTGACATCATGAGTGACATTAGACGTGACAAGTGTCGTTTTTCCTCATCCAACCCTTCTATCATTCAAATCACTCCACATCTCTTATCTCTTTAACTCTTTAGAGGAGCAAAAATGGAGTGGGAGAGAATGATTAGAAAGGTGAGAGAAAAAGACTTTGAGGAAGACTAGCTGGCAACATCAATGTTGCCCTTCGTGGTAATATGGGAGGCCATTAGAGAGCGAAAAGAAAAGGGAAAAAAGGAATAGAAGAAGGCAAGTGTCAATGCCCACTAATGCCACCATGGTAGTAAGAGGTTGAAAGGGAATGAGGTGGAGAGAAAAGGAGGGGGAAAAAAGAAGAAAAGATGACATGTTGCTGGAAATCATCTTCGACAATAGCATATGATTGTTTACAATGAAGCTCACAACATTTTTCTTTATTTTTCTTGTTTTTATAGGGGTTTTCATTCCTTTAGTTGCTTCTCTAATTGTCCTTTCTTGCTTCCCTATGTTGGTTTGTAGTTGCAACTTGTTATTGTGGTGGATTTTGAGTGTCTGGTGGTTTGGTGCATTTTTCTAGTTGTGGCGTCATAGTGTTGCTTAGCTATAAAGAGGACAATAGTTTGATGGAGCTAAGGGTGTGTTTGGTTTAGAAAATAGAAATAAAGAAAATAGGAACAAAAGAGAAATTTTTTAATTAAAGTAGAGTGTAGGAGGTGTGAAATTCAGATGGGGCTCACAATTTCTTCTATTTTTCTCTCCTCTCCCCTCAATCAAGCACTACCTAAGGGATGGCCTAATGGGTTTGAGGTGGTGTTTTAGGGGCGTGCAAAAAAAAAAGTTGAACCTAACTAAATAGTTAAAAAAAATCAAACCAAACCTTCAAAATTGAACTAAATCTCTTTATGAAACTGACTTAGTTCACTTCTTTGAAGGAAAAAAAAAATTAAAACATGCAAGGGAAAGAAAAAGATAATTGAGCTAAAAAAACAAACTACTTTGAGAAAAAAATAACAAAATCACTTTATGGAAATGGATTAGTTTAAATCAAACTTTTTTGTAGAGTAGTTTGATTCATTTAAGAAAAAAAACTATGCAACCCCTAGTAGTGATTCAGTATGAGGAAGAAGACAATGATATAATTTTGATTTTGTAAAACACAAGAAAAATGGGATTGAGTTGTGTTTTTAAATTTGTTTGGTAAATCATCTTTCTAAAAACAACATGTTTACATATGACAAAGGTTTTGTCTTAAAATATATTTGTGAAGACAAGTTCGTAAATCACAAATGAGATATTTTACTCTTTTCTTTTGTCAATCATTGGAATAATAAAGATAAAAGTAAAAAAGATAACACGATGAAGTTATACTAGTTTGTCTTAAACGAAGAGTACATCTAGTCCTTGACTACTTTCCAAGAATTTCAGTAACAACTTTAACCATTAATATTACAAGTATTGTTTTGACTTAAGTCTTTTTAGTCTCAAATACCCAAGTATTCTTTCTTAGCAAAGCCTCTCCAAGCTTACAGCAATTTCACTACAAAATGCTCATGGGTAAAACTCACATGCTAGTTGTCTTAACAAAGAGAGTATATACTTTTAGATATCTCATACATTTAGAGCAAAGACAAATTAAGAATAAAAGATTAAGTTACAAATTTTCCACTACTTTACTTCTCTAATCTTTGATTTAGTATAACAAGAACAACAATATTCATCGAAAAACATTGAAAGCTTTTCTTGAGATCTTTTAATATGAATGTATAAGCATTGAATGATCTCATTAATGCTTTCATCATCTGTTCACTTAGGATATGATAAAGTATAGTGTTTATCTCCCTTTTTTCTCATACTATTAACACCATATAACGAGGTAATATATGCCTTTTGGAAGTAGTTCATTATTGTTGTTGTCTTGTCTACTATAATTATTTTTGCATGCTTTTAGGTTGATCTCAATATTTGACTTTTGAAACTTCAAGGACAAAGCACTTTGAGGCTTTCTTGATATACTTTTGGTTGTATAAGATAAGTCATTCTTTCAACTCTTGGAGATACATTCTTAGGACAAAATAAGTAAAGCAATTGAAGGGTTCAAAAGACATAGCATTTAGGTATCTGTTTGTAGGACACAACAACAATCTTCCTATTTCCAAACAAATCTTACAAGTTATGTGTTGTCATTAAAATTTCAAAGGCTACAAATGATCCTTTGATCTAATAGGTTTGATGGACGACAATGGTGGATTAAGAAGACAATGTGTTTCTTGTAGGGTTGGGTAATTTACTTTCCTTCCTGGGAACTACAACCTCTTGGCCATCATTAGAGAAGAAAACCTTTTCAATGACAAATGGTGACATGATTTGGGTTTGATGTGTTTGTTGCAAAACTTTGTGTTGTTCATGGGGAAATGAGATGGGGTTTGAGTGTTTGAGTTGTGCTAAATATTGTCTTAGATCTTGAAAACTTGGGGCATGTCTTAGAATTATCCATACAAAACTAGCTTATAAGATAAATATATACATTATTTTGGCCTCACAACTAGGAAACATGGAATTTCCAACACTCCTTCTTATGTCGAGGACTTAACATCTGTGGGTGGTTTGATAATGGCTTGATAACATAAGGCATGATAGGCCCAACAACGGATCACTTGCATAGGCTTTGATACAATCTTAGAATTGTGGGTTTTGATCTAACTCAACCTTACAAAATCGATTTATAAGGTGAAAGTTGCTCTCACTTATATTATACACATTATTTTGGTCTCATTAGTCGATGTGGGATTTCCAACGCGAAGCATTCAAGTTTGTCATTGAATTAAAACATGAACAAACACTTAAACCAAGAGTCACATGGAGTTGATGTTGCTAGTGGAACCCCTCCAATTGGCGTAAATTGAGATTTTGAGGTAAAACTTCCTAACAAAGATGAATTTTTTGGCATGCCTAACTTGTTTTGTAATGACACTTAAGCTTATTAGGACATTGTCATTGGGTTGGTAATGGGTAATTAGGTATCATTGTTAACTCACTCTTCAAACAAAACTAATGAGAAAAGTGTCTTATAACACATGTTTTCATAAAAGAAGACCAACACTTTTTTTTATTTAGGTTAAATATCACTTTTAATTTATTATATTTTAGTATTTTTTATTTTATTACATTAAGTTTTAAAAGTTTTATTTTAATTATTTATATTTTTTTTTAAATTTTCATTTTAATCATTTTTTTTAATTTTATGTTAAAAAACATTAATGTTTCATCAATATTTTAACTAAAATAATACCTGAAATCTCGTCGAAGAGTCAAATTAACTAAGGAGGGGTGGTAAGTTTTTATTGGGCGATGAATCGAGGCGCAAAAGAGTTGGGGTGGGATCCTTCTTCCCTCATGATGGCTTCACCTTCAAGTTCAGTAGAGTAGAGTGAGCGAAAGTGGAAAACAAAAATGGAGGAGACTCAAGTGCTGCACGAACTCCACAAGCTATCACAGATAGAATCAGAGGAAACCCTAAACCAAATGCTATGCACCCTTTGGTCCACTCGTAAAACGGGTCTTCCCCTCTCCGACAAGTCCCATTTCCAATCCCTCCTCCACCTCCCTTCCCCCTCCCATCTCGACCCCGTAAGTCTCTCTCTCTCTCTCTCCCTCTTTTCGATCATCACGTGACCAATTCCAATCTCACGTAACGGATTTCAACGTTAATAATAGGTTTTAGCGTGCCTCCGTTCCCTCGTCAGAAAATGCGCGCACCAGAACCTCGCCCGCGACGACCTTCTCAGACTGTTTCCCCGCGATCTTCCGATTCAGTTGCAAACGAATTTGGTATCAGCGTTGCAGAGAAACAGAGATCGGTGGAAGGAGGACGTGAGTCACGTGATTCCGCAGCTGAAGGGAACGATAAACTTTGCTCCTTCGCTGCTTTGGCCGCGCCAAGAACAAGATTTTGATGCGGTGGCGGTGCCGGCGGTTGTTCCTGATGTTGGCCCTTCGGGGGTGAATTCGTGCTTCCAGTGTGATGCCGTTGGTGCTTCTGATAACTTGGTAGGTACTTGGAAGGAATTGAATTCGGTGCGGTCAATTTTTTGGGCATTCATGTGGTCGTTGCATTTGTAACTGTTGGATGAAGATTGAACAGCTTAGATTTTGAATTTACTGAAAGAGGAATGCTAGCAATACTCTCCAACACTCTCTATCTAACACACTCATAGAGTGAGTGTTAGTAAAAGAGTATCAGAGAGAGAGAGTATCGCCGGCATTCTTTACTGAAACAAGATGTGATTCTGTAGGTTGAAGATTGGACGACTTAGATTTTGAATTTGCTGAAGAGGAATGCTAGCGATACTCTCGGACACTCTCTATCTAACACAATCATAGAGTGAATGTTAGTTAGTAAAAGAGTATCAGAGAGACAGTATCGTTGGCATTCGTCTTTACTGAAAGAAGATGTGATTCTGTTGGATGAAGATTTCTGAATGTACTGAAAGAGGAATGCCAGTGATATTTTCTGACACTCTTTATCTAACACATTCATAGAGTGAGTGTTAGTAAAAGAGGATCACAGACAGTAGCGCTAGCATTCATTTTTACTGAAACAAGATGTGAGTCTGTTGGATGAAGATTGAACGACTTAGATTTTGAATTTACTGAAAGAAGAATGCTAGCGATATTCTCTGACACTCTATCTAACACAATCATAGAGTGAGTGTATGTAAAAGAGTAACAGAGACTGTATCGCTGGCATTCGTCTTTACTGAAATAAAATGTGTCTGTCTGATCTTCTAGTTGTTAAATGCATGGACAAGTTGAGTGCACTGATTTTGGTACCAAATATCATAGGGTAAAGTAAGTAATATCATTATTGATGAGAAAAACAAGTAATAGTGTATCAAACTTATGATATGTATATATATACATGTAATATCAATTTTTTTATTTTCTCATTAATGTCAGAAATAATTTACTTTGGGATCCTCCTTGAAAGTGAGTAACTAAATTAAATAATTTATGAGAAAATCAATGGTTGATATTACGTGCTCATGCATAACAAATCATGCATGTATTTGGATATTAATGGCTGATTTTTTCTTCAATAATTGAGATCATTTACTTTATCTGAACTTACTCTATAAGAGCCAAATCCATTTACTTTATTCTCCAAATCAAGTTCTTCCCCTCCCTTTTCTTTTGGCTATTTATTAGATTTTATTTGTTATTATAAAATAATATCGTAGGAAAACCTTCCTTGCCTCAAATCAATGACGTGGACCATGGAGAATCGTGGCTCATCCCCTGCAGATAGAGTAGCTATAATCAGCCTTAAGGTAAAAGGAAAATTGAATTATGTATGATGTGAGGTTATTATGAATCATATTTTAAAGGGCCAAAATGTACATGCAATGTTTAAATGATTTTTTTGGTTTTGTTGTGGTGTAACACTGATATTACTATGAGGTATTTCCTTGTGATATCTGTTTTTGTTTGTAGCTGCATGATTATAGCAAGTCTCCATCAGGTGAAACAGAGATAAAGTTTCAGCTCACAAGGGACACACTTGAGGCTATGCTGAGATCCATGACATACATCAGGGAACAACTAAATGCTGTAAGGAATTTTTTTATATTTATCATGATTATGATGAATGATGTGTTGGAGAATTGACCTACTCCTCACTGGACATAACTTTGAACCAGGCAGAAATTTTAGGTCCCCGTGGAACTTTTCATATATTTACTTATGGTTTATTTTCAGCATATTATAATATTGTATGCTAGGTGAGAACTTTAGGAAAAAAGTTTAAATATCTTTTTGTTCTTACAAATATACCAGTTTTCGCTTTTAATTCCTATAATTTTTCTTGTGTTTACAATCCTTGTAAGGTCTAAACCTTATGTTTTTCATCCTTCCTGTCAATTTTCATTGCAATGCTTACACGGCTTCATTTGGCATTGCACAAGTGTTTTTGTAACAGTAACAGAGATTGACAGAAGGACTAAAAGCAGAAGAATTGGACATTAAAGGCATCATGAACAAAAACTTTTTTGACTAAAAGTGAAAATCTCTCGGGAAATTTCATGGAGTAGTGCTTTCCAGACAAAAGCCTCTAGTATTGTAATTAATTGTCATTCTCCAATATGTTTGCAGGTTGAGACTTCTTCAGGACCAGCAAACAAGAAACAAAAGCAGTAGCTTATTTTCCAGAAATTAATGCTGTAGTTAGTAATATTAAGACAAATATCTCATCCTTTTAGTCATTGGATGTTATAACTGATTTTTGTCCCTCCGATTCTTTGATGGATGCCATTAAGGCTTAAGCAAACTTAATGGTTTGTTATAAACTATCTCTCTCAATGATTTGTATGTGAGGATTTGTTTAAGATGCCTTCTCTTTTAACTTTATGTTTATTTTGTGACAATGCAATAAATTTAAAATTATCTTCATCTCTTACTAAACCCTTTCTACTTTTTCTCACGTTGAACTTAAAGAGTAAAGCGAAAATTATAAATTCCGGAGCAAAATATTATAAATTCTAAACAGATGCAACCTGGTCCAAATGATGGAAGGCAGTCCGAAGGAGAATTTTGAAACTGAACAAGTTCAATCTCTGCAAAAATGGCTCCTTAAGCGTGTCATGGCCTCCTTCTGTTAAACCTTGCGTTGGTGAAAACAACCCATTTCTTACTTTTGCATCAAACTTTAATTTTGGAAGCATTTGAATGTCTTTCCAAACATGCATTAGAATGTCCCAAAAGAACTTAGGTAATCGAAGCTGATAAATCAAACCAACTAGAAATGCCAAAACATTTTAAAAGCACTACCTTCGAGGTTATAACATTTGGTGTCTAAATTATGATATAACCAAAACCCAGTAAAAATAGGCTTCAAAGAGGCATCAATCCAACCGTGTCAGCTACCTTTTGGGACCCGAGTAAAAAATGGAGTTCATATTTTATAAATGTTAAACGAGTCAAATTAAATGGACAGAATCCTCATCATTCACTAATGAGTATCCAAAAATTAATATGGCTAGTCATTGATTTGGTCAGTAGAGACACAAAGCCGAAATTGAGCACTGCAATTACATTCTACGATGCTCAACTAACTAAACAGATTATAATTATTGATGTAAAGGTTAATGATGCAATGATATTTCCCTTGGAACAAAAAACAAAAAGATTATTGATGTAAAGATGAAGAAAAAAGTAGCAAAAAAAGAAAAGGAAAAGAAAAACAGAACAACTGCTTGATGTATACACAAAAACAAAGTCCGACCACCATTTCTACAATCGAAGTATAATGTACAATAATCCAATTTCTTTTTCTTTTTGGACTACACAATGTGCACCTGTTGGAAATAAACACTCAACCTATATTTGCCAAATTGCTCACACTAAGTGGGATAAAATTGAACAAAAAACTGCACGCTTCAAGAAATAAAACCAAAAACTCATTCTTGAAGAAACCAATCCAACAAAATTTAAGAAACCTGACCTGAATACTATTAGCCAAGACATGATTGGTGCCAAGGCTAAATACCCAAATTCCCATCACTGAAGAAAAAATTAAATAAAACAACATAAATGAGAAACTTATACTCTTCTTGCTCAAAGTGGCCACTTGGTATCAATCAGAATCACTTGAGCTCGAGCTGGAGCTGGAACTGGAACTAGATTTCCTACTGTGGGATTTTTCCTCGTTACCCGAGCTGCTATTAGGTACATCTTCCGATTTATCCACTGTGGTTCTGCTCATTTCCTCAGAACTGGTTGCTACATCAAAGAATTCATTCACCTTGGCTGAGCCAACTTCATTCTCTTCTACTTTGACTGAAGTGTCTTTTGAATCCAAAGAATTTGGCAACTCCCCTTTATTACCTTCAGAGACTTGGTTTAAAGCAATGTTAATATCTTCTAGAGATCTGGCTTCAACAACTTGAAGGTCTGAATTAACTTCCAGATGATCTCTAGATTCTTCACTGACATCCTGATCCTTAATTGTACTTGGAAGGATGACTTCTTCAACATCCACTCCTTCTTGAAGTTGCTTAAAAGCCAAGTTAATATCTTCAAGTGATCTTGCTTCAAGAACTGGGATGTCCTGCTCAACCTCTTCTGTCTTTACATCCTTAGGGAGTGAACTAAGTTGAGCATCTCTAGTTTTCTCATGTTCAACGTCAGTATGAAGTGATACACCAGCATCATTGACACTAAAGTCTCCAACAGTGTCCAATTCTGACAAGAATTCTTCGTCAATTTCCTTCATATCATCAAATTCATTGCTATTTTCTTCAGTAACCTGAGACATGCTCTCTTCTGAAGGAAGTGCAGTTTCTAACACTTCATTTTGGTCTTCATTTTCAACTTCCCTGTGCCTATCAACTTCCAAATCTGCTTCACCAGTGGGTGACACAAATTCAGGAGTCTCAAATTTTTCAGAGGTCACAGAATAAATGCTTGGAGGAAATTTGTCAGCTGCATCATGCAATTCTCCAACTTCATCATTGGAAGTGCCAAAACCATGTGCAGATTCAACCTGGATAGCATTAGAACTCTGCAGAATGTTAAAGAAATTATGATCAGTTTTCTCAGCTAATTTAGAGTCTTAGATCAATAACCACATTTTTTACAGAAAAAATGCAAAGCCAGAAGAGCTGGTACATTAGATAAAAACAGGTGAAAAGGACAGAACAAGTTATTCATGTACATCAATCATGTGTTTGTAGAAATAGTCAAAGAAAACATAATTCAAACAGTTACTACTTGGAAAGAAAAAATTCTATGCACTAGTGCAATGAACTGACCTCAACATATCTTCTTACTAAGCATCTTATGTGTTTGACATCTATTTGCGAAAGTCATCATTCTAGAAAATTCCTACAAAAGGGCTTTTCTTCTGTTTGGTGGAGCAGAGGCTAAAAACTTGTGTCATCACTAGCAAATTAGACAATAACAACCTATCTGATATGCCAACCTATCTTAATAGGAGTAACATTTTCTCAGTAATGGTATACAAGGATTAGCAGTCTCAGTAGGAGATGGGAATTGAGTTTTAATGATAATACAACAGAAAAAATCAGGAAAACTGGAAAAGCCATGAGTAAATATGGGTTTGTGGGTAATGAAAAGACGAGGCATCCTCAGAACCAATAGAATTTAGAGAAAAAAAATATCTTTTTCTCCTTCTGCCTTCTGGGTATCAATGAAAAGGAAAAATTGAATGGTAACTGCATTTTATATGTTTTGGATCTACTTACTTGTTTTTGAAGGATATTTAATTGCTCATTTTCTAAATTTAAATGGAAAAAAGGAGTAAATTCTATTCAATATCTTTATGGGGTAAAAAAGAAGGAAAATATATTTTAAAAATACTTTTTTTTTACTTAGCTTTATTAAGAATGAATAATAATGAAATGATTTTTTTTCTGCAGAAGATATATCCACATCATATTAATTGAAATGTAATAAACATAACATGTTTTCTATGTCTTTTTTTTGTTCATATTACCGATTTGGGTACAAAAGAACTGCTTGTTTATCCTACCATGTCATGACAGGGAATCTAAGCAAAATGTAGATTCTGAATATAATTAAAGCAGGTTAGATCTTTTTCTTTCTTTCCCCCTTTACTAGAGAATCTGCAGGGATGGGGCATATAAAAATGTTTCTTTGGGATGCAAATAAATGGATAAAAAATATTCCAATATGGAACTGTGCAACTGTTATTGGAAGCAAGCAGTTACTGCCAGGGACACAATCCTATAATTTTAATGGCAAGTACCGATAAATAGCAATCCCGATCCCATATAGATTTACACAAGTATTGGGAATATTACCAATAGGATGTGTTAAAAATCAAACAATACCGCTATTTCCTTTTAGGACATCATCATGTGATTTTCCTTAATAAACAAATGGGTCCTTAAAGCAAAAAAAGGGTCAACAGATAAATTATTTAGATTAATGGGCATAAATTGTCATGTGACTTACCTGAATTTCATCATGATCACTAGAAGATTGTGCAACAACTGATTTATCAGAGCTTGACAGATTATTCTCCAAGTTAGAGGGAGACTTCACATCAATTTCATGTTGACTGTCCGAAGTGAAAGCAACCATATTCTTATCCAAATCTTGGTGGATGTTGACTTTACCTTGCTGAATCTGAAATATGGCATCATTATTTGATGAAAACTTCTCTATATGTTCAGTTTCTTCAGAAGGTAAATTAGGATGAACCACTGGTGCTGGCCCTGCTGTAGGTGAAAGCTGAAAATCCCGTGGTGCAGGCATAGATGAACCATTAGAAGAAATATGGTGGGCATCAGAAGCTGCAGAATCAAACATTTCATCTGCATCTTGGACTGGCGTAGACATATTTGCATTATCAAATCTTGATTCTGCATTGGGCAGTGCAGATTCCTCCACAGATTCATTATCTGATAGATGTGACTTTTCAGAAGCCATTTGATAATCTGAATCTGGAGAATCTACATTGTCTTGATGAAGAATTTCAGAATCAGCACGTATGTGGTCAGCTAGATCCTGTCCATGAACTAAGCCTAAATTAGTCACATCCTTTATTGATCCAATATCGAAAGACAAATTTGAATCCACAGAAACAGGGACAACTTGAGGCTCAGCCATTGTAGATCCATTATGATCAACAAAATTTGGGGCAACTGCAGATAACTCATTTGCAGTAATATTATTAACATCTTCAGATTTCTCAGACCTCAGTTCATTTTTGGCTTCCACATGTAGTTCGGAAGAGGTTGCTTGATTTTTATCATGACCAGAAGTATAACCTTCCTGTCTGTGATCATGCACTTCAGACTCTTCATCTGCCACATTAGCAGTCATTTCTACTGAAGCAGGATATGCCCTCTCGGACAACTCCATAGCAGAATCATGAGAAGATACAGAAGGAATCGATTGGAGTGTTTCAGAAGCTTGTGGACTAAGATCATAAACAGGGTCCACATGGTGATTTTCTTCCACCTCACCACTAACTTGCTGGAAGTCTGATTCCTCCACTGAAGCTTGTGTTGAAATTCCAGATTCAGAGAGATGACCATCTCCTTGCTGCAAATTTTCCTCTTTTTCCATGTTTTCATCAGGTATGCTGTCAATTACTTCTGATAGTGAAGAATGGCTTGATCTGCTGCTGCCAACACTTTCCTCATCACTTGGTTCTCTTCTCAAATGTGTTTCCCCCGCATTGAATTGTTCATGAATTTCAACCTCTCGTGTTTTAGGAAAGAATACCATCTCAGAAGGATCTTCCACCCCACCCAGCACTATTTCCACTTCATCATGATGAGCATTGCTCTCCTCAACTTGGATTATCTCCACAGAATCATTTTCTCCAGAGGATTGGCTTCCATGTTCAACAGCATCAGAAGCATGGTCAATGTTAGATATTAATTCAGTTTCTTGAGACAAGTCTTGCTCACTGAACTTCCCGTCATCCTGATCAATTGAACTCACAGATTCAGTATCTGGAACAGAACTCAACTTTGAATCACTTACTTCACTTGATTGCCTCTGGAATGAAGGATAGCTTGTTCCCTCGGAAGCCATCCTTTCAGATATAAAGACAGGTTTCCAATCATACCTCTCTTGCTTGGATAACCCCAATACTGATGATCCCACACTGAAACTTTCATGCCGCCGGAAAAAGGCCTCTTTTTGATGAAACACTGTGAACTCTTGTTGAAAACTGTCCGCCTTAAGATCAGGTTTTTCTTCATTTGAGTCATAGGGAATATCAAAAGGGTTTCTCCTAGGCTGTAGAATAGACGGAGCAGATCCAGGAATGGGTGGTAATCCCATGGCAGCAAAGGAGTCATCAGGAAAATCAAATGGGTTATGCCTGGTCGTAGCAATAGGTGCAACATTACAGGGAATATCAACACAATCTAAGTCTATTAGATTCTTCTCATCCATCAATCTCCTTGCTCTTCTCCTAGCAATAAGATTCTCCAATCTTTTATTCCTTTCCAGCTCTAAATTTCCCAGATCCATGAGATTCTTTTGGTCATCCTCTGTCCACTTAATAGCAGATTTACTTTCATCCTCTTCTTTGCCACCCGCCACTTCTTCTTCCTCTTCATCATCGGGCTCGTCAATACCATCATCGTCCGCATCAACATGGTTTTCAGTATCATCGTCTGATTCAACACTGTCATCATCACTTTTCTCAGATGCAGCATCAGAACCATCACAGGACACATGAGCCGGCTGTGGAGCATCTAGGTCTAGTAGTGGATGGAGTTCATCAAGCATTGGAATGATGTCAGCCATGGAAGCATCTGGTGAAGAGCTCTCAGCCCCATCAGAACCTGACTCCACTGAGTCATCCTCGTCACCGTCGTTTTCCACCTGTTTCCAAGATGAGCTGGCAGAAAAGTCCACATGATCTCCGGGAGTTTTCTCATTTTCAAATTCAAGAATATCATCATCCACCTTTCGAACCATGACATATTGTTTCTCAATAGCTTCATCATCACTTGAAACAGCTTCAGACCTAAGGTTTTCTTCATGAACTTCCCTATTCTTTCCCAACTCAAAACTATGGAATTCCCTTTCCCTCTCCACTTCCTCTTTTTCTTGCTTCTTGTGCTGAAAATCCGGCAACTTTTCATCATCTGGAGGCAAGTCAGAAAGCAAGCCTTGATCTTCTTCGGCCCTATTATCCCTCTCACTAACCAAACTTGTTTCCTCCTCAATGCCCCTCTCTTCCACATCACTCCTATTTTCTGAATAGCCCTTCACAAAATAGCTCTCATCTCTGTCAGCAAAAACAGTGTCACCCTCAGAAAACCCGGCTTGGAAGGATGAAATGTCATGAGTAACTTTCTCTTCTATCTCAACTTCAGGCACATTTGGCTGCCCAAAACTGAGAAGGGTCCCAAGCAGAATAGCAGTGCAGACCAAAACAGGAGATGCAGAGACCAAAACAGAAAACAGAAAAGGAAAAGATCTGTACAACAAAAGCAAGAAGCAAAAAAAACCCACAAGGAATGGATGGTTGCAAGCTGATCTGTAACCACCTCTGATTGAAATGACAACAACTTTCCTTACTTTGATTCCAATTTCTGATCCCATCTCCCTCTCTCTCTCCTTTGATAACTCTCCCCCTAATTAAAACCTGATATGGTTGATCAAGCAAGCATAAACAAACAAAAGGGTAGCCAAATAAGATCCAATGATCCACGGACAACAGTTCCCACAAAAAAGAAAAAAGTTTGCAAATTTATCACAGTTCAAACTTAAACGTACCTTAACATGAATCAAAATAAATCCCACAGATCAATCCAATCCCTGAAAAACCAAGAAATTCAGGAAAAAAAAAAGAGGGCATGATTATAGTATAACCAATTAGAGGACAAAGGGTATGCAAAATAAAACATAAAAAAAAAATCAAATTTTGAAGATAAATGGCTCACCAGATATGATTGTGGAAACAAAAAGAAAACAAAGGGTAATTGGGATTTTCAATGTTTCTTTCTTTTGTTTACTTTATGGGGCAAAAACAATGGCAACGGGAGCTATGAGGAGCTGAACGTGTGTTACGCTATTGGTTATGTGTATTTGATGGTTTGACAAAGAGAGTGAGGGGCGGCACGAAAAGAAGAGAAAGAGGAAGATTGAGGGAGAAGAAGGAGAAAGAAGAAAAAAATAGAAAGCTATCATTACATTATTACAACTATCTTTTTTTTTTAATTTTAATTTTTTTTTTGCCTATGTTGCTTTTTCCAAAGGAACCTTTTATACTGTCATGCTTTCTTGTTAGTTGTTATTTTGAGATGTATATACCAAAAAGAAATGTGGGGTAGTTTATTTTCCATCCCAACTAATTTTTTGGTGGGAGGTATCTTATGGTTATTATTTAACACTCAATTAATTTTTATCTCAGGTCAGTATATTTTGGAGTAAAATGATTTTTTTGTTTGTGATTTCATGTTCAAGTTGGAGTTTAGATCTAGGGTAGCTTATTTTTTATTTGATTTTATTTTTTGATAAATATTCTTATGCTCCATTTAATGCATGACTTAGGTGTTCTTGATCTACCTTGGTGTGAGTTTGAGGTAAGAGGAATTCTGGAGTTCATATTTTAGTTTACCCATATGAGAGTGAAAATGCAATTTGATGATGGCTAATACTGCAGGTATATTACAAGAAATGAATAATGAAAAAAAAAACTCCAATAATTGATTATGAAAACGCATCTATCAATTTTGTTTTACGAGTTGTATTCGAGTCACGGAGATAGCATAAATGTTAGTATATATCTATCTTTCTACTTTATTTATACCTTGAAAAGTCAAGTGATTAATGTAAATAAGTAAACAAAATTTACAAAATACAAAATTTGTGAAATCGTGTGTAAATTGTGAAATTGTGAGGATACAACTTAACATGAAAATAACTCTAAATTTGTGTTTCACTTTCACATAACAACATACATCTTTAAACATATTAGATTGAGTTATATTAATTTAAGTGCAGTGAAAAAAAAAGAGTTTTAATTTAAGTGACATTAAGTGTGTACCTTGTAAATAATGGTAGTTTTTATCTAAATTATATTGTAGTCATCCACGAGAATATTGTAAGTTATGGAAATGATTACAATTAAATTTATTAAACTTAAAAACTCGAGTCTAATATAAATAGAGATTTTTTGTTGTGTAGGAAAGAAATATCAAATTGAGTTAGTTTTTACTGTATTAAAATAAAATAAAGAGAAGAAGAAAATTTTGAACTAAGTAAAAAAAAATAAAAATTGGTGAAATTTGTTGAGCTCAACTGCTCAAGCAATTTTGTTTCTTTCTTTTTTGGCATCAATAGATATATTTCTTCATATGAGTAACGTGTTGTACAGGTATTTCCCCGAACTGAGGTGCTTAATATAAATTATATTCACCGTCTTTTGATGATAGAGTTTAATATATATGTATAATACAAATAATTTTATATTATGTTATAAATTATTATTTAAATTATTTTAAAAGTTAATAAATTTATTTTATATATATATACAATGAATTAAAATTAAATAATTATAACAATTTTCTCTTCTGCATGACTTCATATATGTAACAAATAAAGTTAAAAGAATATAGAGAATCAAGGATGAATGTTGGTCACGATCATTGCATCCTCAATGGCATAAGTTTATAATTATTTATTCTATAAAACGTGCTGTTTGTCTGCGTGTTGCTTTTTCAGATTAGTGGTGATGGCCAAATACACATATTCTATAGATCTTTTTAATTCGATTGCTGATTTTGGCCGGCAAGTGAAGTCTTTATGTTAATTTATTATAGACTCGTAGTTAACAAAAGGAAAATGGGAGTGATTTTAAAAAAAGGAAATATTAAAGTTGCAATCGGATATATATGAATTGAACGAGTAATTAAGTATTTAAGATTCAGTTATTATTACGTAGTGACAATCTAGATAAAATTCTTGATATTTAGTAGTAGTACATTATTTTGAGTAATATTTAGTAGTGAGAATCTCTTCTCATATTCTATCTTGTTTCTAAGAATAATTAGAACCAATTCAGTTATATTTTTGCGTTCTAATTGAAATTTTTTTATTAAGATTTTGATATTTTAGTATATTTTTTTTAAAGAATTTCATCGCTTTCTTGGCCTTATAATATTTGAGATAAGTTGAACGTCTTTCTTTTTATAACAGATAAGTTAACCTTGATGTATATATAGGTAATATGCATTATGTATTTCTTAATCTTCATTTATAAATTCGCATTAAATTACATTGAGAATGTCTAACAGTGAGTGAGTAAGAAGATGAGAAACTTATTATCCAAGTTTTATATTTTAATTTATAAAAAAAAACTTGTAAGTCTTTTTAACCTAAATTTTCGGAGTTTCTTTTGTTTTGAACACTAAAGTTTTGGGGTTGAAAACCTAAACTAATAATTTAATTTATTTACACCTTATAGAACATACCTAGGGTTTTGGAGTACAATACATTAAATTGCCAATGAGCAAAAAATTGACGATTCACGTCACTCCATGCCATTTTTTTCTTAATATATATATATATATATATATATATATATATATATATATATATATATATATATATATATATATATATATATCTTTTAAACTTCGTTCTTTTGAATTTTACATTCTAAAAATTTAACTTATAAAATTTATTATTCTTTCAATATTTTAATCAGTGAACTTAATTTACCCCGAATTTTCAATTGATAATAAAAAATTACAATATACCACCATTAACCTTTTAGTGTTAATTTCATATACTTATCATCTACCTGATCATAAAAAGATACTTATCATCTAAAAGGTACTAATTGAGGAAGTGGTAAATGACAAATTCAGATAGTTGTCCGAATGAATCAGAGTAATAAAATGTCTAGAGAGTAAACTGCACGCGAAATAGAAAATAGAAAAGCATTTTTGTTATTTACCTATGAATTGCCCCACACTCGGTGTTTTTTTTTATATACTATTATAACACTTAACTTGAATGTCCTTGTTTTCCTTAGAGAATAGTATCAGATCAAGTTGTTATAAAAGCTAACCTACCTGCTGTCTAATAACACAGGACCTTACAGAACTAAAGAACTCACTTTTTGTCTGTAAATTATGCTTAGCCAGTGATAAAAGGATCAAAAGATTAGCAACCTTTTTTTCTCTCTCTCTTTCTTTTCCACTTATGAAATTTTTTTTAGAGTAATTTATATTAGAATCTCATCGTACTAATTAGTTGGAACGATCGATTAATTCTTAAGTTAGATGATTCGCAACAAGAGTCATGTGCTTTCCTTTCTGTAAAGGCACAACCACTAGCCATGTCTAAAATGCTCATTTGATGATGTAATTTCTCCAGCACCTTGACACCACATCATCAACTAGCAAATACATCAAAATGGAAAATGCTTTGTCTCTACTAAATTTTTATGTTTAAAGGAAAAATGCATTTTTTTGTGTTATTATTTCAGGCAATGAACACATTTAGGACTTGGACCATAGTACATGAAAGGGTGGTAGGTGGTATTTCTCATCATAGCTTTTGACATTGAAAAAATAGCAATCACAAATACTGAAACACTCCCCATCATGACCCCACTCCAGCATAGAGAGAGGGAAAAAGTTAACATGAAAGAAATCTGAACTTTCTATTTCCTGAATGCTGGTTGAAATTCTCATTCCATATGAGCCAACTCAAACTTCTCTCTTTTCAGTGGAAAAGGTGCATGCATGGATCCATGTATTGATGCCTGCGTATGGCCATGGGGCATTGGTTCAGAGTAATGGTTCTGATGTCACTTTCAAAATTCAAACCAATAGTACATGCTGGTTGAAGTTCAGTGTTTGCGTAAAATTTGAATGAGTAATATAATGTAGTTAACCCTGCCAAGTGCCTAGTTCTCTTCTGATTCAGCTCTTCATGTCTTTTTCGATTAATTCATCAACCCCACTGGATTCATATTGGGAGCAAGGCATCTTCCCATGTGTGCTATCATCATCTTCCTCTAAGTTTGAAAAAACTACTCCATCACTAGATGCTTCATCCTCAGAATCATTGGTTTCTGACTGCACTGATTCATGAAATTCGGAGCTTAAAAAACCGGGCAATGATGAACGACATGAATCAAAAACATCAGACATGCTTCTGTCACCTTCTTTCATTTTCTGAGCATAAGCTTGGTAGTTGAATCCAACTGTATTTTTCCCACCAAAATAGGATTCCAGTTTGTCCATGTCAAGGTGTTCCTCCATCACCATGTGACTCCTTGGGTTGTCAGGGTAAACAAATATCACCTTTTTGTAAGTCTTGGGTTCTAGAAATGGTTTCACCATCTGGTACCATGAAAAACATGATTATAAAACACACAAAGAAAATATAACAACACTGAATTAAGAGATATCCATAACAAATTTCAACAGAAAAGGAAAGCATAAGAAATTCTGGCTTGTCTTTATACTTATAAATCACAAGACTGATCTGATTTGACCTATCACAACGCACTTGAAAATAGTATTACTTCACTCTAATTGGAATAACATTCTCTCAGATTTAATGATTCAGCACGGTGGAACAAAAATAAACCAAAAGTATCTTCAAACTTTTTTGTTTCTAGTAGATTTTTTAATTTGGTAAAAATGTGCTTTTTGTCCCTATATTTTCTATCAAATGTAACCAAGGTCCTTATACTTTCATATTGATGAATTTGGTTCTCAAACTTTAAAAACAAGTGGATTTAGTCTCTTCTAAAAACATGTGGATTTAGTCCCTCCAAACTTTTAAAAACAGGATGAATTCTTAGAGATGACAGGCTAAATCAACATGTTTTTTAAAATTTGAGAACCAAATTCATCAATGTGAAAGTATAGGGACTTTGACCACCTTTAACCGAAAGTATAAGGACTAAAATAACATTTTTTTCCTTCTAATTTATACAATAGAAACAACAAATACTTCACAAATAACCAATCAATTGAGACAAACTTTTCCCTATCCATTTCATAATCAATATCACACAACTTTAGTAAGCCAATATCATTACATATACAAGTCTCTCATCTCACAAAATCCTCCCCCTTTCTTCCCAATGAAACCGAGACGATGAAGAAGACAAGAGATATTGTGATGTCGTACCGTCCAAAATGACTCAAACACTTTTTGGTGGATTGTAAAAGATTGCAAGGCCCAACATCTCAGGGTAATGAGCCTGCAGGATTTGAGTTGTATCCCGGGCAGTCTTCAATGATAAGCATGTTGTGCTCCACCCTTGGAAATCAATAAGCCAAACCATTTGCTCTTCTTGATTAGAACTTTTATTCCTTATGGCCTTCTCCAAACAGTAGATAAGGTACTTGATTTGCGCAGATAATGTGCTTGTACTCTAAATTGGATAAATGAAGTCTTAGTCAAAGCATTGAAATTTCATGAGTAAATGATCATTTTAGTCTTTAAAATTGTGATTTGTTGTCACTTTATTCCATAGAATTGACAAAAAAAACTCTAAAACTGTAATTCATTTCATCTATGTCCCTAAATTTAATCTCTTAAGTCACATGTTGAATGTAACTTTGGACTTGAATGAGTGGCAAATTACAGTTTTGGGAACTTTTTTGAATTAATTCAAGGGACTAAAGTAACAGTAAATCACACTTTCAAAGACTAAATTAGCCATTTACTCAAACTTCAATAATGTTGACAATGACATCCAAACAAGAAGGCTCAACTGCTCAAGTATAAATGTACAACCATTTTTGATAAACTAAGAGGAAAGTAGAGAGATAACAGAGAAAAAGGAGAAGAACAAAGCTGATTTTATTGATCCAAAAAACTAGTTAGAGATAGTTACAATCCAGGTATTTATAAACCTCTATACAACATAACTAACTATAACTAACTCTAACAGAAAGCCAACTAACTCTAACAAAAAGCTAACTAACTGATCCTATTGAGGTGCAGTTAGAAAAGCCCTTGTACTCCCTGAATTACTAACTACCATGAAATGGGTGCTATTAACAAAAGCTAACAACCCTTACAGACAAAATACAAAACTGTTTTCACAGTTATACATTGACATATACTGATACCCCCCCCCCCCTTAAACTCAAGAGGGAGAGTTTTCATTGGAAACACTCTTCACATTGAGTTTGCCTCTCATAGCCTCAAATCTTGATGCAGACAGGGGTTTAGTTAGAATATCAGCCCATTGATCCAGAACTAAAATATGAACAATTGAGAGCTGCTTGGCCAAAATCTTCTCTCTGACAAAAAACACATCAATCTCCATGTGTTTTGTTCGACTGTGAAAAACTGGATTGTGAGCAATAGAAACAACACTCTGATTATCACAAAATATTACTGGAGTAGTGAAAGAAACTTGTAACTCTGTCAGTAGGGTATAACTCCAAGTCAATTGAGTGGAAGTTTGAGCAATGTTGTGATATTCAGCTTTAGTACTAGACCTGGCAGTAACCTTTTGTTTGCGAGACCACCAAGAGACTAAGTTTGGACCAAGAAAAATGGCAGTCCCTAAGGTGGAGCGCCTGTCATCCACATCAAATGCCTAATCAGCAATACAGAATGCTCGAATGGCCAAGGGATTTTTAGTAGAAGCAGACCATGAAACATAGTACCTTTAAGATATCTTAGAATCCTTTTCACCACTGTCCAGTGAGAATCCAAAAGAGCAGCCATAAATTGGCAAACCTTATTGACAACAAAACTAATTTCAGGTCTGGTGAAAGTAGCATATTGTAATGCACCAACTACAAACCTATAGAGAGAATGCTCATGAAAAACATCAGCACCATGTTTAGACAACTTGAAGTTAGAAACCATGGGAGAAGAGATTGAATGAGCTTCAGCCATGTGAGTTTTGTGAAAAAAATCACAAATGTATTTACTCTGGGTCATTAAGATAGCACTGTTGGACAAATATTTGATTTTCAGACCCAAGAAATAATCCAGATGACCAAGCTGTTTGAGAGAAAAAACAGTATTCAATCTGTTTGTGAGCTGATGAATCAGAGTGGTTGAGCTACCTGTGAGAATTATATCATCCACATATACCAGCAGATAAACAACATCCACTTCATACTGATAGATAAATAAGGAAGAATCACTTTTGCTGCCAACAAACCCAAACTGTAACAGAGTGGACTTGAGTCTATCAAACCATTGCCTTGGAGCCTATTTTAACCCATAAATAGCTTTATTTAGCCTGCAAACCAGTGACTTGTCTGCAACTTCAAAACCAGGAGGTTGTATCAGAAAAACAGTTTCTTCAAGAGTATCATTTAAAAAGGCATTATTCATATCAAGTTGGAACAATTTCCACCCATAGGACAAGGCAAAAGTAAGAATAATTCGAATAGTGACATGCTTGATCACAGGAGAGAAAGTTTCATGGAAATCAAAACCACAAACTTGATGAAACCCCTTAGCTACCAATTTAACTTTGAACCTATTAATTGATCCATCAACATTTTCCTTCACCTTGTAAACCCATTTACAACCACTAGCCTATCTGTTAGGAGGTAAAGATACTAAGTCCCATGTATGATTTTTCAACAAGGCATCATACTCTTGTTGCATAGCAATGAGCCAATCTTTGTTTTCCAGAGCTTGTTTCACAGTTTTAGGCTCAGAATGAGTGAGAAAAAGTGAAGGGTGAAGTCTAGGGTTGTGAATACCAGATTTAGACCTTGTTTGCATAGGGTGGGTATTGACTAGGATAGAGTTGAGTATAGACACAAACTCTGAAGAAGATGAAGTAAGGTTAGTAGACTCAGAATTTTGTGGCTGAATGGGGATGGGTGCAGAATAAGTGGAGGGACAAGGTACATAAATAGTTGTGATGGGAGAATCAGCAGGTAAGGGTGAAAAACCTGGAGGAGCAAGAGGAATAGAGCTTGAATTAACAGGTGATGCTTGAGATGTTTGAGGAATAGAGGCAACAAAAGATGGAGAAAGGTTAGGACTTAGGATAAAGTACGAATCAAATTTTTTTGTGGAATTAGAGGAAGAAGGAAAAAGATCAGTATAGGGAAATCTCAACTCATTAAAAAAAAACATCCTTAGATATGTAAATTCTACCAGAGGATGACAAGCACTTGTAACCCTTGTGAGACAAGGAATAACCCAGAAGCAAACACTCATGAGACCGAAAATTGAGTTTGTGTGTATGATATGACCTCAGTAAAGGAAAACATGCACACCCAAAAGTTTGAAGAAAATGATAATCAGGTTCTTTATTAAACAAAGTAACAAAAGGAACAACAAACTTGAGAGAAGCAGTGGCAAGCCTGTTAATAAGATAAATAACTGTAATAAAGGCACAATCCCAAAATTGTAAGGGTAAAGAAGCATGATGCAGCAAGGTTAAACCCAAATCAACTATGTGTCTATATTTTCTCTCAACCACACCATTTTGGTGATGAGTATGAGGACAAGTAAGTCTATGAGAAATACCAAAAGAGGCTAGAAGTCTGGAGAAAGGTCTGTATTCACCTTCCCAATCTGATTGAATACTCTTGATTTTGGTGTTAAGTTGTAACTCAACCATGGACTTAAAGTTTAGAAAAATAGAAATGGTTTCAGCCTTGGACTTTGTAGGAAATATCCATGTATACCTAGAGAAAGCATCAATGAAGGAAACATAATATGTATAGCCAGCATAAGAGGTAACATGGGAGGCTCCCCACAGGTCAGTGAAAATGAGTTCTAAAGGTGAATAAACAGAAATTGAGCTGTGAGAGGGTAACCTATGAGCTTTACCCATACAATAAGAGGAACAAAACGCTTTGATGTTTTTATTTAGTTAAGAAATATTACACTGTTTGAGAACAATTTTCATTACATGCTCATTAGGATATCCTAACCTAGCATGCCAAAGATTAGCACTACTGGAAGAGGTAACTTCAAAATTTAAAACAATATTAGAAGTATTATTGACAGTAGCAGTTGAAGTAGGAAACTCAGCATTTGGAACAGATGTAGAAGTGGACATCAGCAGAGAAGGATTGCCTTGAAGCTGAGGTTGTGAAAAGAATATAGGCCATCAACACCAACCACTCCTTGTTGGAGAATTTTATAGGTCTCCTAAGATTTCACAAGACACAAATAAGGGTGAAACTCAAAGAAAACAATTGTCTTTAGCAAATTAACTCACACTTAACATATTTTTCGAAATTGAAGGAACATGTAACAACTTATGAAGCTTAAAGGTTATAGCAATATCAATAGGAGAAACAAAAACTGAGGAACCAGTGTTGGAGATACTTAAACCTTCACCGTTGCCTATGAAAATCTTCTCAAGTCCATCAAAATGAGTAAATTATTTAATATTTTGAGAATCACCAGTAACATGAAAACTGACTCCAGCATCTGGTATCCAAGTAGAGCTAGATGCACCATTATCATGAGAGGAGGAGTTTGTGAGCATGGCACTAGGCTGACTGGGACCAGGAATAGTGGAATTAGCATTGGGATTAACCCAAGTATTGGAGGATATGGTTGAACCAGTAAAATAGGGGATAGGTTGCAGCATGGTGGGATAAAAAAAGGTTAGGGACTCATGTGGCTGAAAACTAATATCAGTTTTGAAATGACAGAAATTGGCAGTGTGCCCATCCTTTAGACATATTTGGCATTGAAAATTGGTAAGCCGACCACCTCCATGGCCTCTGTTGGAACCACCGCTACCACGTCCAGGATTTCGATCAGAAAAGGTGCCGCGACCACCACCACAGCCATACAAGCCTCAAAATCCACCAAAATCACTATTTTTATAAGTTTTTGGCTGTGCATAACCTTGGGTGTAGTTCAACGACGTAGAACTAACCAATTAAGCATCTCGATTGTATCGTGTGAGCCTAGTTTCATGACCATAAAGAAGAGCTTCGATTTCTGCAATTGATGGAGCGCGCTTCTTACTCTCAATGACAGAAATTACCGGTGCATAATTAGACGGTAATCCTTCAAGGAGCGCATAAACATACTCCTCATGCCGAACAAGAACACCTACACCAGCCAGTTCATCTACATATCCTTTGATCTTGTGCAAATATTCATCAATCGATTTTCCATCAAGAGTGACTGCACACATCGCAGTGCGGAGTTGACAAGCACGGGATTTGGTGTGGAGATTGAAATATTCATGGATTTTGTCCCAAACCTGATAGGAATGGTTGGAACATAGAACTCTTGACAACATAGACTTCGAAAGCGTAGACTGCAGCCAAACAAGAAGCGTTTGGTCTTGAACTTCCCAAATTTCATACTTTGGATTGACGCGATCAGCAATACGATCATCCTCGGTGAGATAATGAGGCATAACGACTGGATTAACGACAAATCACTGCAACTTGTGCGATTTGATCACTGGTTCGACATGTTTTCGCCAATGGAGATAATTTGAATCATCAAGCTTCTATGCACTAGAGTTAGGGAACGACTGAGAAATGAGATTTGACAGAGCGAAAGGCATAAAAGCACATAACAGGACCTTGAAGAAACATAGAATTATGAAAAAATGGCTCTAGATACCATTTTTTTATAAATTGAGAGGAAAGTAGAGAGATAACAGAGAAAAAGGAGAAGAACAAAGCTGATTTTATTGATCTGAAAAACTAGTTAGAGATAGTTACAATCCAGGTATTTATTATTGAAGAAACTAGAGATTGTGAAATGCTTGAGTGCTTAACCCACTCAACTGATCTATATTTATATAGACTTAGGGAATAAATACAATGTGAAATTTAAAAGAATATTAATGAAGTTCTAGTACTTATGTACATGCATGTGAATTCCTAGATACATGAATATGTGACTATCTAGGTACATTAATAACTATTCTTTGTTGGAACAACTACCCATACAATGTGTGGAACAACTCCCCATACAATGTGTGTAATTCCTAAACTCCCCCTTAAGCTAGAGCATATAAGTCAAATGCTCCAAGCTTGGAACAAATATTTTGAATTCTTGGTCCCTTTAGAGATTTTGTAAAGATGTCTGCTAGTTGATCATTAGAACTAACGAATTCAGTAATAACTTCCTTAGAAAGGACTTTCTCCTGGACAAAATGACAATCAATCTCAATATGTTTAGTTCTCTCATGGAATACTGGATTAGAAGCTACATGTAGGGCTGCCTAATTATCACAACATAGCTTCATTTGTTGAGTATTTCCAAATTTCAATTCTTGAAGAAGTTGTTTAATCCAAATAAGCTCACATGTGGCTACAGCCATAGCTCTATATTCAGCCTCTGCACTAGAGCTTGCAACAACATTTTGCTTCTTACTCTTCCATGAGACAAGATTTCCTCCAATAGACACATAATATCTTGAAGTGGAACACTTATCAATGGGTGATCCTGCCCAATCTGCATCACAAAATCCAACTATTTAAGTGCTTCCTTTGTCTTCATAGAGTAGTCCTTGTCTTGGGGTCCTTTTAATGTATCTCAAAATTCGAATTACTGCATCCCAATGATCATTATGAGGAGATTGCATGAATTGACTCACCACTCCAACTACAAAGGAAATATCTGGCCTTGTAATAGTGAGGTAAATAAGCTTCCCAACCAATCTCCGATATCTTTCAGGATCAGAATAAGGCTCCCCCTGATTGGGTAGCAATTTTTGATTTGGATCCATGGGACTGTCAATTGGTCTACAATTTGACATACCAATTTCTTTAAGTATGTCTAACGCATACTTCCTTTATGAGATGATAATCCTATCTTTTGATTGAGCAACTTCAATTCTAAGAAAATATTTAAGTTTTCCCAAATCCTTAGTCTGAAAATGACTAAATAAATGTTCCTTCAGTTAAGCAATTTTTTCTTGGTCATTTCATGTGATGACTATATCATCTACATAAACCACCAAGTAAACACATCTACTCAATGAGGTATGACAATAAAAATCTGAATGGTCTGCTTCACTTTGTTTCATCCCAAAAGCCTGAACAATTGAGCTAAAATTTTCAAACCAAGCTCATGGGGATTGTTTGAGTCCATAAAGAAACCTCCGAAGTTTGCAAACCAAGCTAGACTCCCCCTGAGCAACAAATCCCGGTGGTTGCTCCATACAAATCTCCTCTGTTAATTTCCCATGTAGGAATGCATTTTTAATATTCAACTGATACAATGACCAATGACGGATGACAGCTATGGCAAGAAAGAGTCAAACAAAATTAATTTTAGCCACAGGGGAGAAAGTATCTCCATAATTTAGGCCATAAATCTGGGTATAACCTTTGGCTACCAATCGAGCTTTGAGGTGATCAATCTACCCATTGGCACCAACTTTTATAGCATATACCCATCAACAACCAATAGGTTTCTTGCCTAGGGGAAGAGGAACCAGCTCCCAAGTACCATTATGCTCCAAAGCTGCATTTCATCAATCATGGCTTATCACCATCCTGGATGATCAAGTGTTTCACAAAGATTTTTAGGAAGAGAAACAGAAGATAAAGAGGAAACAAAAGAATGGTACGAAGAAGAGAGACAATGATAACTTAAGAAGTTATAGATAGGATAAGGATTATGTGTAGACTGAGTACATTTCCTAAAAGCAATGGGTAAGTCAAGATTCTCTTCGGATAGGTCCATGGTCGGGTTGTCTGCTGGAGTAAGACATGATTCAGCTGGTCTTTCATTACCTTCTAGTTCTGCGTCAGGAATTCGAGGACGACGTCAATATACAATGGGTGATCTTTGAGTCTGCTCATGTGGAGGATTGTCAGGAATATCTATGGTAGAATCTACAGTTGACTCTGATTCTTGCAAAGAAGGTGATGGACCAAGGTAGGGTATAGGAAAAACTTCTTGAAGAGTATTGGACTCAACCATAGAGGGAGCAAAGTATGGTTTTTCTTCAAAAAAAAGTTACATATGCAGAGATATAATAAGATTGTGAACCGGAGAGTAACATCAGAAACCTTTCTGTAATCTGGAATATCCAAGGAAAACACATTTGATGGCTCGAGCAGCAAGCTTATCAAGACCTGGAGACAAGTTATGAACAAAACAGGTGCATCAAAAATACGAGGATCAACATGAAACAATGGTTCTTTAGGAAACAAAATAGAATGTGGTATTTTATTTTTAATAGAGGTAGAAGGCATCCGATTTATCAAAAAATAGGCTGTCAAAATTGCATCACCCCAATGCCAGACAGGTACATTGGCATGAAGTAATAATGTCCAAGCAGTCTCAACAAGATGCATATTCTTCCTTTCGGAAATGCCATTCTATTGAGGAGTATGAGGGCAAGAGGACTGATGGAGAATGCCCTGCGCTGACAAAAAAGAAGAAATAGAAGAAGAAAAGTATTCTTTCGCATTATCACTCCTAAGGATCTTAATTGTCTTACCAAACTGAGTTTTAATTTCATTAACAAAAGAAGTGAGAATTGACAAAATTTCATATTGTTCTTTCATTAAGAAAACCCAAGTGCATCGAGAAAATTCATCAATGAAAGTAACGAAATATCTATAACCCATAGACGAAACACGACTAGGACCCCATATATCAGAGTGAATAACCGAAAAAGGGGAATCAACACGACTTTCAACATGCCTAAAAAAAGAACGGACATGCTTTCCTAGTTGACATGACTCACAAAATAGGTCCTTTATTTTTTCAAGACTCAAAACCATTATTTTTAATTTAGATAAATATGGGTGTCCCAAACGTTCATGAAGAAGCTTTGGTGATGTGGCAGCACTACAAACCCAAGAAAGATTAGGCTTGAGGTAGTAAAGACCATAAGATTCATGTCCTACGCCAATCGTCCGACCCGTACCACGTTCTTGTATGACAAAGGAGTTAGCATCAAATGTTACTGAACAATTACGAGAACGAGTAAGTTGACTAAGAGATATTATATTGAAAGGACAACCAGGTATGAGCAAAACAGAGTTTAAAGACAAAGAAGAAGTGGGTGATACATGGCTGATTCCTGTTGCTGCAACTCTAGAACCATCAGCTAAAGTAATGAAGTGAGGAATTTTAGGAGGAGAGAGGGATGAAAATAAAGAACTATTACCAGCAATGTGATCATAAGTACCTGAATCAATCATCCATGGACTTTGATTATTACTAGATTGGGCAATGCAAGCAATGGAGTTATGACCACTTATAGAAGATGATGTTTGAGATTCCTTGGCAGCTTTTAGCTGGAGATACTCTTGATAGTCAGCTTTCAAAAACTTTATCTCAGATGTTTCAGACTTTGAAATATTTACCAATTTTTCGGGGAATCCATGAATAGAATAACAAGTGTCATGTGTGTGACCCACTCTCTTACAGTAAGAACATTGAGGGCGACCTCCTCTTTCAGCTTGTCCTCCTCGGTTTCCATACCACCTCGTCCCACTCGATTAGATACCATGGCAGAAGTTTCAATACTATTAACTGAATTTCCTCCTATTTTTTGTGAGGGGACTCGAAGAAGTCGGGTAATTAAATTCTCTAGAAAAGGAACTTCTTTGCCAATTAAGACTTGATCACGAATATGATCAAAATCTGGATGCATCCCACGTAGTACCAACACCATATATAGATTATCAAGTTTCGTCTTTATGTCTTCAAGTTTATCGGCTTCCAATGATAATTTTAACTCCTCCACTGCAGATTGGGCTTTCGAAACATAGGCAACCATGTCATGATCAGTTTGTTTAAGAGTGGCCAATTTCTGAGCAGCATCATACAATTGTTGAATGTCATTAGCAAAAACACTTTGTGCCTTTTTCCAGAAAGAATAACAAGTTTTGAAGGCTCTAAAATTTTTCAATATAGTTGGCTCAACATGATGCAATCCTACCCCACAAGAGCATTGGATAGAAGACTCTAAGTAGATTGAGCCAGAAATGCAAGAGAAGGCCCTAGGGTTCTCATGAGCCTTAGGGTAGATTTCGGACCCATGGGCTAAGTTTGAGCCCGCTTATCTTTGTACATATTAGATTAAGGTTTCATTATTTTTGGGCCTTGTATTTAGAGCTCCATAAAATAGGTAAGGTACCCTATAAATGTAGGATTTTTCAGCCCTTGTATTTTAGGGCACCTAGACTAGTTTTTGTATTAGGGGTAGTTTTGTAATTTTACATGCATTAAGTGAATATTTGATGTGTGTGGTTGGAAATAAATTTAATTGAATTGGGAGAAGCCCAATCCAATTAAATTTTAGAGGGAGAGGTGAGCATTTGCTTGCTACACCCCATTGTCACATCATATAATAGTCACATTTTGTGCATGTCCTTCATGCTTTACATGCTTCATGATACCTAAGCACACTTAGTGGAGAATCTTGAATTTGATCTTGGATTAATGGGCTGAACCATAGCTAAAATTCACTAATCATAATTAGTAAAAATTTGGCTCCACAAATTCAATTTCAAATTCAAGTGAAATTTGAATAGAAATTCAAATTTCCCTCCAATTTTGTGTGACACTTAGGCTAAATAGAGGTCATGTGTATGCATTTTTTCAACTTTGACCATTTTGAGAATTAAACTTCAAAGTTCAGACTTCTTTAGAGGCACTAAATTTCGTGCTCCTTCTCTCCCTCTATTCATCTTCTCTTACCTTCAAGCTTTTATTCATGGCTTCCTATGGTGGTGAGCTTCTTCTAGACTCATCTTCTCCTTGAAGTGGTGTCTCCAATCATCTTTCTCCTTCTCCATTCTACTGCCATTAAACTTTAAAAAGTAAAGGACTCCATTGATGAAGAAGATCCAAGGCCTACAAGCTCCACATGGAGCTACATCATAACAGATTGCCACAAGAGAGCACAAAGCTGATAATCAAGTTTCTTCCACTGCTCACGTTTGTCTTCTGAAATCTTTTCTGAGGATTACTCTAGATGTTCATGATAACCTTGGCCAAGAAACCAAAGTTCAACAGAGGCTGACCATGGTAAATAATTTTTTCCATTCAATTTTTCTGAAGTGATTGTTGGTGTTCCAGAGATAGAGAAGGCAGGACCATTAGTTTTCTAAGAGTCTGAAGCCATTTCAGCACTTGTCAAAGAGTTTTCTAATCGAAGAACTGATCACCTAGGAAGGAAGAGGAGAGGCCGGCGATTTTTGGTGAGGGTGACCAAGGCGGCCTTGGATAGTGGGTAGGTCAGTGGAAGGAACTTTTGGATATTGAGGTTGTTGTTTGGACAAAGGGACAAAGATGGGACTTTAGGTTTTGCTGACCAGATGCAGAAACCTTTAAAGAACAAACAAGGTGGCTCTAGATACCATATTGAAGAGACTAGAGGTTGTGAAATGCTTGAGTTCTTAACCCACTCAGTTGATCTATATTTATATAGACTTAGGGAATAAATACAATGTGAAATTTACAAGAATATTAATGAAGTTCTAGTACCTATGTACATGCATGTGAATTCCTAGATACATGAATATGTGACTATCTAGGTACATTAATAACTATTCTTTGTTGGAACAATTACCCATACAATGTGTGGAACAACTCCCCATACACATATGGAATATGCTCTAGATTATACTGATGCGTTGTTTTCATTCCGCACCATACACTTTTCCAAGTTCTAGGTTCCGTCGTCATGTTCATATAGGTATCGAACATATATACCTGAGAAAGTAGGGATGATTGGCACATTGTCACCCAATATGTGTAATTCCAACATTTATAAACATCTATACAACAGAACTAACTATAACTAACTCTAACAGAAAGCTAACTAACTGATCCTATTGAGGAGCAGTTAGAAAAGTCCTTGTACTCCCTGAATTGCTAACTACCACGAAATGGGTGCTGTTAACAAAAACTAACAGCCCTTACAAACAAAATACAAAATTGTTTTCACAGTTATACATTGACATATATTGATAAACCATAACAAAAATGAAATTTGTACTTTATTCTCATCAATTTATATAGACTTCCTGAATACCAGGCCTAATAACAAAAACAATCCTTCCTTGCTTGTCCAAGTAATCAGCTTTCTATAGCCTTCCTCTCTCAGCTTCTTGAGCAACATCATCCTAGTTGCATAAAATGTAAAAGAAAAGGACAATTGTCTTTCAGTTTCACTTATCTAGTTAAAAGTATGCAACTCATCACTAGTTAAAACCTTGTCATGCCATGAAATTCTATTATGTCATTGGCTAAAAAAAAAAAACCTTAGACAGAGAGAGTTTCACTGATAAAGCCACCGAAATTACTTGTTTTCATAGACAGAGAGATTAGTCTATCCTAGTTACAGTTAGTACACCTATAAAACTAGATAGTTGATTTTCGTTGGGTTTGAGCTATGTATATCTAAGTTCACATGTTTTTACACAGTAAATGTACTACAAAGCATTTAGAAAACTAGGATATTTAACCAACTTTCATGCTTCATTCTATTCCAAACTGAATTCTAATATATTCCATTTTATTTTATTGAAAAGATAGATAAAAAATTATATATATTTGATGCACACCCATTGGATTTTCTCAGGCTTGAACTCCAGCCTCCATTTTATGGATCCTTTCAACATCTTTGCAGCCTTCTTAGTATTGTAGTGTCACGGTCTAAGGTATCTTAGAACTGATGCATCCGAACACAGAGTAGAGAACTTGTCAGCAATTGGACCAATTAGCTTTCTGACTTCTCCAATCTAAAAAAAAAAAGGGAAATCAAACATTTTTCCACTTCAAAATTATTGCTCCATAAAATGACCCACAAACAACCCCTTAATTGTAGACTAGTTTTCCTGCTCACCCAAATTGAAATAGAAACTAGGAAGAGAATCAATTATCCTTACTTGGCACCACTGTCTCTTGTTAGGTAGGGGATTTTAAGAAAAATAAATTGATTGTCTAACAAATAATATGAGTACATGCAAATTTTGGATGAAGATAGAAGAATATCATAGAGACTACATTGATGTACAATAACAATACATCAAATTTATCATTTCACATTCATAAAATAGGGCTAGATTAATGTCTAGTACCTTGGTCTGCTGCTCTTCAGGAGATAAAGTTTTTTCAGCTCCTGATTTTGATTTCTTAAACGACATCTTTTCTTTTCAAATCCCAATCAAGCTAAAACATCCTGAAATATGAAAAACTAACAAAATAAGCCTTACTTCCAGGTGTTTGGCAAGAGTGCATGAATTGAAGAACTGCTACCAAAGTCCCATTATACTCTAGTTAATTGCTGTTAAATAGACAGCTTCAACTTAAAAGGCACATTGGTTCTAAATTTGGGAGTAAAAATTCCCAAAATCGCCATATTGCAATTGCATATGTACTAATGAAATTGATGAAGTATTTTCAAGTCATTAAACTTATGTTGATTATGTCCCACTGATTTAATGATTGTCTCCTTATCACTGTATCATGTTAGCATGGTTTAAAAGGTAAGCAAATCAGAATAGCACTCATTTGCTAAACCTTTCTTAAAGGTAGATAAAAAAATCCTGTGATAACTAATGCAAATACAAGTGAAAAAAGAAGAATAAGATTTTGCCTCCTCATACCCAATTCCCTGAAAAGAAAATAGGAACTGGAAAGAATTAATGGTAGCAATAATGCTCCATAATCCCTCTTTTGCCACAAAATTTGAAAGAAGAAAAGAATATACAAAAATAACAAAGTTCACCTTTTGAACCTAATGAAGAAAGAAAAATACCAGTGCTTTGATATTATCTTTTGGTACAAGATCTCTAAGCTTCCAGGATGTTCTTTTTGTCTTTTGTGATGCCTAAAAATGATCTGGAAAATATTACACAAATAAAAAAAAAGGTCATAACAGAAGATCTATGTGATTATAGCCATAGAATAACAAAATACATGTCTATCCATGGCTGATGATTAATATTGCATTGCTGGGGCAATTATAGGTCTCATTTGGATCATGAAAAATGAAAAGTAAAGAAGAATTAAAGAAAAGTAGAAAACGGATGGCTATGCATTTAGTCTACAAAGTTTCCTCAACATATTACCAGGACTAAGTAGTAGCATTTTTGTTTCAAACACTAGTTCACAATCTAGCACATTCAATTTACCATTGCTTACTCTATTAGTTCATATTCACCACAAAGCATCCTTTTCACTATAAATAAACATAAATCAAATGAGCACAAACACACCCTATCCACAAAACATGAACTCTGAACACCCCCCCCCCCCCACAACCACAACCATCTCAATCTCAATGAACTGGGAAAGTTCTACCATTGCCCAAGAACAAGCTATCTAACCACATGCCAAGGAAAATATTTGTCTACAATTTATTTAAGAGTAAAGTCTCTCAAAATATTTCGAAATATTTTAATTTTAGTTCCTACATTTTTTTAGTCCCTAGGGCACTAAAACCACATCACAGATGTGATTAATGTAAGGACAAACTTAAGGGATTAAAACCAAGTTACTTTAAAAAAAAACATATATTAAATTTTTATAGAGACCAAACTCAAATTTTCAAGTATTTTGAGGGACTATACATACCTTTAGTCTTCAATTAACTAGAATTTACTCAACTATCATCAAACAAGCAACACACATCATTGTCTGCACCAATGCAGCCAATCCACGAGTTCTTTTCTTATCCCAAAATTGCACCACACGGAAGAACCATCTCATCCACTTGACATACCAACACTATAGTACAACAAATTAAAATACTTATTCAAGCATACCAACACAAACAAAGAAAGGAGTGAACATTATGGCAATAAATAATAAAAGCTTAATATATGTTAAGGAACATGAACATCTTCAGCAAAAAAATAAAATGAACAGTAGTAATGGATCGAATAAGATGAAGAAGAATGGGAATTTAGAAATTCGATTAGGGGTGTCTAGCAACCAATTCAAACTGTTAAATTAAGCATTAATTCAAAAAAATAAAAGTCGAGTAATAAAAAATAAAAAGGCTTAATTATACTTTATACTTCAAACTTTTTAATTTTTGAAGAATTTTACTCCTAATAATTTAATTTGACTTATTTTATCCTTAATTTTTAAGAAATTTGTAAATTTTATTCTCCATCATTTTACTATTATACTTTTTACTCTAACTTTATTTTATTTTTTTGACAAATTTTGCATTCAATTTTTTCATTTTTTGATAAATTTTACTCACAACTTTTTTTGTTTCTGACAAATTTTACCCCTAACTTTTGTGCTTATTAATGAATAAATGACACCAGATAAAATATTAAGAATTGGAAGAAATATAAACATTTATTGGTTTGTTTAAGCGCACGATACTGTTAGTTTGTATGGTGTTACTCGTTGATTCCCTTTTAACTTTCGTGGGTTAAATTTTCACAAAGTAAAAAACAAACTCGTCCCAACATTGCATTTGCACCTACCAGACCTGATGCATGAAACTTTAACTTCCATCAAGGAATTTCACACTAACACTGAATGAAGGTGGATGTGAAAAATGAAAAAGAAACTCAATGAACACAAGAAAAACAACACATTTACAGAATATGATTATATGCCAACTGCCATGTGCAGTTTGTACCATTCAGAATGGCCAGGAACCAAGCAACTGTACAAACACCATGCATTCTAGAAAGACCTTTTTTATCTTTACAAACGAATGATGTTATCAATACAGCTTGATTACTTCGATTAGAAACTCATCACCAGAAAAATGAAATGGAAAAGAAAGTTGTTAAAAGTCATGTTTTGGCTCCTCAAAATGAAGGAATGACTATTCTTCATATACCCAAAGATGCCACCAATCAATTCTCAAGAATTATAGAAGATAGAGCAGCCAGCCCACCCTATACCAACAAGAAAAATCATGATATGCTCGTTTCATGGAATGCACTAACCATTCCCCAAACCAATCGTTCAAGGAATACAAATGCATGAGCATCAGAGGTTAAGCCATTGACTTTCCTTGTTTTATTTACCACCCAAAAGTCCAAGCATTGCAATGAGAAACACGTTAAGATGAAGAGTTTTCATTTCTGAAATTGGACCCAGTTTGAAAGCCTAGCCTGTTACATCGATTTCCTTTCCATGATCATCTTCATGAATACTTCGCCTCAACCTTCTCAGCCATATGTCATAGTCAATGGGATATGGTGTCCCACAGAGACTGTCAACATAATCAGCAAAAGCTTTCAGCACAGTGGAGATATCACCAAGCTTCTGCTGAATTAATCTCCTTGACCAAGATGTCTCTCTCCACTGTAGTGCTCCCTCTACTGAATCTAAATCAGGGAAAACTCCACCACATGAATAATAAAGCATATAAACTAGGCTTTCCGCATCTGAAGCAGAGCATAGCTTTCCTTCCTGAAGTGCATAAGTAGATGAGAAATGAAGATTCATGGCAGGGCGATCCCTATCTTCAAGAATGGCATGGCCCCATCCAATTAGAACAAAATAAGGGTGCCTCACACCAGACTTTACACAGATCACATTCTCTGGCCTGATGTCTCCATGCCGAATTCCAGCAGAAGCAACAGTTGAAAGCGCTGATAAGCAATCATGGCAACATCTGATAGCTTCATCTGAACCAAATTGCCCTGTGCGTACCATTTCAGCTACTGTTTCACCAACTGGGCTGGTCACAAGAATAGGGGTCCCACACCAAGGGTGGTCACAATTTCCACCAGAGCTGGGCCGGCGACAATGACCTGGGTGTATGATCCTACCAGAGGCACTCAATCGAGGCAGATATTTGCTTGATAGACCTTTTTGCTTCATTATTGTCAATACTTTGGTCTGCCTCTGAACTTGATACCATAAATTCATATCTTCCCATGCTGGTTCCAGCTGGGATGGATGAGAGCCTACATATAGGAACAGATTTTTTCCTGGCTCTTCAACATGGGATGCAATGAAGTATGTCAACTCACTAGTGTTGATTACCTCTTTTATCTGATAACCCTTTTGCCAATCTGAATCCTCCAGCCATAATATGGTTCCTTCTGTTATCATTGACTCTTTGGAATCAACTTTGACAGAATCATCCTGAACTTCAACAATTTCAGGGGAAACACTACATTGCTGGTATCGCAATAGGCCATTTCCATTTACACCTGTATCTCCTAACTGCCTCTCAACTCTTCTTGTTTGGAGGCGTGAACTATGGTCAGCAGCTAAATCCTCAACAGAGTGTTTGGGCATTCCAGCATATTGCATAATACAGTGGAAGGTTGCAAATAGTACCTGAAGAGCACCAATATCTCCCCAGTTTGCATTTCCAAGTTTGTTCCAGATCCTATCAATTGGAGAAACAGAAATTCTAGAATGATCTTTTACCCATTCTGCAGCACATTCATAAACATTATTCACATCAAAATTGAGCTTATTTACATCTCCTTCAACCTTTACAACTCCCCCATATTGAGAATCAACAAGAAGAACAAACACTGTGCTTGGATCTGGAAAGAAACTCAGTCTACTTAAACTCCTTGCCAATAGCATTCGAAGAGCACAAAATAGAGCCTCTCCAAGAACTGATGGAGAAGGCTGGCGGTCACTGCCAACAGCATGGCCTCCAATATCAGGTCTTAGCAGTGCCAATTCAAGGACATGATCCCATTTTCCATGAGGATGTCTAGGATTATTCAGCAATATACCAGTGCCACAAAGACCTCCAAGCCTTCCATTTGCAATTGCCTTTTCAGCCTGATAAAACTTCATATTGGCATTATACAGACAAGCGACAGAAAAAGGCATGGGCTCATCTTGACTCCAAAATGCCTCCCACAAGCCTTTTATACTTGCATGTAGAAAATCTTCAATAGCAAGATAAGCTGTTGCTTCTACAGCATCAGATGTAGAAGCATGAACAGCATTGGGCATGCGTGTTAGCTGCTGAAATGAAATTCCTTCCAATGCATAATCAAATTTTTGAAGTTCAATCAACTCAAATGGAACATCAAATGCCTGCTGTTTCAATTCACTATTTTCTGTTACAGATTCAAACCAATCTACAAGTTTTGCAGTCAAGCTGTCACTTTCAACAAATTTATAGAAGAACTCCTTCTGATTCTGAGGCCTACCCCCAGATGATACACTGGACCTCTTTGTGCCAGACCCTACTGATTCCTGGTCTGGGGATCTACCTGTAAACAAGTATCCAAGTTCATTAATATTACTATAATTATAGTTCATGTTTATATGAAGATAGTAAAATCAGGCATTCATTAGTTTGAGTTGAAAAGATAGAGATAATTCTAACATGATCTAAAATTTCAGAGATAAAAAAGTAATGCATAAACTGACAGTAGAAATTCAATATAGAAAAATGAAAAATATGGCATATTCACTTATAACTCAATGTGGAAGCCCACAACCACTACCATTTGGTGAAGAGAGATCAAAACAATCATACATAACACATCCATCCTTGAGAGGCTCCTTCTTGAAGATTCCACTTTAATAGCTGAGAATCCCTCTCAATTTTATTTAAAAAAAAAATTAAAACACCACTTCCTTTTTTGACAGGTAAGCTTGACAAATAATACCCCTTTCATTATATGGTCAGATTTAACATATCAGCTTATCTAATGTGAATTTCCTTTAAGTTAGAAGTTAAAAAATGATGTGGTCCCGCAGTTCCAGCTGAAATACAATTACCTACATCCCGCAATAATAAGGAAGATTCATAGCCTTTATGTTCAGTTGAATTAAGGTATTCAAAATCGAGGTCCTAGCTTTACTAATTTAAATTTAATTATCTGCAGTTTCTACCTCATCAAAAGTGGATCCTCCATATGTTACACAGTGTACACATTTGAGGACCATATTTCTGGTTTCTATATTTTCAAGAGTTCTCACTGCTTCACATGGACTACAAGTGCGAGTGCCAGAACATAATAAAGTCAGGACCTAGTCTTATGGAAACTGTCATTTTTTCTACCTTAAAGAAATCACATTTCATAAAATCTAGACACCTGTACTCTAGCACCCACAAGCAGTGCAAACATATTCTAGGTTGTCCTCTTCTCTATCCAAGATACAAGACTGCAATTTCTTGGTCCTAAAGAGCAGATGCTTTCTTTTTATAGTAACATCAAAAGGGTGCTCACAAGAATTCTCCTTCAACCTTGCTTACAGTTCAAAGGTTAGAACACATATAAACATGGTGAGCAGACATTAGGTACAGCTGCAGCCCATGCTTGCTAATGCTTAAGCCATTTCTGTAGATAAAGATACAGAGAAATGGGATAATTGTTGAAGATCTCCTTTTCTATAAAAATTCTTTTAAAAAGTAAAAATGTCATTCTATCACCCCATTAAGAACAAAAAACTACCACATCCCAAATACCATTTATAATAAAGGATAAGCAAGGGTGATATTGTTACCTTGTAATATGGACCATATAACCATACATGAATGATCATGATTAAAAGAAAATACACATTGACTTTTTTATATGGTCATGTGATCACAAACTTACTTTTAATCATGACTATATATGGTCCTCAATGTCATCATAATTTTCACATCGCTCTAGCTCTCTTGAGGATTAAAATAAGCCTTTTGGAGAAGTTAAATTTTGGAGCCAAAAAGCTGAGTTAAACATATGCATAGCTAAGTTTATTTCATTTTTAATTCTAATTTTTTCTCTTACAGGTAATATAGATAACCTTATCCAAACAGGACGTAAGTTTAAGACTTTAAGAAGAATAATACAGTGTGACCGATTCCACAACTTAAGCAAAATAACAGAAACACCCTAAAGTCCTTTGAAACTAAAAAAACTGCATGGGGCTTCATCAACACGGCCACAACATAAATAGATACTAATTCACAAAGGTTATCCAAAATTCACAGATAGAACCACCATCGCAGCCAAACCCCACCCTCAAATTCCTAAACTTTCCCTTTTCTTTATTGAATTGCATCATCAATTTCCCGAGCAAAACCTCCCCACGCCCACAAAAGTTTCTAATCGAAGAACCAAACTCGTATAATGCAACCACAAGCACAATTCAACAAATCCACACACACCAAAAAAAGCCAAGAAAAGGAAAACCATAATTAACAAACAAGCAACATATAATAATGCGAAGTGACCGGAGTCAATCCCAGCAAAGAGTAAATGAATTCGAGTCAAAGGAGAGAGAATTTAGGGTTCAGAAAAACAAAAGAAGGAAGAAGAAGAAGGAAGGGTGTTGAATGATACCTTGCATTTTTCAGTGTTATAAGTGGGTACAACAAAGCTTTCAGATCTTCCCCTCTTTCTTTCTTTCTTTTTTCTTCTCGAAATTATATTTTTTTATAAAAAAAATCTCTTTTTGGAGGGTTATGAAGTACGCGGTTTAGCAGAGGAAGACGCAGATCCACCAGGTTCTGATGGTTTTCACTGCAGTTTTGGGAACCATGGCAAAAAACACAAACAAATGGTGCTATTGTCAGTGTTCTGTCCATTTTATTATATTTGAGCTTTTATCACTTTTTCAGTTCATTCATGCGTGTGAACTGTACAATATTAATAATAGTTTATTAAAGTATAAATGCATAATTCTCATTCCCTTGGTCTTTGTTAATATGGGGACATAGGGTCTCACTGTCAGTGACTCCTGTTTTTCTTTTCTTTTTCCGGGGTGCTATTATTATATTTAGTAAAATGGAAATTACCAAAGGATTAGTTTAGTGCAATTGAGAGAGAGGTGAGGGGAATGAAAGCGACGTTTTGTTCTTTGTTGTGAAATTTTTTGGTTTTAGGTTGCAAAGGGAGAAAGGGTTAATGACAAGGGTTGCTTTCTTAGAGGAAGAATTGGACCCCTACGGTTAAAATAAGGAGTGGCCGGCCATTGGGAAGAAAAGAGGAAATAACGGTGGATTGTTATTTGTTTTGTTTGTGGGATCTGTTTAGGGTGGGAGAGCTTACCATCCTCCCACCATGGGAAACTCATTTTTTTACCGTTAGAACTTTTAATTTTTGAATTAATATTTAAGATTTTTTTATTTTCTAACTTTTTTCTATTTTTTATTTTCTCTTTTTTGAATTTTTCTCTATCTTTCTTATTGAAGCAACAACCTCTTAATTATATGTTGGGATGATAATGAATTGAACTAACTTGTAAATAGTTTAAAATTCAATTTGATAATTAACTTGTTAAACTTGTTCTTGAACCAAATAAGTTGAATTTGAACTAAAAGTTGAGTTCGTTAAATAAATGAGTCAAACTTGAGTTGTGTATAATTTGATTGTTCATGAAATGACTATATATATATATATATATATTAATTTATATATGCAAGATGAGGTAATTTTTATTTATGCAGACTTTGGTTGTAATTATGTTTTTTTATTATCAAACCGTGTGACCCGATAAAGCTAATAGAATATGTTAAGTTTTGTCTTCTTAAAAAAATTTAAACATTCATTTTATCCAAAATCTACCAATAAATTGAAATTTTGAAATGTATGGGATTTAAAAAATTTGACCCTTGGTTCATGTGTTCAAGCTAACAAGTTGAACCGAGTTGTTCGCAAACTTGAACCAAGTCAAGTTTGAGCTAGAAAAAAGGTTCATGTCAAACTCGAGTTGAGTTTCGAGCTGAACTAAATATTAACGAGCCGAGTTGAGTTGAATTGAGCTTGGCTCATTTGCAGCCCTAACTACATGCATCACAAACACCTCTGCGGACCATCAAGCATCACAACTAGAGGTAATTTCCGATAGTGATGGTTTATTCTTTTTCCTCTTTCTCTTCCCTCTCTCACCCCCCACACAACTCCATGAATTCAAAGTTGTTGGAGGGTAAATAAACTTTCTTTTAGAAGGAGATGTACCTTAGCCAAGGCGATTATTGTTGCCCTTCCAACATATACCGTGCAAACAGTTCTTCTCCCATACTAGATATGTAATAAAATGGAGAGTAGGAGTAGGAGTTTTGAGAGGGGTGAGTCTTCGGATCATTAAAGATGTCACTCGATTGGTTGGAATAAATTGTTTCATGAGGATGATGTTGGTGATTTGGGATTTTGTTATTTGAAACTCTTTAATCATGCTCTTGTTATGAAATTGGCTTGGGGTTTGGTGGTTGATCATGATGCATTGTGGGTTTAAGTTCTTAAAATATAATTGTGATGATCATGCTTAACCTTTTGTTAGATGTGTGGATAACAATTTAGATGTTTGGTGAGGAATTTCCTCAATCTAGAATTTTGTCCTTTTGGGATGTAGGTGGGTTGTTGAAAATGAGAAAAGGATTAGGTTTTGGAAGGATAAATGATTTTCATTTGGTCTTATTATTTTTAACTTTGTTATTCAAAACGTTTCTTATATTGAAGTAAAATTATTTGTAAATGACTATATCATTGATGGAAGTTTTTGGTATATTTCTCATTTCTAGCATTTTATCCCTGATTGGTTGTTAGTAGAGATTATTGGTTGTGTTACTCCTCATGAGGCTTTGGGGGAGGGTTGTATTAGCTGGGCAAATACATTGGATGGTAGATTTACTACAAAGTCTACTTATTTTTTGCTTAAAGGTGTGGAAGTTCATGGGTAAATGGTATTTGGAAGCACATTTGATCGCAGGATATTCAATCTTGTGACAGTTGTTTCAATGAGAAAGGGGTTTTGATAACAACTCCTTATGCCCTCTCTGCCACTATGAGGATGAATCCAATTTACATTCATTGTGAGATTGTGAAAAGGTCCATATCATTTGGTTCAAACTTTTTCCTAATTTCAATAACAACTTTTTTGACATGGATTTGTTGGATTGGTTTCTGTAGAACCTGAAATCTAAGATTGTTTTTAATATGGGAGCTATATGGAAGACTCTTTTTTTTTTTGTGGGAGTTTATCTCATTTGGTTGGCTTGTAATAAGCATGTTCTTTTTGAATGATTTTGATGGGCTCTTTATAGCTTATGACGTTCAAGCAAAAACATGCTTTCAAGATTTTGTCAAATCTCTAGCAATTGATGTTACAGGGACCACGAGAAGTAAACAATTGACGCCCTTGGCTTGGGTTCCTCCTCAATTTGGTTGGACTAAGGTGAATACATATGCATCAATTAGAATTTCTAACCAATTGGCAACATATGTTGGTGCTTTCAGAATGTTGAATAGAAAGTGGTTCATAGATTTTGTTAGTAACCTTGGGTCCTCTAGTTTGCTAATGGAGGAACGTTGGGGTATCCTATATGCTCTTCAGATAGCCTGGTTTATGAGTATTAAATATATCTGTGTAGATTGTAACATAAGATTAGTTGTGAACTTTGATTTGCAATGAGTGCATCATGGTCATCCTTTGAGGTCTATAGTTCAAGTTATTCAATGATGGATACAAAAAAATTAGCAAGTTCGAATCTTTCATGTTTATAGAAAGGAGAATGCAATAGTTGATTGTTTAGCAAGTTTAGCTCATGACTATGATTTGGTTTGCATATGTTAGATAGCTCGCCCTTGGGCTCTTTGTTTTTTTTTTCTAAGGATGCTATGGGCTTAGTGTGGTTTGGGCGTTTTGCCCTCCTCAATACCAAAAAAATAAATAAGGGAAAGTGAATTGAGAAAAAGACAAATTGCTTGATCGAGATGAAATAGGAATAAAGATTGCTAAATTTAGGTAGACCTGCCAAAAAACATTTCCTTCTTACTATGACATGAAATAAAGCAAAGTTTCTTCTTTAAGTTGATATTTCTATGTATATCCCATTTTCGATGAACTTCTCATGCCTCAGTGCTCCTATTGTTGTTCTTTATCTTAGCATTTATTTGTAGAACCTTGGTTTTTCAAGATTCAAGACTAGTCTTGATTGAATTAAATTTGGTTCATAATTTGAAAAGTTAATGGAAAACTTTATGACTACACTTGGGGTAAGGTATAAAGATGGTTGATGGTGATTTTTTCATGCATGTCTTTTGGAAGAGTGTTAATTTTTTAATCCAAATATAAATGCTTAAGAATTAAACATAACCATAAAAAATTTAGTTTTTTCAACTAAACCGAATTATTTTATTCAATTTGACTTTGGCAAGCCATTTCTAATTCTAATCATTTCAGACAAAACCATTTACGGGTTTAATTCTTTGTGTTGAATTGACCATAAGCAAAGTAAAGGTGTTAAAAAAATTGAATTGAATTGAACTATTTAAGAACCAAACTAAACAAGAAAAATTAAACTTTTTTTAAAAGCATTTATATTCATCCGAATCATTTTTTGATTTGATTTAGTTATTTGTGTAGAATTGAACCATGGACACCCGCTTGATTTAAAGGAATGAAAAATGTGTGAAAAAGAAACTAGAGATAAAAAAGATAAAATATTTGAATTAAAGTGAAGTGTGGAGATATAAAACCCATATTAAATTTTAAAACTTTTATCTTAAATACATTTAAGTGTAATTAAACCAACACTATATTAGTGCAAGACAAGATAATTAATAATAATGTAATGTTGATGCTTGTTGGATCTTGACCTTTGTGTGAGGATCTCAACTTCTTGATATTCTCGTGAGTAGTAAAAATTAATGTTATATTAATTAATATAATAATTTAATAGTCATCATTATTAACAAATTAATATAATACTAGTAAATATAATAATTTATTGAAATAATTGAAATTATAAAATGGCCTTTTTTTTTATAAAATTTTTTATTTTTTACAAACCAGCCAAACAGTGTAAATAATAGTTTTGCTGAGTTTTGAAATGAATGCTTAGTAGTGCAATGAATCGAAGCTGAAACAAACGCTCTATCCCATTACTCCTTCGCTTCACTCACCGGATTCTCACTCTCAACTCATATACCAACTCGGAGTTTCGGTCTTACCGTTTCCGATTCAAAACCCTAACTCGGATCCTCAAACTCAGTTGATTTCATACAACATGGCTTCGGGTACGTGTTCTTTTTCTCCATTTTCCCCCAACACTTCTTTCTCCTGTAGTTAATTTTTTCGGTTGCTAAATCGTTTCCTTTATTTATTCGCTTTGTCAATTTGAAGAGACTTGAAATTTGAATCCTGATTCGATTATGTTCGTGATTTATGCTGCGGAAAAATCTTGATCGCTACTTCGGGGGTTTCGGAGGTTTTTACTTCGTTGTAGCGCAATTGAGCATAAACTTTGTAACCCTATGATGTGTATATGAGTCCGTAATCGACAACGATGTGTTGGTGGCGTCCATTTGTGTGTGGCTGGCACCACGAATCAATGTTGAGGGCAATTCATAAGAGTCCCCAAAAGAAACTGTGAAGCTTTGAGTGAAACAGGGTTTTCTGATGTTTGCAATGTTTTAATGTTCTGGTGGATTGTATTAGGAGAGAATGGAATTGATTATTTTGGTGCTTAATTCCGCAAAATGCCTAACAACTACAAAGTCTTATCCCACTTGGTTGGGCTTTTCCTATATGTTGTGCTCTGTGCTAAACTTTGTGTAGACTGTAGATGGTTCCAAGCTCGGATAACAGAGGGTCTGGTGTTGGAAAGTTTCCAGCTGATTTAAAACATGTTTAATCTTTATGACATGGATTCATTCTACATGACTGCTTTTAGTTCCTGCCCCCCTTCATCCCTGATTTTTGTGAGGTGATATTTGTAAACATTATATCATACCACAAATTCCATGATTTGAAACTCTCCAATTATAAAAGGAAGGATAATCCCTGAAGCTAGCTAGATGGGTGTTCTTTGCCTAAGAAGTTTTCTAGCTATTCTTTTTTGATGTATTCATAATAGTTGGTTTCATTTTTACCAATTGACTTACAAGACACTAAGTAAGTGTTTGCTTCTTTTATTTTGTAGATGCTGATATGGAGGACTATGGATTTGAGTACTCAGATGAGGAGCAAGAGGAGCAAGATGTTGATATTGAGAATCAATATTACAATTCAAAAGGTATTTCCAACAACTATTATTACTTTTGCTTCTTGTTAGTTGCAAGAAGCAAAAAGATAATTCCTTGCATTTATGAATTGGGAAATTTTATCTTTTTTTGGGAATTTAGTGCTAAATTAGATTATGTTGAAAATACTTTGTTCAAATCAGTGTTCTATTGCTGAATATTTCTGCCAAAAGTAAAAATTGATTCATTATCGTGTTGATATTGATTTAATCTTGCTATGTATCTAACCAAGTGATTGGGTACAAGTAGTTAATGTGTTGAAGTTAAGGTTGAATTGTTCGGGTAGTACCCTAGTTTGATTCTTGGCAGAAACAATTCTTGACCAGTCTTTACTTATCTCTCGGCTGAACTCCAAATTAGTTAAGGTCTCTTTCCCTTGATGAATCGGAGGGTTAAGACAAAAAATCTTGCTATGTATCTTCATTGTGGAAATGAATTAAAAAAGGATTTGTGAAAATAATTTCTTTTGCATATTCATAAGATTTGATTTTTCATTATTTATGGTTGAAGGGCGGTTGATCCATTTTTTGTACCGACTTCTTAGGATGTTATTCTGTTTGTATATAGGTTTGGTTGAAACTGATCCAGAAGGTGCACTTTCTGGTTTTGCTGAGGTAGTACGCATGGAACAGGAGAAGGCAGAATGGTGAGTATTTTATTCTCTGTGTGCTGTGTAATATGGATGTTGTAGTTGGAGAACTTAAATTGTTTTATAATTTTGTGTGTGTTGTATCCTTTTTTGTATCATTACTAATTAATTAATTAATTACCTGATCTATTTTTTTTTTTAATGAACCAAGAGTGTTTCTCTTTCCTTTTTAGTGGGTCAAACATACTTACCATTAATAAATAAGCTAATGTGTATGTTTCCTGCATTCCCTTCCTTTGTTTCTTGTACTCACTTGTGTAGTGCATAGTAATAGTAATATTATGTCTTAGAATCATTCCTCACAGTGATAATAAACCATTATGTATTGCATTTCATATTTATCTTACATTTTACCAGGGGATTTAAAGCTCTAAAACAAACTGTGAAGCTTTATTATAGACTTGGAAGGTATAAAGAGATGATGGAAGCCTACCGGGAGATGTTGACTTACATTAAATCGGCAGTTACTCGTAACTATAGTGAAAAATGCATAAACAGCATTATGGACTATGTCTCTGGTTCAGCTAGTCAGAACTTTGGCCTTCTGCAGGAATTCTATCAGACAACACTGCAAGCCCTTGAAGAAGCAAAGAATGAGGTTAATACATTTAGATATTATCTTTGGCTCATGGTATTTGTCATTAATACAATCTTATGTTTATTTTTTATGTCACTCATTTTACAGAGATTATGGTTTAAGACAAATCTTAAGCTTTGTAAGATCTTCTTTGATATTGGGGAATATGGGCGGATGAGTAAGGTAACATATTAGTATTTTGTGCAATGGTGTAGGTTGTTTTCCAGCTTAATTTGAATGTTTCTGTATCTGTATCTATTGGTATCCATGAGCATTGAGTGATTTATTGATTTTGTTGAACCCTGTCAGATATTGAAGGAACTTCACAAATCTTGTCAAAGGGAAGATGGTACAGATGATCACAAGAAAGGAACCCAACTTTTGGAGGTTTATGCAATAGAAATTCAAATGTACACAGAGATGAAGAACAACAAAAAACTCAAGGTCAGCATTTGTTTTAGAAAATAAATTCTTATTATGCAACTTGCATAGGAGTAATAATGTGCCTTTCCAATTTATTACTGTCTTTTCCTACAATTTTAGCTTTTAATTTTTTACCAAACTTTTTCTTGCTGCTTGTGGGATGAGCTCAGTTTCTCAAATAACAATTTTTTGTTAGTTTTATTCTTTAAGGATCAAAAGTGTGTTTGTTTTCCATTGAGAATCTCCAAAGCATGGTTTGGGCAAAAATCACAAGAGATGAAATTTTTAACCAAGACATGGTTTGCAGCTTTTGCAACTGAAAACCCAGCATGCACTAACTATATTTTACAAAGACATTTGTTATTGGGTTGAAATCAGTGAAAGTGTTCTTGATGTAGAAATCATTGAATGGAATCAAACGTTGATGGAGGAATATTTAGTGCTTTAGCTATTTTCTATCCAAGTTCATCCAAACACAATAAAATATAAGAAAAGAAGTTCTTTTTTCAAAACCCTGAGAATCACTTGCTCTAAAACTAGGTGGTGTGATATAGTGCATCCCTTTAAATTAGTCTTATGCTAGAGGAAAGTTGTTTTTATCAACGAGTCTTCTCGGTGTTAAATGCAGCAACTTTACCAGAAAGCACTCACTATTAAGTCAGCAATTCCCCATCCGCGGATAATGGGAATAATCCATGAATGTGGAGGGAAAATGCATATGGCAGAGCGCCAGTGGGCTGAAGCAGCTACAGATTTTTTTGAAGCTTTTAAGAATTATGATGAAGCTGGGAATCATAGGCGTATCCAATGCTTGAAGTAAGCAACAAAGTGTTATAATTTTTAATTTAGCTATTAGTTTTAAACAATTTTCCTAACAATATATGTCTGCATTTCATAATTGTTAATTACAAAAAGATACAGTTAACTATAAATCATTAATTTTGGCAGTAACTTTTATAAAGATGTATTATATACTTATGAAATCCATCATTTCCTGAGATTTAGCATTTAAGCTTGACTATTTGAAAATAAACCATTCAAGCAACCTTTTTTTTATTAAACTTGTAACATAGTTGCTATTACATGTCAGGTACCTTGTTCTTGCCAACATGTTGATGGAGTCTGAAGTAAATCCGTTTGATGGGCAGGAGGCTAAGCCGTAAGTTCTCTGTTTTTAATTTATTTGAGTAAATTATGCTCTCCCTTAAGAGATGCTTGAATTGCATTCTCCTTCCCACATATTTTAAAATATACACCTCCCTCCCTTTAAAGATCAATTTGTGTTTTATTTAAATCCTTTTTAATGTAAATGAGTATTTTAGAGTTTTCTTTTTCTTATCTGGTGATTCTCAGCATGATTACTAGCTATTTTTGAATATTTATTATCAATTCTGCGTGTGTTTGGTTCCACGGTGGCCAGAGAAAAACCACATAAAAAACATGGAAAGTTGGCTGCGGGAAGAAGTTACTTCAAAGTGAATGGAAAAATTAATCGTGTTGAGTTCAGTGTGCCACAGCACCAAGCACACTCTGAGACCTTTGAACATTAATAAAGATTTTGGATGAAATTTCAAAGCTGATAATAAAGGTATTTAAAACTTCATTATCTTCTAAAATACTAAAGCCAATAAGATATTTAAAATTAGTTGTCTATTACACTGAGAGATTTGCTTATATTGAAAAGAATTGAAGTGTAACTTATATTCATCTTATGGGACGGGAGTGTATGTATATTTTAAATAAGAGGGGGAGGGTTGTAATTTGAGAAACTCTCAAGGGAGGGTTGTAATTTGAGAAACTCTCAAGGGAGAGTGTAATTTACTCTATCAATTGTTTTTACTCGTTTGTTTCTCCCATTCTTTGATCCAATTTCGTCCCTCTTTCTGTTTTCACCTCCGTATATTATGTCTTGTAGATACAAGAATGACCCTGAAATTTTGGCAATGACAAATTTGATAGCAGCCTATCAGCGTAATGAAATATTGGAATTTGAGAAAATCTTGAAGGTACTTTTATTGAGTCTAGCAAGAGAATATGTCTGCTGCACTAATTTGACCATAAAGTATTTCTCCTATTTTTCATCCAATATTTGTCGGAATTTGATTTTGGGTAATTTACTTTCCAGAGTAACAGAAGAACCATCATGGATGATCCATTTATCAGAAACTACATTGAGGATCTGCTAAAGAACATCAGAACTCAAGTCTTGCTGAAGCTCATCAAACCATATACAAGGATCAGGATCCCATTTATATCCAAGGTAAATGTACTCACAACTCTGCTTCATTTCTGAGCTTTTCCTCCTTCCCTCCAAGCCCATCATATAAATTAATGGAATAAAAAGGAAAATAAATAGTCAAATACACCTTTTCTATAAAAAATAGCCAAATATACCTTGACAACAACCATTCCTTCTAAATTGTCTCTGGTTTTAGTTCTGATGGTATAGTGTTAGTTGGGTAAGCCTTTGTTCATTTTGAAGAGAATGAGCCAAACATTATTCTGGGGCTTCCTGCCTCTCTTTTTCCTCCCTCCCTTGCCTTGTGCAAATGGTCAAGTCAAAAAGTTGCTATTGCCTTTTCCTAGTAGTAGTAGTTATGTTTATTTGTTCAGTTGATTTTATGAGGCACTTAAATTGCAGTTAGTCTAATAATAGTTTTTATGTAATAAAACCCCTATTAATTTGCAGGAACTTAATGTGCCTGAGCATGATGTTGAGCAGCTACTGGTGTCGCTTATTTTGGATAACAGAATTCAAGGACACATTGATCAAGTCAACCGGCTCTTAGAACGCTCTGATAGGTGAGTTTTTATGTTCAATTCCTTTTTACTGGATTTAGTTTTTATTCATAATTTTGTTTGTAAAAAACCTCGTATCTTTACTAACATTCTAAATGCATGTTCAGGTCAAAAGGAATGAAAAAGTATACTGCCGTAGACAAATGGAACACACAACTTAAATCTCTTTACCAAACTATCAGCAACAGAGTTGGTTAAACCGTGGTGTCTAACGGGAGAGTTATCTGTTTTATTGTCCCCGCTGCAGTTTTGTTATGTGAATTAATGTATCTATTATGGAGAGTTAGGGATGTGTATTGCACCAATAGTGAACCAAAGCGAGACCCAACTTGTGATTCATGTTCTATTTTATAAAATATAATTGTTTGAAACATTCACGATTGATTCAAGGGTAGTTCGTCTAATTTTATTTTAGTGCTGAATATATATCTCCGTAGTACATTAAGGACTCACCACTCTTTTTAGTTAATAAAGAACAATACAACGCAAAAGAGGTCAATATGTATCACCAGTCATACATAATGCATACTTTATTAAAGATCAAGACAACATAAAACAGGTCCATATGGATCACCAGTCATACATAATACATAAGTTATATTAAATTAAATTCAGGTGCTTCCTCATAGAAGTCCTGATCTTCAGGCTTGAGCCACCTCTACTGTTTCAGAACCCTTGTTTATTTCTACACCGTTTACACCTTTGTCTTGATTGGTACCGCATGGTTCTATCTTGGTCGTCTTCTCTGACATCTTTTCTTCATGGTCTGTTTCACGCTCACAAACTGAGACCTCAACTTTTGGTTGACAAAGGACTTCTTCTGTAATCCATTTTCTCAATTGACTGATAGCCACTTCATCTGTTTGTGATAGTAAGAGGAAAGTTCAGTTTCTAGTGTAAAAAACATACCAAGAAGCATGGAGAGGAGAGCAATAACAGGCTAAAACTTTTGCAATTCCACCATTATTTCCTATTCTTCCCATTGCATTCTGGAAATTTTGGAATGCAATGGGAAGTGCATGAAACAATAGTGGAAGTGCAGGAAACAACACCTGCAGTAACATACCTAATCGTGGGACGGTGTGACCTTGGGGATGCCTTATTATGAAGGGTTTGTCAAATGCAGACGCTAGATCCTCTGAAGGCAGTTTCAGCCAATCTTTTTCCCCAATGAAGTGAACAGATTTAGCTTTGATGGGGTCTTTGTAGGCAACATCGCATATGCTGGGATCTCTAAATTTGCTTCCTGATATTGATATGAAAAATTTTATGGGTGGATGCTCCTTTAGCACCTTTCCCTGATAATGTCATATACATCGGTCAGAATTTTGTAGTTGAATTTAAATTACAAACCAAATTATAGTAATTACTTGCCTGTGCCTGGTAACCTATCAAAAGTGCTGAAAGAGTTGCACCCTGATTTACATAAAGAAGAAATTTAAGTCGAATAGTAGTTATACATAATAGGAATATACACTAGTAAAACCCAAAAGAGATCTACTCTTGGAACAATTATGAATGTTTTACCTGTGAGAAGCCAAGGAAGCCATCAAAGGGACCATTGGCTGTAATATAATCGCATAAGTATGAGATGCATTCTTCCAAGTTAAAGTACACTGTGAAGTCCTGAGAAAGATTTGTGTAAATGTTCAGTAAATTTCAATTACTACATAACCAGCCAAATCTGAAATGAAAGCTAGGAGGATATAGTATTTCTACCTTTTCGAATTGAAACCACTCATAGTAAGGTGGAGGGAAGATGCCTTCTATGTCAGACTTCCCTCCAGCAGGGTATTTACCATCTGGGAAAACCTGTCACACTAATACAATTTAGATGCTCAATGTCTTACATGCTTACAGAATAATACATTTTTTTATCAGCAAATGTTAGCAATTAGTATGTTATGTTAATGGAGAGATTCAAATCCATGACTTCTTTATCACTCCAACCCTTAAGTCCCTCCCTCCAACCTCCAATAATACATTTAACTTTTTTGGTTCTATTGCTTTCATCTGTATATTTTTGTACTCGGGAAAAATTAAGACTACATTATACGTAGCAGTATAAACTATACTATATTAAGCTAAACAACATCAGCAATTATTATGAACAAGGGCTAATCAGCACTAACACTAATAAAATATGAATTTGAAATGTCTAAGAACAAGGGCTTAAGGTTAAAAATGCTTCATGCAAACACTTGAACATTAACAAAGTAAATGGCATATATTACCATATCAAATTGAATGAATAGAGAAGGATCCCATTTGCTGATTTGCTTTTTAAGAAAACTCCCACTTGTTCTGAATCCGTGGAGGCACAGTATTTTCAGCTTCTTTCCATTTTCTCCTTCCATAGCTGTTTCTCTAATGACCTCTATTGCCTCACAATTCACAAGCTAAGGAAATTGACTTATTTGTAGGAAGTGGAATGTAATAATGTATGTAAAGACTGTTCCTACCTACCCCCTTTTTTTATTGGATTTCAACGACCATCTTATTTGACTATGCTGGTTGGTATTGCACGTGCAAGCGTCGCACTAGTGCCTAGTGGGCTACTACATAAACCGAGGCTTTTTTGGGCCCTCAAGCCATTACTGTATGAGAATTGATATTCGTCCTCCAAAATTGCTTTCGGCTCCTATCATCAACACACTTTTACTAAAATACTCTTCTGCTCATTTCTTTCCATATTGGCACCCACCTCATCCCTTTCTTCCTTTTTCCTTCCTTCTTTCACTCTTTTCCTTCCTTCTTTTCTTCTTTCCCTCTCTTCCCTCATGTATTCCTCTCTTCTCAAGTATTTTTTTTTCTACTTCTGTCAACACAACAAAATCATGATTTCATTGTGTATTTTGTACAATGGAGTCATGATTCTATTTTTTTTTGTTTTCTGATTTATGGCAACAACAATTCCGTTGGATTGCATAATTTGCAGCACAATGGATGACTATGCAACCCAATAAAATCGTGATTTTTGCTGTGTTACAATTTAGGGTAAATAGTCACTTTTGTCTTTTAATGTGCTGACAAAAACATCCCTAAAAGATGAAAATACAAAATTTAATCCCCGAAAGTGTAAAAAGTGCAACAAATATACCCGACTGTTAACTTCCGTCCGTCACTGTTAATAAAATAGCTAACATGACACAGAATGACGAATTTGTCACTAAAATGATTGTCAACATGACCATGTTGACTAGATCGGTTGAAAATATCACTAAGATACCATTTTTAGACATAAATGTCAGTAATTTTTTGTTGAAAAAAAATGTAAATATTTTTTTATTGGAGAAAAATATCAGTAATTTGTTTTGGATCTAAATATCAATACGTTCCATTGGATCAAAATGTCAATAAGTTACCATTATTGGATGAAAATGTCAGTAATTTTTTTATTAGACCTAAATATCAATATGTTCTATTGGATTAATTTGTTAAACTCAAAATTTCATTTCATTTAAGGGTAAAATACAATTTTAGTATAAATTTTTGTCATTTTATATTGTTACAAACATAACATTATAATAATTACTTAAAAAAATATATTGGCAAACATAATTTAAAACAAACATAATAGTAACGATAATATTGATTATCAACCATAATTTGTCTGTCATAATAGAAATTATTCAAAATAAACATTGTACCAATTTACCAAAATAAATATTGTAACAATGTATCAATCATTACAAACTTTTTCAAATTATAATAATTAGTCACAATTTACTATAAATAAAAGGTAAATATATCTCAAATTTCACTTCTTCGAATCTTGACTATTTTATTAATGGTGACGGATGAAAGTTAACGTTTAGATATATTTGTCGCACTTTTTACACTTTCGAGAACTAAATTTTGTATTTTCATCTTTCAGAGACGCATTTGTGTGGGAAGATGAAAAGTCAAGAAAATATTATATAACAAATATGCCCCTAGGTTGGCAATTAGAGATGACCACGTTGATAATCATTTCAGTGACAAATTCGTCTATCTATGTGACGTAGGTTAACGAAAGTTAACGGCCGGATATATTTGTCACACTTTTCACACTTTTGGGGATTACATTTTACATTTTCATCTTTTAGAGACACATTTATCAGCGAATTACATATTCAGGGACAAAAATAATTATTTACCCTACAATTTATGTAATGCAATGGAATTGTAATTTCGTTACACATGTGGGGGTGTTGAAAAAAAAGTACAACATAATCATGATTCCGTTGTATAATATTTTTTGTACCCTCACTTGTGGAGCGAAAGTGTATTTTCATGGTACATGATGGAGGGACCAATAGCAATCTTATTGGGACCAATAGCATCCCCGGCCCTTACTATATTGAAAGTGATTTACAAATTAATTCTTGAAAATTTATCTCTAAGGATCTATTTGTTTGTAGAGAAAGAAAGCGAAGGAAAATGAAGTAAAATATGATAGGACTCACATTTTTACACTCTTTTTTAATTCAAAACTTATCTTAATTCACTTTTATTCATTTCTTTTCATTGTACCAGATCCCAGAAGATTTGTTTTTGAAAATTTGATTCTAAAATTTCTCCAAATCTGGTTTTGGAAAGTGTTAATTTCTCTTTAAAAAATGTAGCAATTCCAGACGTGACAAATCACTTACAGAAATTTAATTTTAGAATGTTTTAAACTCTCTTCTAGTATTTTAATTTTAGAGGTGATTTGTAAATCACTCTGGAATTAAATATTTTCGAAAATGGATTACAAACTACTTTTGGAATTAAAATATTAAAATTTTAAAAGACTCTGATATATTTTGGAATAGGATTTTGAAAACAAATAACTAAATACTTATTTATTTACAGAAATAATTTTAGAATCATAATTAAAAAATATAAGATGGTGCTTTTGATAAAAAAAAATAGTGCTACCAAATAAAAAAGGATGGTGCTTCATGAAACAAATTATAGGCCTCAGAAAGATCACAACTATTAGACAAGTTTACAAGGTAATTATTAAATATGCTTACCACCATTGTTAATATACTTCCTATTTCTATTTTTAATTATTATATTTACATAAATATCCCCATCTCTTACCCAACAATGAATCTATAAAATTTTCTTAATGAAGACTAGAAGTATTATAGGATCAATTAAGTTTTTGGTCCTAAATTTTTTGAAAATTTCAGTTTTAGTCCTATTTTTTTTAATATTTGAGGCATCTATATTTTTCCTTTGTTCACGAATTCAGTTTTTATTATCAAATAATTGATAATGTAGTATCAATCTTAGCTCAACAACTTGTCACAACTTCAAGAAATTTCATAGGGGCAACCACATGTAAATTGTATAAGTTGTATATGGGGTGGGAAGAGGAGAATTTGACCTATTAACCACAGCGAATTTGAAGAACGGCTACAGCGAATTTGTAAAACGGAAGACGAACATGTGGGTGTTGAAACAATGTGTCATGCATATAAAAGAAATGAAATTCCTTTTGACGACTCCCCTTGAAGATCTGTTCTCGTTTTGAGCAGCATTGAACCATGAACAAGTCACACTCTTTATTATCACATAAGGTGGCGTGACCAAGGAAGGAGTTCATTACCTTATTGCACTGAAACTTGGAGTAATAACTTCACCCGTATATACTATGCTGGCCTAGTAGAAATATCTATATGGTTATTAGAAAAGAACACCTCAAAAGAACTTGCCACTTTTTCTCTGAAGAAGAATCTCTAACCCCTCGAACTTCTGGAGATAACTTACATTGCCGCTTAGACTCTTCAGACTCCCCAGATCCACTACTAGACCACTCAGACTACATGAAAATAAAAGAAACCAAGAAGGCATATATGTACCTAAAAGTAAGTCAGACTTCGATCCAAAAGAAAAAAAAAAGGATGTGCTCGACTTTCGGACAACAACAATAAGCTATGAAGTATGGATACCTTAGTCCCTTATCATGTCCGGGTGTCCAACATACACCTGCATCCGATAATAACACCGATATGACGCTCATATGACAGATGTTCATGTTCTAATATTTTGGACATTACAGTTGTCTCCGTATTTATATTGTATCTGATATTCCTGTTGCTTCATAGATAATAAGGTTTAATGAGATAGAAAGAGAGGGTTTGGCGAGGTATTTATAGAAGATGGACCCCTAAATGATAGCCCTTGATTGACTGTTAGATCAACCACGATCAACAACTACAAAGCCTAGATATTTAGCATTCTAGATCGCTTAATGACCACCAAATCCATAATTGCGAAAGAGGAGATCGATGTGCCCTAGCGTGTTGACAGGTGCCTTCTCAAGAAATTCTATGGGCCATTATAATGTGAATATAAAGAATTAGATTTTAGAAGCAACACACACTATTTATTTTCTTTTATTACTCTCATTTTCTATATTTAGGGGATAGTACTGACCTGAGCCTCGGATTCCTTTATTGATACCCCCATCTTGCGGCGAATCACCACAGAAATTGTCGGAAGTTGACGTGAAGGATCCGAACATGCAAAGGAGAAAATTATCTTAGTATTCCTGTGAAATTAAATTTATTTTGAAATATGTTAAATATAAATAAAATATAAAGTTTAATTTTTATACATGGTTAATTTATAGATTTTTACATGTTTAACCAATGATAAATTATTATCAGGGTAGTTGCTATAAAAGTGAACAGATTTAACTCTCGTTAACAATTCCTATGATAAGATGATATTATAAAAAATTTTACATGATTAATGTGTAGACTTTTTGCTAAATAAAAATTTGATATTTTGTTCCGTCCCAAGTTATATATTATTTTTCTCTTTATTTTCAACAATCCTTACAAATATACATTCATATTTTTAGAACAAATTACAACAACACTTCAATTCAGGTTTGCACTAATTACACGTTTCCTTGGTAGACATTTCTTTGGCACTCTTCATGTAATGATGTTACTCAATGCTTTTATTTTAAGTTAAATTACACATATATCATAGTCCTTTTTGGTGAAACCCAAAAATGTTCCTCACATATGTGTGTAACATAGCAAGGCTCAAGCTAGGTATTGAGAAGCGTTTCTGGGTTTTGGCAAGGAGGGGGTCCAAGAAACATCCATCGCCATCTGGTTTCGCAATGAGTCTGTCGCTGCCATTTGCTGTCACCTTGTGTACCTTGCCGTTACCTCCTCTCACTACGACATAGGCAGCATCCACAGTAATCGCCTCAACTCGATCTCTCCAAATAATTTGTACGTGACCATGTTGCTGGATTTGTGATCTACCACTTCTATTTCAAGTTTCCCATTATGTTTTCTTTCATAATTTGATTCAATTCCTACATTGTAGTATTCTTTTTGTTCTTGAACAAATTTGAGTGTTTTTTTATTGGATTCTGGAAGTTTTGGATGGAGGATAATGAGATAGAGTTTCTTATTTTATCTAATGCATAGAACTTTCAAATTGTTTTTTGAATAACACATCTAAATCCCTCCAGCAATTTTTTTTGATGGGTTTGGGATGTCCATTTAATTCATATGTTAGGTTAATTTGATGAATTAAGGATAGGTGCACAATCACCCTTATTTATAAGGGCTTATTCACCAAGGAAACTCTATTTACCCTTATTTATAAGGGCTTATTCACCAAGGAAACTCTATTTAAGCCATAGAAATAGAAATAAGTCAAATAATACTCCAATCAAAGAATAAATATAAACTGCTAATGATCCGTTTTCTGTTTTTGAGAATCCAAGAGAGGTTGTAAATAGAGATGTTTGGAGAAGAGGGGTGCAACTGTAATTATAATTGAGACCGAAAGATTAGGGGTTATTTATAAGGTGAAAAAAAAAAGAGATGCATGTGTAATTAATACAAATCTTAAATGAGGTGTACTGTAATTTAGTTTTTTATATTTTATTTTTATCTCATTTTTTATATTTTTCTTTTTTCACATTATTTATCATATCAATCAATTTTTTTAAAATATTTCTACGTCTCATATTTCTTCACTCTAATTCAACCCAAAATGGAATGAATATTTTCATTTTTCAAATAGATAATTAATATTGTTCAACCCAAAATGGAATGAATATTTTCATTTTTCAAATAGATAATATTGACCTCTTAGAGATCCTTCTATAATTTTTTATTACTTTATAAAAAATATTAAATGAAAAGAAAGTTTATTTAATATGTTAAAAGTATAAAATATATTCAATACTTATCCTAAAAAGAAAGAGGAGGATTCCAAATTATTTGTTCCTATTTTGAAATAGAATGATAAAATTTATATTTTAATATTTTAATATTAATATTTAACATTAAATATATGTAAAATATTAAAAATATATTAAATATTAAAAGTAAAATATTAATATGTGAAAATTTTAAAATATATTTAATACTTTTTTGAGTTAAAGTATATTCAATGCTTATACTAAAATATTAGTATTAAATTTTAACTATTAAAAGCATATTTAATGTGATAAATATATTAAATATTAAAATAATAAAATATTAATATTTAAAAGTTTAAAATAAATTTAATAATTTTTTTAATTCAAAATAAATTCTGTAAAGAAGTTAAAAAAATTTAATACTTATACTACAATATTAAAATTAAATGTAAAATATTAAAAGCTTATTTAATATTTAAAATATATTAAATATTAAGAGATAAAAAAATATCATGTTAAAAGTTTAAAATCTATTTAATATTTTTGTTTTTAAGTCAAAATAAATTTAATACTTATCCTAAAATATCAATATTAAATGTTATTAAAGGCGTATTTAATATGTTAAATATAATAAATATTAAAGTATAAAATATTAGTAATATGTTAAAAGTTTAAGATACATTTAATACTTTTTGTTTTAGAAGTCAAAATATATTCAATACTTATCCTAAAAAGAAAAAGGAGGATTTTCATAATGATGATTAAATCAGTCATGAAGTTCTTTAAGTTTATTTTAGGTTACAATTTGATGATAAGTAATGTTATGAAAAAAAAAACAGAAACGTGATAAAAATTATATAAAAAATGAGTCTCATGACTTTTTAAAGGTTTTTGAGTTTTTATGCCATGAAATATTTTTTATACAATTTTCAAATTGTTTATGTTTTTTCCCAACATTAATTGATTTCGTATGACATAATTTTATTGGACAAGTTTGACGGATTAAAACAATAAAAAATTCAAAATTGTACTCCAAAAACATTTGCCATTATTTTAAAGATCATTTTATAATTTTTAATATATAAGACTAATTTACCTTCTAAAATAAAATTAAGAAAACATGTGAGTAATTTTGTACCAACAAGATCAGGTATAACGTTACCTTGCTTTCAGAACAAAAAAACTTGAGTAATTTTGCCTGAAATGTTTTTTTTTTCTCTTTGGAAATCATTATACCGTTAATTTTACAATTTTTAATAAACTAAAATATGTAACCTATGCCATGCACAAGTTAAATATTGTTTTTGAATACTTTTGTAAAACACTTTAAATATATAAATATTTTTCAAATAAAATGTATAAATATTGTTTCTCAAATATTTTATAAATTACTTTAAATTACAATATAACAATAAAATTAAGAGAACATGAGAATAATTTAGCCTAAAATGATTATTTTCCTATTTTGAAATCATTGTACCGTTAGTCAATCGTACGGTTGTGGACAGAAAGTGAGGTTCACGCTCAGTGAGAGCGCGTAGAACACCCATCCGATTTAGGTAGACACGAAGATCCAACGTCTACATACCCAGGAGATTTGGGCTAAGCAACACGTCTTTTCAATATATTTTAATCATTTTTAGACCTAATTTGTGATCAAGCAATCAATGATTTGACTAATAAGTTTACTACTGTATCCAAATCCATAAAATAAATGAAATAACATTACTATAATTTTTTAAAATTAATTAATAATTAATGCAGCCAAGAGTAATTAATTAATGAATTACTACAATTTTTAAAGTTTAATAAAATTTAATGAAGTCAAATTAATTAAATTATTACTGCAATTTTTAAAAATTAATTAATAATTAATTGAGTCAAATTAATTAATAATTTAACAAATTACTACTACAATTTTTTAAAATTAAATACTAATAATTAATGCAGTAAGAAAATTAATTAATTAATGAATGAATGGCGTCACCATTTTAACTCCCACCTTGTGAATAAATATTAAATTTCTGTGCCTCAAAGTTCCACCAATCAATCATTCATTCACTCCAAGGAGGGATCTCTCTCTCTCACTCCTTCTTCTCTCTCCTCTGGCACCCCTAAAGCTTCTTCTGTTCTGTGCAGGTGATCCTCATCTGGGTTTCATTCGTTTCCGTTTTGCTCTTGTGGTTTTGCATTTTCTTTTTATGGAACTGGGTTTCATTCAATTTTTCTCTTTGGGTTAAATTCTATGTTCAATTAGAGGTTTTGATGATGCCCCAGATTTTATTTTGGAGTTTCGTGTCCTGTGAATGATGCCTTACCAATCAAACAAGTAATTGTTTTTGTGGGGTGATTTGTTTCGTGTTAGATTAGGATTATTGAGATTCTCGGGGTTTCATTTTGCCCATAGGGTTTTGCTGCTGTGGTTGGCTCTCTCTTTTGTTTCAAAAAATAGGTTTTTCGATTTTTAAGTCTTTTTTTTTAAAAAAAGAAATTGGTTGGCTGAGAAGTGATTTTTTATTTATTTAAATCTTGTATATATCTAGGGTTTTGTGGTAAATGAGATAATTCAGGTTCGGGAGCTCTATTTGAGTTGTTGTGTTTTTTTATAACAAAAATCTATTTGGGTTTTCCCCCCTTGCAATTGGGTGTACAAATTTTCTAACTTTCTCTTCTTTGGTATGTATAAGTGTCTGCGAAGGTGTTAACCTTAGATGTCTGTGTGTGTGTGTGTGTGAATTTTTGTTGATTATTTGTTGTGTAAAATGAGTTTGATTCACAACTTATTGTTGATTATTTGTGTTTTGTTGATTTCTCATAGAGAATAGCTGAGAAATGGATTAGTGGTTTTAAAAAATAATGGACTAATTTAGGTTATTTGAGATTCTTGATTCATGTCTTGCCTTACAATTAACACTGAACGGCTATTTTACAACCAATACTTCCCTCTAGTGCTGATTCTATTGTATTTTCTTATTTGAATCCCATGTTTGTGCATAATAATTTGATACAATTTCCACTCATCCGTGATAAAAAAACCTCTGCAGGCAGTTTTTCTTTGGTTTGGTTGCATCCTTTGATCTGATCAGCAAATTTGAGAATTCAGTTTGGGAAGGGCCATTCCTCTTTAGTGCAAAACAGATCGCAGGTGCCTTTGTGCTGATGGTAAGCAATTGTTTTTGCTCATATGACTGGTGCTATCTTAATACAGATAATGTGTCATCAACCTGCCAGTTCATTATTCAATACTATTATTTGTCACGATTGTTTAATTCCATTTTGTTGGGGTGTTTAACATTCTTAGATTGTTATATGGTGCTTTTGTTTTAGGCCACTAATGAAAATCTTCCACCAAATGTAATTAAGCAACTTGCCAAGGAGTTGAAAAATCTTGATGAATCTCCTCCCGAGGGCATTAAAGTTGTGGTAAATGATGATGATTTTTCGACAATATTTGCTGACATTGAAGGCCCAGGTAAGTAACTTTTATGTTTTTTGTTGTACGATTGAGCACTCGGCATTTGGTAATTCAACCGGAGTAATATATTTTTTCAGCTGGAACTCCTTATGAGAATGGAGTTTTCCGAATGAAGCTGTTGCTGTCCCATGATTTCCCGCATTCTCCACCTAAAGGTGTGTTTTAGACTCCCCATATGGACCATTTTATAATCTTCTATTTACATTATTGAGACAGAATCATACTGTTAGTTTTTTTCTTGAATTTTAACTTGGTTATTCTTTTCTTTTTGAAACTTTTTCACTGAATGGAATTTTTATTGTTTATATAACCAAATGACATTTATATTCCTTATAGAATCACACTCTAGTCTTTTGTATGTTGCAAAGCTGTGAAACTTATGAAGCCATTGAATTTTAATGTTGTAGGTTTTTTCTTGACTAAGATTTTCCATCCAAACATTGCAACCAATGGAGAGATTTGTGTCAACACACTTAAAAAGGATTGGAATCCTAGCCTTGGGTTACGGCATGTTCTTATTGTAAGTGCAGTAGTATTCTTGATTTATCATTTTATTGAATTAAGTTTTGCTTGATTGGTCTGTGTTTATTAATATTGATTCCCATTTTGAACAGGTTGTTAGGTGTCTATTGATTGAACCATTCCCAGAATCAGCTCTAAATGAACAGGCTGGCAAAATGCTGCTTGAGAATTATGAGGAGTATGCTAGACATGCTAGGTAAGTTAAGCCAATGATGGTATTTCTGTCAATTAATTTCTTGTACTAGAATTTTGAAAATTTAATGTGAAACTTCGTGTATTTACCAACTTTAGAATCTTACTAATGAGTGGCTGAATGGCTTTGCTAAGGAGCATTTTGTTAGATGCTTTCAATTACATAAAAAGACAAGTATTAAATAGTTTTTTTTTAATATATATGTTCCTTTTCATTAGCATTCTCCTTGGTTTAAACCCTGTTCTGGAATCTTGTATGGCAAATGAAACTTGAAGTAAGAACTATGTTGAGGCACCCCCCCTCCCCCCTTTTAATTCAAATAACAGATTGCTTTCTTCATCTGCCGCACATCTATATGTATCTACGTCTGATCTTTATTACTTCATTTAAGTTACCTTTCTGAGCTTCACTACCAGAGTGATTGTTTGAAATCATGGTCACCCCTGGTGTTCGAGAGAAAGGAGTCCATTCTTCCTTGTTTCCCACATTGCGACACATGCTGAATATGTTCCCAGCCGTAGTATTTATCTCAAACAAACATAGTTCCTGTACCTCATCGGAGCTGTGTTTCTTTAGCTGCTCAATTTCACAGGAGTTGAGATGTAACCTGTAGGACATATAATTCCTTATGTTTTTATGGAGGAGGCTACTCTTGATTTTAAACTGGTGTTTTTTGTTGGATTTGATAAATTTTCTTGAGTTTGATAAACATTTGATAATTTTTTTGAGTTTGATAAACATTTGATAATTTTTTTTTGAGTTTGATAAACATTTGATAATTTTTTTTTGAGTTTGATAAATGTTTCTCCTTGCTATTCTTACCTTACTCTACCTACTTGATTCATAAATTCCCCCCCTTATGAATGAATTGAGGAGTGTATCATTTGTGGCATGCAGGCTTTACACTGGAATCCATGCAAAACCAAAGCCCAAATTCAAGAGCGGAGCTATATCCGAATCAACAACTGCTCTGAATGTTGATCAGACCAACACCTCTGTGATTAGTGGTGACATCAAAACCACACCGGCGAGTGCTGCATTGCCAGTGCCAGTGCTTGCAACCACCACAACAAGAGGAAATAATCAGGAACAGGCAGCGGCTGTTAATGGTTCTTCTGCTGCTACAGTCATATCTGCTGCTTCTGCACCACCAAAGAAGGAAGGTGGACAAGCAAAAGCTCAGGCGGACAAGAAGAAGATAGATGCCAGAAAGAAAAGTTTGAAAAGATTGTAATAAAAATCTTCAATCATTGAAGTTTTTTATTTGTGTTTTAGTTTTACATTTTGATAGAGAAAGAGGGGAGGGAGTGGGGATGTGGTCTCCTGGGTTCAACATTTGCTTTATAAAACGAGTGAGGTATTTTCTTTGGGAGTAAATGGATGAAATTGAACTTCTTGTTGTCTTTGAACTTGTGCTATGCTCTTTGCTAAAATATTGAACTTGTCCATAATACACCCTTATTACTGGCCCTTAGATTAATCAATTCTGGAATGCAAATTGTTCTGGAATGCAATATTGATCTTTTAGGGAAAGAATGCTCTTTCAGTAGGTGTTTTTTTACATAAATTCTGGAATGCAAATTGTTTGTGGTTTCTTCCATGTAAAGATTTCAGGAACTATGCCAAACAATTTTGGAAGTCTTTTGGGAAAGAACTTTGAAAATGGTGACATCAACGGCGCCTCCAACGGAGAGTGACGAAGACACCATCAGGGGATGTAGGAAAGGGAGGGAAAGTACAGAAAAGTGGAATGAGAACTAATAATAATGATGTATGGTGGACCACTCCTGAGAACTAATAACAGTGATGTATCGTAACACCTTAGTCTTCGTTTATTTTTGGATTCAACTCATTTATGAAAAATGTATGTTGGATTGGGATTGAAAATTTTCTTTTGTGATCTTGTGAATTGATTTAAGCTGAACTCTAGTTATGAACAAAAATCTAGCTGAATGTGAGGATTTTAAGCAATTTAAAGAAATTATGTCATTTTTCCTTACTTCAAACAATTTAACCAGCTTTTTATTTTACTTTAACAACTATAAAAGGTTTATTAAATGAATAAGTTTAACTAGCATTTTTATATTAGTGGGACTTCATACAAAATATCGTTAAGTGTGTACTTAGATTCATGTTAGATTATTTAAAATCATATTTAAATATCATATGTGATTTTAAGTAAATGTTTATTTTCTATTAAAAAAATATTCTCGGTAATGGATTTTGAATTAAAATAATTTTAAATAACTTTTAGGTTGTATAAATTTTTTTATCCAAATTTTATTGATCAAATAACTTAATTGGTCCTTTATTTTTTTAATTTGATTCTTTATCTTTTAAAAAATTTATTTTAATCATTGTTTTTTTTAAATTGTTTCAAAATAGTCCTTTCATCTATCTAGTGGTTAATAAAATATATTGAGAACTAAAAACCGCTATAAAATGTAAATAAAAAAATTCTTCAACTTCCTCCCATTCTTTCATTTTTTTTTCTCCTACAAGAACGATGAAGGTGCCCCTAACAAAAATAACGACATGTTTATAGATTCAGAACTCAGTTTGGTCCTTTATCAAATTTTTCCCTTCTTCTCTTTCCACTTCTCATCTCCAATCCTCTTCATACATCAACAACAATCAACTCGAAGAGTCTCCTTTAGAGAAATTATAAAACAGATATAAGAAAACAAGAACAAATAAATCAGAGAAATTGAAAAATAGATTCAAAAAATCATATCCTCTGCGGGAAATTACAAAACAGATCCAAATGTCCATGAAATTGGAAACCAAAAATTGAACAAATAAAAATAAATATAGAAATAAGTTAAACTTGAATTTTAACTTCAACCCAAACAATGACAGTCCAATTTCAACTTCGACCCTCCCAAAAGAAAAATTCTACAACGACCCACAAATGAGGTACACCATGGACAATAAGGTTTGCAACTGTCCATGTGTGTTTACAAGAAAATAGAATATGTGATCTTAAATTTGGGGGAAAAGGAGACTTAAGGTTTATGAAGGATGAAATTAGTTCTCCTTATTATTTGTTTTGCGGCAGCTAAAAGCCGTCAGTATCTGGATTGTTAACGTGTTAACCTTAAATTGACGAAAGAATCATTTTAAGGATTAAAATTAACTTTTTCACACATAAAAAATTAAACTGAATAAAAAAATAAAATAAATAATCAAATAGATCGTTTGATCAATTCTATTATCAACTAAATTTTGGAATAAAAATATCTAAATGTATATAATTTTATTTCAAAATTAATTTCATTTAAAATTAACTTTACAAATGCTCTGTAAAAGGTGTATTTGGTCTATTCAATAATCGTCCCTCTTGTGTGATATAAGTGGTTGAGACATGATCCAGCATAAGTTTTTTTACAGTTCTCTCCGGTCTTTTTTTTATCTCTCTACTTTCTCTTCATTTCTTCATCATCGTTTGTTTTCCTTTCTATCTTTTTTTTTTCTTCGTGTTTTTACTTTTAATTTTTCGAGCTGTAGAGGCAGGAGAGAATAAAAAACATCAAAGATTTATTATTTAATAAATGAATAAAAAGTAAGTAAGAAAGAAAGATTTATCATTCGAATGAACAGAAGTAAAAGAAAGAAATACTAATAAGTAAAAGAAAAGAAAAAATCACAGAAATTAAAACTTTTTTATATTAATCAAATATTCGTATTTGTTTTTATTTAACTGAAACACAAGTATTAATCGATTTACAAAACACCAACCAATCATCAATCGGATCTCTACTTGTGGTTGTATCACGCTTGATTATGAATTGAAAAAGAAATCGCTTGCTTGGTTATCAAAATAAAGATGATCTCTACATGTTAATCAACCAATTTTCACAAAATTGTTGTGAGTAGGTGGGGTTCTACAAAGTTGACGATGCCTTCTCCATCCATTCACGGTGATTTAGTCAACAAGTACTCAAGGTGGAGGAGGGTATTTGTCTTCTCAAGTTCTTGGACTTTAGAAGAAGGGTAAATTAGTTCAATATTTATTGGACCAGGCATGCTACTTCTGCATATGTATTCTGCATATGTTGTCATTCTGTTTTAATCACTTTTTGTTATACAGTTAATTCTGTTATAACTATTCTGTTTGTAGTTTCCTACTGTTCCTCTTATATATATTTGTGTATAGCTGATGACTAGGGGAGATATAGCCTTTGTAAACTTTCTTGTAAGTTTATCAATATACTGATTCTGATTCTGAGTTTTTCCTTAGCATCTTTTTGTTTCTTTCTTCCTTCTTGTTTTTTCATTTCAAGTTATTACAAAGCTTATAACTTCAATATGGTATCAGATGAACAATAACCTCTATGATCCTCTTCCTCAATGGGCCTGTGATCTTCTACTTTGTCTCTTCTCCCATTAGCTTTTCCATTTGGATTCATGGCAGCACCAATTAAAGATTCCAGTCAAGATCCCTCTCACCCACTGTTTCTACATCATTCGGATAGCCCAGGACTCGTCCTTACATCCCAGCCTCTCGACCACAAGAACTACACCACATGGAGCCGCGCAATGATGGTAGCTCTTTCGGTGAAGAGCAAGGTGGCCTTCATCGATGGATCCCTCCCGATGCCAACTACAGCCGATCCTACATATGCTGCATGGACTTGTGGTAACAATCTTGTCATTTCTTGGCTTTACAATTCTGTTTCTAAAGATATCATTAGCAGCATCTTGTTTGCCAACACGGCTAAGGAAATTTGGGAAGATTTGAAAACACGATTTTCCCGAAAGAATGGTCCAAGAATTTTCCAGTTGAGAAGGCATCTAATGTTATTACAACAAGGAAGTGATGATGTTAGTACCTACTATACCAAATTAAAATCAGTCTGGGAAGAACTCTCAGGCTATAAACCAACCTTCCAATGCAAATGTGGCGGGTTACAAACTCTACAAGATTACACTGAATCTGAATATGTTATGTCCCTTTTAATGGGCCTAAACGACAGTTTTGCTCAGGTCCGAGGTCAAATTCTCCTCTATGATCCTCTTCCTCCCATTGGTAATGTTTTTTCTCTTGTTATTCAAGAAGAAGCACAAAGAGAAATTGTTGTAAACCATATACCTTCTCTAAACTCTAATACTATGGCCTTTGCTGTCAACTCTACAACCAAGAACCCTACTAATGGTAAGAGTAGGAATGCCAAGAAAGAGAGACCTCAATGTGCTCATTGCAACCTACTGGGTCATACAAAGGACAAGTGTTACAAACTTGTTGGCTATCCTCCAAATTACTTCAAGAACAAGCCTCAACAAACTGTAAATCAGGTAACTGATCATGATGAGTCCCCGAGTCATGGTGCCACAAATACTTTGTCCACTGCCCAATGTCAACAATTGATTAGCTTCTTGACAAAACAATTGAACACAGAGAACAATGTTGATACTCTTGCCACAAATGTTTCAGGTATCTGCATGAACACTAGCTTTGATTTCAATGAATCTTGCCATTATTGGATTCTTGACTCAGGAGCAACCTCACATATATGTTGCTTAAAAGAACAATTTAATTCATTTAAATCTTTACATGATTCTCATGTTTTATTACCTAATTCCACCAAGGTAAAGGTTGAAGGGATACGAAGCATAAAACTGAATGATGACATCTTCCTGCATAATGTGTTCTTCATTTCATCCTTTAGATTTAACTTGTTGTCCCTTGTGTCTTTGATAAATGACAATTCTTTCCAATTTACTATGCAACCTAACAGCTTTGTTCTTCAGGACCTCAAGACATTGAGGAGGATTGGCACCACTAGGCAACATCAAGGATTACTTCTTTTTGATTTCCCTAAATCTTCCTTTCATGATACTAGTATACAATCTTGTAATGTTGTTACCTATGAAACTTGGCACCACAGATTGGGCCACATACCTATACCTGTGTACAAACTGATTTGCAATAAAGTTCCTCTATCCTCTATTGATTCAAAATTTCACTGTGAAGTTTGCCCTATTGCCAAACAAAACAAATTAGCTTTCACTAACCAAAACAACTTTAGTGATGAATTGTTTGATTTAATACATGTTGGGGACCCTTTAGGGAAGCTACCTTTGATGGATTCAAATTAAATATTTTTTAACTTTAGTAGATGATAAATGTAGGTTCACTTGGATTTACCTTCTTAGAAATAAATCTGATTGTCTCTCCATTGTACCACAATTTTTCTCATATGTGGAAAACTAATTTCAAACCACCATCAATTGGTTCAGATCTGACAATGCAAAAGAGCTTACCTTTTTAGATTTCTTTTCAAAGAAAGGTGTCCTACACCAATTTTCCTATGTGGAACGCCCACAACAAAACAATGTTGTAGAAAGGAAACACCTCCATATTTTAAATCTTGCTCGAGCCTTGTTGTTTCAACCTTATTTACCATTAAAATTCTGGGGTGAATGTGTTAAAACTGCAGTTTTCTTGATGAACAGAACCCCTAGCCCCATTTTGAAAGCCAAGTCACCTTTTGAGATTTTATATGCTAAACTTCCTAACTATGCTGATTTTAGGACCTTTGGAACATTATGCTATGCCTCTACTCTAATATCAAGCAAACACAAATTCTCACCTAGAGTTGTTGCAGTTGTGTTCCTTGGCTACCCTCAAGGATATAAAGGCTACAAGCTTCTCAACCTGTCTACTAAGCAAATCTTCATATCCAGAGATGTCAAATTCTTTGAGAATATATTCCCTTTCAAAAACCAACAGTCCAACAATAGTGGCAGAGAGTTTCTTGACCTCTATGTCACCCCTAATCTCCTAACCTCCACTAACTCAACTGACACACCACAACACACTCCTCAACCTGCGAAGGTCTACCAAAGTTTCAAACACTCCAAAATATCTTACAGATTTCCACTGCTACAATGTAACCAACACAAACAAAGTCACCTACCCTATACATCATCACTTAGACTACTCAAAACTTTATGATTCACATAAACACTACATTTTCCAAATCTCAGAAAACCATGAGCCGCAAACTTACAGCCAAGCCATCAAGCATAAACCATGGCAAGAAGCCATATCTGCTGAGTTGATGGCCATGGAGCTCAATAACACTTGGACCATCGTCCCATTGCCTCAAGGGAAGAAACCTATCAGTTACAAATGGATTTTTAAGCTGAAACTAAATTCGGATGGGACAATAGCAAGACATAAAGCTCGGTTAGTTGCCAAAGGTTTTACACAACAATATGGGTTAGATTTTCAAGAAACCTTTTCACCTGTGGCAAAAATAACTACCTTAAGGTTGCTGATATCTCTAGCAGCATCCAATGGTTGGCATCTAGCTCAGCTAGACATCAACAATGTCTTCCTCAATGGGACTCTTTCAGAAGAGATATTCATGAACATTCCACAAGGCTATCAACATAGTGTCACCAAGGGACCCAATCCACCATTAGTTTGCAAGTTGAATAGATCTATATATGGACTGAAGTAGGCTTCAAGATCTTAGTTCAATGTTTTCAGCAATGCTTTACTCAGAAGTGGATTCAAACAATCTAAGTATGATTACTCATTGTTCACTAAAGGAGAAAGAGATAATTTCACAACAATTTTGGTTTATGTTGATGACATTATCCTGGCTAGCCTAAGTCAAGCCATGATATCCAGAACCAAGTCCATTTTGAAAGAGCACTTCAAACTCAAAGATCTAGGAGACCTAAAAATTTTCTTAGGCCTAGAGCTATCTCGATTAAAGGAAGGCATTTTCATGTGCCAAAGACATTACACATTGTCTATCCTCGAAGATTGTGGAATGCTTGCCTGCAAACCTTCTTCGATTCCTATGGAAGCACATAACAAATTGATAGTTAACTCAAGAACAAAGCTTGCTGATCCAGGATCTTATAGGCGACTCGTTGGAAGGCTTTTGTACTTAACTATATCTAGGCTAGATATATGTTATTGTGTGCACAAGTTTAAGTCAATTTGTCTCCAAACCCTATACAAACCACATGCATGCTGCTAACATGTTACTTCGGTACCTTAAACACACTGCTGGTCAAGGTATTCTTTTTAGAGCCAACTCAGACACAAAGTTACATGCATATGTGGATGCAGATTGGGGATCATGTCCTGAAAGTAGAAGATCCACTACTGACTTATGTATCTTCTTAGGGAATTCCTTGGTTTCCTGGAAAGCCAAAAGACAAAAGACAGTGAGTAGATCCTCAATAGAAGCAGAATACAAGTCCTTGACTTTTTGTCTCTAGTGAAATTACATGGATTCAAAATTTACTCACTAATTTCAATATCAAAATTCCCTTTGTTGCTGTCTACTGTGATAACCAAGCAGCAATTCATATTGCTTCCAACCCCACTTTTCATGAGAGGACAAAACATTTAGAGATTGATCTACATTTTGTTAGGGAAAAGGTTTCTCAAAGAGTTTTGAAGCTCATGCATGTAAGAAAGTATCACCAACTTGCAAATATTTTTACCAAAGCCTTATCTCAAAATACCTTTCTCAGTATCATTGCCAAGCTGGGTATTGATAACATCTTTCTCCCATCTTGAAGGGGGGATATTGGATCAAGGCCTGCTACTTCTGCATATGCTGTCATTCTATTTTAACTATTTTTTGTTATACAATTAATTCTATTATAACTATTTTGTTTGTTGTTTCTACTGTTCCTCCTATATATATATATATATATATATATATATATATATATATATATATATATATATATGTTTGTGTATAGCTGATGACTAGGGAAGATATAACCTTTGTAGACTTTTTTGCAAGTTTATCAATATACTGATTCTGAGTTTTTCCTCAGCATCTTTTTGTTTGTTTCTTCCTTCTTGCTTTTTCATTCCAAGTTATTAGAAAGCTTATAACTTCAATAATATTGGAACCCAAGTGCTTAAGGAAATTCGATGTTCTAGATTAGTGCAACAATGATGCATTTATTTTAGGTCATTACGTTACTCAATATTCTACGTCAGTGTGTTGTTTTTGGATCATTTATTTTTATGTAAGTACATAAAAAATCTAATATTTTACGTCATTATCTCAGTAAATTTAATGTTTTACGTCAATAATTCTTTTTTTGTGTGTTTTTGTGAGAGTTCTACAACCATTTATTTCTCTTCTACCCTATTTCTTTGCCAAACCAAAAAAGAGAGATGCTTTAATTCCAATATATATTAATCCATTTTAAGTTTTGTTTACCAGCTCATTTCTATCAAAATAATGTTGAGTTGTTTTGGGAGTTACTACTTCAAAAGTAACTTGGAGAGGCCTAAAAGATTGTCACAGCCTCACAGGATACTGTTTCACTTCAATTTAACTTATTTTATTCGTTAAGAAAAAAACCTCAAGTGTAAAACATTGTCCAGCTCGGGGAAAAAAATGAAAAAGTATCGATTATGCTTTTGTCTTAAAAATGACCAATTATAACTTTTAGAGAGAAAATTAAAAAATTTAAGTAACTCAGTGCATGTATTTTTTATAATAACCTTAATTGTTAGTTTTAATTAACAGTTAAAATTTATATTTTCGTTTAAATAATTTTGTTTTTATAAAACTATCTGATTGGTAAATAGTCAAATTTATACATAAAAGTGTAAGTGGTGATGATTTGGTCCTTAAAAATGAAAATATAAATTTAGTTTATAAATATATAAAAAATGAAACAAATTAATTGTGTAGAAATCTAATAACAATTAGTTCTTAAATTTTATAATTTATTGTTAAATTATTTTTTAAATATTATTAAATTTAATGATAAAATGATCTTAAAAATTTAAGACAAGACTAATTTGTTGTATTTATTATATATTTAAAAACAAAATTTGTATTTTCATATTTCAAAAATTTATTTATTATGATATAATACTTTTAAGAATGAATTTGATTATTTATTCTAATAAGACTCAATTTAGCAAGGAGAGAAATTTTTTACTTCTCGGAAATCATAGGTTAAAAAAATTTAATTTTACATATTTTTGATATACATCTTAAAAAATAAAATTCTTAAAAAAGTGACTTCTTCTCATAATGTTTTTTAATTAGTTTTTACGAAAATTTTCTTATATAAAAAAAATAAAAATATCATTTTTTTAGTTTAATTTTTCTTATTATAATAAAAATATTATCTTATTTTTATTAAATGATATAATGTGATGAATAATAAAAATAATCATAAAAATATGTTATCTGTTTAATTCTTACAAAATTTATGTAAAATAAATTCCAATTATTAATCAAACAAATTTTGTTCGGAGTCCAAGACAAAATTCCTTTTGGAAATTCCTTTTCCTCGTGAACGATCGGCTCACTCTCGCTCTCCCTAGATCGCGCACTTTCGCTCTCCCTCGTCGCGTGCTCGTTCTCGCTATCGTGCTCTCGCGCTCTCTCGGATCTAACTCTGGTTCGTTTCTCTCACTCAAACTCTCTTTCTCTCTAGTCTGATTAGGGTTCCTAGGGTTTGATTTTCCCTGTGTGGAGAGTTCTAATACTGTCAGTAACGTGAAGGCATTATAATATTCAGAAGGAGTAATCAACCCTCCACCTTGCCCTTAGGCTCTGTGATTGCCATCTCTACTTCACTTGAATCCATGTATATTTTTATTTGAGTTATTATTATAATAATTTCGCCCTTTTATGTGTATTAGATTATAAGAAATTGCAATTTCTCTCTGCTAGTATGTTCTATTAAGTGATTTATTACAAAATCTTAATTTTGCTATACTTGGTGGAACTTGTGTTGGTCAAGGGTGGTTTTGTTCTTGATCTGTCTCGTGCTTATTTCTTCAGTTATCTCTTGTAGTTGTTTCTATTTCATCAATTATCATGGGATTAGTGGTTGCAGATTATGATTAATAGTAGCTATGTGCATCAGATTATAGAAAACTCCAGGGTAATTGTTATTAGTTGAACCACATTCTGGCTGTTGTTTTAGCCAAGTTCATGAAGACTTCTTCTTTTGTTTCAATTTTTCGCATGATTATTGGCCACACTTACATTGACCAACAATTTATGATTATGAGGATATTCTGTTCCCGTCAACTTTGTAACTAGCAGTGTCATGGCTGAGTAGACATGTAGAACATCACTGATATGGTGCCCTTGGAACATGTTACTATTAAAAGTTTATTTCAATAATATGCCTTTGTTTACTCCCTAGTCCTTATCTTGATTCGTGACCCCTCTAGATGCCTTTACAGATGGGGAGTTTCTAATGCCTTTTACCATATTTTGGCTGGAAAAGCTGCTGTCTTTTGCATTTTGAACCATTTATAGCAAAAAAAATAATATTGGCTTGCATGTGAGTAGGTAAAGACAATAGTAAAAAATTCAGTTGTACCCTGATTTTAGTATTATTATTGGGAAACTCTTTCTCTCTTTTTTTCTTCTTCTTTATCTTTGCTTGGTATACTTAAAATCATTCAACTATTAGTCCTTTTTTTCCACTAAATAAATTAAATAAAATTCCTGAAAGGATGGCAGTTATGTTTACAAAATAACAACTGCTAGTTAGTTATTTATTAGAATCTGTAGGATGGAAGTTATATGTAGCAAATTTGGTCACAATTATACAGTGTTTGTCTGGAAGTTTTCAAGGGATAAGACCAAACAAGCAGGGAGGAGTCTATTCATTTAAAATCTGTTTTGCTATTAGGAGCAGAGTTGGATTGAAGTTTATTATATAGGGATGCAGGTTCTGGTTCTATTAAGTATATTAAGTGGTGATGGTTTTGCTACTTTCAGGGGTGCTGTTATTCTTGTTAAAGGGCCATCATGGACCTTAAGTGTATATGCTTAAACTTAGAAATGTTGTGGTTGCAGTTTTTGTGTAGGCAGGGTATTTATTCTGTAAACGGATGAAAGTACCTCAAACACTAAAATTAAAACAGTGGCCAGTGGTTCTGAAATAGGAAAAAAGTCTTAGTTTAGGTGAGAAAAAATTGAAATGTTGATGAGGGATTGGGCCCAACAATAATACTTGCACTTGAACCAATATTGAGGTTATATCTATCATGGTGAATGATTGACAAAATATTTCACCCTAGCTAACAAAGTGAGTCTCTAACACAGGTCAACAATTAGGATAATCACAAGCCATAGGAGAGAAGGGTGGTAGATTTTAACAACTGTCAAGGAAAAGAGACAGAGTGAGATAGAGAGAGAGAGAGAGAGAGAGAAGGGTGGTAGTTGTCACATGATTTCCGACAGTACAAAAGGGACCAGCCGCATCTGTTTCCATTATGTAGGTTTATTACAATTTACTCCATTTTGTTAATCTATGCATTATCTTCTGAAGCATTTTGGATTTATTTATATTTGTCCATGCTTTTAGTGCCTGTGCAGTTGAGTGTGCAACCAACCCTGATCGTGATTTTTGCAATTTTCTTGTGTCATACCCTTTGTTTATTTGGATAGGAATGTCTGTCATTGATGTAGTCTTTTCCATTCTCTTTTGAATTTTGACTTAGTTATTTATTCTTGTGTTTTGTGTAGTGTAGTCTGTAATCATGTCAGGCAAGTATATCGTTTCTGCTATTCTTGGATCATTTGGAGTTGCATGGGTTTGTGATTATTATGTTTCAGAAAAAAAGCTATTTGGAGGTAAGTTGTGTTTTCCAGAAGAATTTGCTTTGTAGCTGTTGCAGCAGTATGTAACTGCTAACTTCTTTCTTCAGGTACTACCCCTGGCACTATTACAAACAATGAGTGGGCAGAAGAGACCGACAAAAAATTACAGGCATGGCCTCGTACTGCCGGTCCACCAGTGGTCATGAATCCCATAAGTCGCCAAAATTTCATTGTGAAGTCTCGCCCTGAGTAATATTTTTTGTTGATTGATTTTGAGTTAATTGGTGCACCTTAGTCATGGGATATTTTTCCATAAATGATGATAATGTTTGAGGTAAAACTCTTGCAGTTTAATCAGTGTTTGGATGTTTAAACATGTGAATGTTTACTTGCTAAATAAAATGTTACTTAAGATTGACTAATGCATATTCATGTATTCAAATTCTATGTTTAGTCTTTACCTTGGTATGAATGGGAATCAAGGCCTAAAATTATGTTTAGCAGACATGTGCAAAAATTTACTACTAGTGGTTTATGTTGTGATTCTTTGTTTCCAGCAGTCAGTTGTATCTGCTACTATATTGGGTGCTTTTAGGCAGTGTCGTTCAGTAAGAGAATCCTCTTTTGGATTATCTTCTGTGGTGTTGAATTTACTGTTACAATTTGCCGGTAAATCAAATGTTACTAAAGCAATCCTGAATTCAAAGATATGTATTTTGGATTTAAATTTTATAACACGTCATTAACCTTATCAACGGGATATGTTACAATTTGTGGACTTGTCATCATATCAGGGTGGGGGTACTATGACAGTAAGTTTCAGCTCAGCATGAACTACTCTTTAGTGGTAAAACTAAACGTTGAAAACTCATTCTTAGTATGTAAGGTTATGTGGAAAGAAAATTCCTGTTTTGTTTAAATTATGACCTTTTTGCTGAGTTAAGAAATTAAAGTGTTTGGGTTGCAACTAGAGAACATCATTTGACATTTTTGGTAATGTCATGGGTTTTCTGTTTGGATAAATGTCATTTCAGCAATTATGGGCTTCAGGTAAATTTGTAGTTTAGGGTGTACAAGGTTCTCAAACTCGAAGCTTCAGGTAAATTTGTGAAAAATTTAGTAAACTATAATATGTAAACTTCACGTAAATTTGTGGAGCATCCCAAATTGACAAGAAAATTAATTAAAGAAATAAAGCATAAGCGTACCTTAACATTTTGACCCAAGTATTTTTACACTTAAATTAGCTCTTGCTTTATTTTGTAGTTTGACAAAAAGTGAACAAAACAAATAGCTGAAAACAAATATATTGCGTGAGTTTACTGGCTTAAATATTCAACGAAATTGATTTATTTTGTGCGTTTCGAGGGCAAAATATCCTGACATGTGTAAAATTGCCATTAGAATTGAGACTTAACAAATGTAGAGTTTAATTGACTTGTATGTGTTTAACAAGAACTGAGTTAACACACGAGTTAATTCGTTTGTTTAAGTTTACTAATAGCACATTCATAATAATGTAAAGACTTGAACGTCAAAGTATTATAACCTTGGGAGGGAGAGTTTTATGGTCTGTAGTCTTACTCGATTTTGAATAAAATTGTTTCTAGTAAAAAAATATTTTAGATTTAGGTAAAATAGTAATTTTGAATTTAAAATTGATTGAGTTAAAACAATTTTAAATAATTTTAATATTTAATTAATTTTTTTAATTGAGTGTTATTAATTGTTTGCTTTTAGAATTATAAATCACTTAACTTTAAAATTAATTTTAATTAAGAGCATGTTTTGAATTGTATTAAACTCATTATCACAAACTAGAGACTTTGGGATTTTGAAACGCTAACTCAAACACACTCGTAAGATAGTGCTGACGTTTGAATCAAGCTTCTTTCACAATTGCAAGTAGCCATATACATCCACATCAAAGTATCAGTCTGTAAGTGTTGTTTGACTATAATTATTATGACTTTTATTTTGATAAGTTATAACTTTGAATAATCACCCAACAGTTAAGGGTAAACTAATGATATCAACTTTGGTTAGCTTTTAAATTTGTATCTTATTTTGGTTATATAATTGAGATTCAAATAAGTTTTTAATTATTAATGAATTTATAATTATATGGAAGTTTATTGAGAATGAATATTGGAAATAAGTTGATTTTCATTCACATTTGTGAGCATTTTTTATTTTTATGTTTTTTAAAATGAAACTAATGATTACAAAATGATAGCATTTCCTTAATGATTTTTTTAGTTTTATATTTTTATATGTTGCACTTCTAAGCTTTTATTTTTAACAATGTAATTGGAGAAGAATATATATATATAATAAAATAATTATGAAAAAAGTAATAACTTTATTTAAATAATAAAATTTATAAGTGAAAAAAATAATTATCTTATTCTGGGTAAAGGATTTTATAAATGAAAGAAATTAATTATTCTATTCAACTACACAATTTTAGAAAGATTCATTATTTTATCAAAATAAAAAATCTTAAAAATTTAATTGTTTTATCCAAACACAAGATTTTGAAAATGAAGGAATTTAATTTCCTTATCCAAACAATAAAATTTAGAAATGAAGAAATTTAAATATAAGCTATTGAAATTCTTGTAATTTAAAATTCCTTTGAATTCTAAAATGCTCCATCCAAACTCACACTAAGGTCTATATATGGTTACTTATTAATATTGCTTTGCCTATATTAAAAGGGTAGCGGAGGTGAGAATGCTGAAGCGGAAGCTGGACCAATTACGAATATATTTTTTTGTTGTTGAAAATAATGTTAATATAAATAGTGAAAATGTTTCATGGAGGCGTGAAGAATGAAGTTAAAATAAGTGGATCTAATGTAAATTGAGTACTAGAAAATGAAAGTTGTGAATCTAATCATAAGAGTGGTGATAATTTTAAGTTTGAATATGAGCAAGAAGAAAATATCATGGAGGTAATGGTAATGATAAGGTACACATTCGGTCATTCAGATGATAATAGATAAGGGTATTTGGGCAAGCCATTTGTTTGACATACTAGTGGGAAAGTCACATTGGAAAGGGGAATTTTGTTTGCTGATGTCTATCATTTTAGAGAAGTTCTTAAGGGCTCTTTTATACATGAGGGATTTCAAATTCTCCGACTAAAAAAATGAGAAGTCTAGGGTGATAGCTAAATGTACTGTTGAAGATTGTCTATAGTAAATTCATGCTTCTCTTTGCCCAGATGGACTGACATAAGATCAAAACTTACAATGTTGTACACAACTACATAGACAAACCAAAACTAAGGAAGCTACTTCTGCTTGGATTGCTCAACAACTTAAAAGCATACTTAGATAGGATTCTAAAATATCATATGCTGGAATAAAGGTAGAGTTGATGGAGAAGTAGGGATTGGAGCCAAATGTTAAGGACAGTCATTGATGAAAATTAGGGGTAAAAATCTTATAATGTTTATTCCTCTTCAGTGAGTTGTTTCTAAAATAAATCTAGGAAGCATAGTAAAATTAGAATCAGAACTTAGAATCTATAAGATCCTAGAATTCAAAAAGGTGGTATGCATGTTTGGATGCAATGAAAAAAAGGATTTGTGAGAGGATATCAACCATGGTTTGGAATAGATGGTTGTCATTTCAAGCGTCCTCAAGAGGGGTTCTTCTATTTGCTAGAGACACAGTCACTTGAGACAAAAAATTAGGAGCAGAAGAAAGCAGAGTTGAATAAACATCAACACTTGAGACACAGTCACAACAGAAACTAGAAAACACCATTCCAACACAATTACCACTAGCAGCAGAGCTTTCCACTATAAGATTGAATTCAAAGCAATCAAATAAAAATTTAGTAAGAAGACAATAGTGACATTAGGCAAGGACTAAGTGTAGTTTACCAAGTGTCAACATTGTCATTTTTTTCCCATCAATTAAGAATTTAGTGGAGATGGTGTGCCATCACTTGGCCATCATGACCTTAACAAACTCCTCGTAGTTTATTTGGCCGTCGCCATCAACATCAGCCTCTCGAATCATCTCATCAACCTCTTCATCAGTGAGCTTCTCCCCGAGGTTGGTCATCACATGGCGGAGTTCAGCAGCAGAAATGAACCCATTCTGGTCCTTGTCAAACACTCTGAACGCCTCCTTCAGCTCCTCCTCAGAATCAGTGTCCTTCATCTTTCTGGCCATGAGGTTCAAGAACTCGGGGAAGTCAATGGTGCCATTGCCATCAGCATCTACTTCGTTGATCATGTCTTGGAGCTCAGCCTCTGTTGGGTTCTGACCCAACGAACGCATAACGGTCCCAAGCTCCTTTGTTGTGATGCAACCTGAAATAAGGTCACACATCATGTACACATCAAACAGAACCTCACAATTTAGCATATGCTTACAAGTATTAATCATATTCATAGGGATAAATGCCACATGTTTCAATGGCTTCTGCAATCTGCAGAAAAATCTTCCAAATTAGTTTTGATTATGAATTTTCTGATCCTTTCTCTTGTATTAAAAAAGAATAAGAAAGAAAAATCTTATTTTGTTTCTTTGGTAAAGATTGCTAGTATTTTTCATGGAAGACAATTTTTATTAGCTGCATATTTAAGACTTGAACTCAAACAACCTTGTCAGTCTATCTACATGCTCTGATTATTTCATCCTTTAAAATATCTCATAATTAAAATATTGTTAAATATTGAAAAAATAGGACTCTTTTTTTTCACAAATAACGACTTAACAATTAAATATTAAATATTGTAAAATCTATAAAATTTATCAAAACTAAGCTTTGGGTATGTTTGTCTTTTATTTTTTGAAAACAATAATGTTTTTCAGAAAAAAAAATCATGAAGTTGAAAAAAAATACTTTTAAATAAGCGGACTTTTATGTTTCAATATAATATGATCATAGGCATGATAAAGACCTGAAGTTCTTTCTGGTTGCAATCATGTTATATTTGGGGTATTAATGTTAGGATGAGAAACAAAAAAGAAAGCAAAAACATAAACAAAATAAATAAATTGTTTTCTTTAATCTTTTGTCTTGAGACAGAAGTACTATAAACTCATATGTAACAAGTTTTGTTCTGGAACCGGAAAAACATAAAAACTGCTTAACAAGACAGAAACTAGCAAAAAATAACAACGATACATTTATTTTATAAAAAGGAAAAAAGATCTAGAGAAGGAAGGAGCTAATTATAATTAAGGTGGTGATGGTAATGAAATAAATATGCAAAGGTAAACTAAAAAAAATGTGCAAAAAAAATTTGATAAAGATTCCAATCCCCCCTATAAAAAAAAATTAACAACTAATAAGGAAAGAAGAATAAATTGAAGCATACCATCTCCATCCTTATCGAACAAACTGAAGGCTTCCTTGAACTCAGAGATCTGTTCATCGGTGAGTTGATTTGCCATTGTGATTGGAATTGATTGCTCTTTCTTTTTTTGAATGGGTTATTTCTTTCTGCTTTTCTGAAGAGAGAGAGAGAGAGAGAAACGAAGAAACTGCGAAAAACAGCGTTTTGAATCTTAATCCGACAAAACCTCCCCTTCTTATATCGATGCCACCAACTTCCTTACCATAAATAAAATTGACTTGTTTCCTTTTTCTCCTTTGACCCTTCAAAAACTCCTCCCAAATCATCAGCATACTAAATTTACCATTAAGCCCCTTATTATACGAGAAATTGCACTAAAAAAATGAAAATATTCTCTTATATGCAACTATGCAAGTTTGGCATCAATCATGAAGAATAATATGTAACTTCTCACATGATTTAATTATGTAATTGATTTGGGCATCAAGGAGTAAGATTACTTAAATGGAAGTCTGTACAAAAATAGTGTTTCAAGTTTAGCATTCCAATTTTAATTCAACAAAAAAGAAAGTAAGTAAAACATGTTACGTTTAATCTAAATGGCTGGTATATATTGTATTGCATCACCATGCAAGTGGTATTGATGATCAATTTTCACTGAGTAATATGATGGATCATTTTTCATGAGATCTTCTATTTTAATTATTATTTTTATTTATAAGACTCAAATTCAAAGATCTTAAGAGAATTAAATTTAGTATCACTCAAAATTTCTATGTTGAAATGAAAGAAAAGTGTAAGGATAAATATAAATGACAAAAAGATATTGGAACATAATTTTGGAAGAGATGATGAAAGTAGGAGTTCATTTTGACCATGGTACTAGAATATGAAATCCTAAAATGTGAGGACCAATGACTTATTGGTAGAAGCTCATATTTTTTATATATTTATTAATCATGGTATTGATACGAAGTATTCATTGTTGAAAGTATTGAATAATATTTGTCCGGAACCTTGTACAACTTGATTAAAGAATATAAATTACTACCATTTGTACCAACTATTGTTGGTAGTGGTTGGTATAGAAACATACTAAATGTGAAAAAGTAAAATCCAAATTAGTGTTTATAAGTCTAACATAGTGCAAAAAAAAAAAAAATAGACATTATATTTTAGGTTTAAATATATTTTTAATCTTTGTAATTTAGTTTTTTAATTCTTACAAAATATTTTCTTTTGTTCTTAATCCTTTCCAATTATGTTTGTTTTGTTTTTAACTCTTAAAGCACGAGAAGATATATTTATGGAAAAAAAAACCTTAAACTGTGCTTTGAACAATGAAATATTTTTATAGTTAAAAAATTAATTTTAATATAATTATTATATAAACATTCATCAACACAATTTCGGTATATGAAGTTATCAAACATATAATCAAAATATTATTTATAATAAATATATTAAAATTAGATTAAAATCATTTTTTAGTGTAAAAATTTCAATCTCATAATATGAATATTATTCAAAAAAATTATTTATTATATTTTTTAAAATGATTTTATACAATTTGAAGTAAAAATGACGTTATAGGATTTTAAAGTAAATAAAAATATTGGTAAGTCTCTAGTATGCATTTGTGTTAAATATTTAGAGAAAATTTTTTATCGTCTATGATGATCTTAAGCATGATTGTCTCTTATGAAGGAAACTTGTGGTCTCTACATAAAAATAAATAAATTTATGATATTATTGGATCTTAGGTATGCACTTTGTTAAAATACTTGAAGAAATAGTTTTATCGCTCTTAATAATTTTAAGTAAGATTATCTCTGGTGAATGATACTTACGGTCTCCGCCATAGAAATAATAAAACTATTTTATTATACGATATTATTGAGTTTTTAATATGTATTGTGTAAAATACTCTAAGAAAGAACTTTTTTGTCATAGTGGTCTCAAGCATGATTAGCTCCCCGTGAATTATATTTGTGGTCTTGACACAAAATTATTTTGTAATAAAAAATATTTATAATTTAATTTTAAACATAGTTAAAATATTATTTTTTAACAAATATATTAACTAATTAGATTTAAATTAGTTTTAATATAAAAATTTCCATCTTATAATATAAATGTTAGTCAAGAAAACCTTTATTTAAGAAGTTGTTTAAATTTATTTTATACAATTTCTATGTAAAAAAGATTTTATAGATTTCATATTAAAAATAAAAAGAAAGAACGAACTTAAAAAAAGAAAGAAAAACATAAAAAAGGAAAAAAAACTAAAAAATAAAAAAAATGAAAGCATAAAAAGAAAAAAAAAAGAACAAAACGTAATAAAAAAAGAAAAAGAAAGGAAAAACATAAAAAGGAAAAATGTAAAAATAAAAAAAAATAAAAAGGAAGAAAGAGAATATTGGGATAAAAAAACTTTCTTAAAAGTTAACATGTGACATAGGAAGGGTTAATTTTCTTGGAGTAGATAGAAATATGCCTTTGTATTTCATTGTTGAATGCATTTAAAATGAACTCACAAACAGATCACAAATAATTTTTTGTGGTGTAAAAACAATTGTGATTCACTCTATTCACTTTAAATATATTTTTCTTTTTATATACCTAAAATTTATAAAAAAAAATAAATCTTTGAATATTTAAATAATTATATATTAATTAAAAGTTTATTTAGTAAAAGAAAGTCAACATTTATGTTATCATTTCTGTATTTTTTGTCAAGTTAGAAGTCACTAATCATTTGCAATTGCATATAAGGGCCGGGGGTGTGATAAAGTACTAAAATCATTTTCAAATCCTAAGATGGATTGATTTGTTTATATACGATCTTTGTTCAAAAGGGTAGGCAATACAGGGAACCCATCATATCCATTTCCTCATTTAGTGTTTTTTTATGTAATATTGTTTTACTTTTTTATTTTTATTTTTACTTGAACTATGTCAAAAGAAAATGATGGAAGATATTGGATTTTGTTTAACAGATCGGAAGTAAAGCAGTTAAGTTAATTTAATTTGTTAAGATTTAGTCTTATCTATCTAGTTTTTCTCACTTTTCCTCTATAAAAACACATTAAAAGAAACACTTACACACTCAGAGTTATTCAGAATAGAAAGCAGAAAGAAACATGTCTCTTTCTTTTAAGATTTTTCCTATTTACTTAACCTGCTTCATAGTGTGTTGCTTTGCAGAACAAACTTCAACCTTGATTGTTGATGCTAAGGGACCTACAAGAAAAATTCCAGACACTTTCCTTGGAGCATTTTTTGAGGTAGTCTAATTACTCGTTGTTTTGTAGATTTTGAACGATGGCTTTTTGAAGTCCATGAAGTTTTTAGTCTGTTTTTGTGTATTTAAAAAACTGTTCAATCTTTCGCAAGAGATCAATCATGCTGGCGCAGTGGCGCTGGGGGATTGTGGGCTGAGCTTGTGAGGAATAGAGGTCAATTTTATGTTCTTAAAATTTTCCTTCATGTTGTTTGGCCACTAATGCACACGAGATTTAAACATTTTTCTAAGAGTTTTTATTTTTGTTTATTATAAATTTCTTTCTCAGGTTTTGAAGCTGGAGCCTCTAGTGTTCCCTCAAATATTTATCCATGGTCTATTATTGGAGATGATTCAACCATATTCGTCTCAACTGATCGTACCTCTTGCTTTGAGTGAAATAAAGTCGCACTAAGTATGAAAGTTCTTTGTAGTGAATCATTTCCTTGCCCATCGGGTGGTGTTGGCATCTCAAATCCTGGTTCTTGGGGCATGGTAAGTAATATTAATCTAACAATCCTTTAAACTTTTAAAGAGTGAAATATTATTTCTAATCATTTCTAATTTTTGTAAACAGAATATTGAGAAAGGGCAGAAGTACCAAATAGTCTTCTATGCTAAAGCAGATGGTGCAATTAATCTAGACGTTTCATTTGTTGGATCGGAGAAAGGTGAAAAGTTGGCTTCAAATAACATTAGGTAAGTTTTAATTTCAATCAATTAGAACATATATATAGAGACCACATTTGTATTTATAAAACTAATTGATTGATTAATTATTGGTCAATCGTGGCAGAGCTTATGGACATAATGTTACAAATTGGACAAGGATGGAGACTATATATGGTAGAAGCCAATGCTACAAATCATAATGCAAGTCTTCAAATAACAACAAGCAAGGGTGGAGTTGTGTGGTTAGACCAAGTGTCTGCAATGCCCTTAGACATGATGCTGCATAAATAATTAAAAATTTGGAGTGTATTTCATTGGAAGGTTGATGCTGGAGTGTGTTGGAGATGTGTTGCATAATCAACACTGACAGTCGTGGGAACATGGAAGAATTAGTAGGAGTGTGTTTTATTGTTGGATGGGTTAGAAATAAATTGTATTGCTCTTTTGTAGGAGGTGTTTTTATGTATCAACTGAACACATAAGCATGTATTTTGGGGTACTCTTTTTTCTCGTTGAGTCTTTTTCCCATAGGGTTTTGGCTCTTGGAGGTTTTAATGAGGCCCCCCGTTTTTCTCCCGAGTACACCTTGTACTTCGGATGAATAAATCTTTCGCTTATCTAAAAAAAAAAAGGTATGCATCATAGTATTTGCAATTTATTTATTTTTTCATTCTTTTCTAATAACTTTGCCACTTAATTAATTAATCTTCTCTTGGCACAGGGTCATGGTTTCTGAAAGGATCTTTTCCAAATGGTCGCAGATTTGAAACCAAAATTTTTAAGATTCCCGGGACATTAAATTTCTATGTTTTGAAACTTATGTTTGATTTATAGCATTCTGTGGGTAAAAATGAAACCTTGTAACTAAATGGTAAATATATTTGCTTCTATTATTAGTCCCATTGCAATGAGCAAGTGTGTATCCATCTATTTTATAAGAATTTAGTTATGTAAATATTAATTATATAGTTTCTCTTAATTAGAAATACTAATTAATATTATGTTGACACTTTCGCATGCATTAGGTGGGTCTTATGTTGAAGGAGATTATTTAAGAAATGCATTTAGGTGGAAAGACACTGTTGGACCCTGGGAAGAGAGACCAGGACACTTTGGAGATATATGAAATTATTGGACCGATGACGGATTTGGTTTCTTTGAGGGCCTTCAAGTAGGTTTTTCCTTTAATTTTATAAACTCATGCATGGATATTCAATTTTTCTTATTGAATTGATTAGCTGATCTATTTGTTGCTCTAGCAGTTAGCTGAGGATCTTGGTGCATTGCCAGTGTGGGTGTTTAACAATGGTATATATAGTTTGTTATCTTAACTAAAATTTAGCTAGTTGATCGAGAATTTATAACTAAAGAGGATTTTCTGTAACAATATTTTGAAAACAATTTTTTTATTAGAAACCATTTATTGTTTTAATATATACAATAACTATTTTTTTATTCTACATTTCTAATTAACCAAATATTTTCTTTAGGTATTAGCCATCACGATGAAGTCAATATACATTTGCCATCGCGCCTTTTGTGAAAGTATAATTTTTTTCTTCTATATTTCATTTTATGTTTTATTATTTTTAAAATTTGTATTTCTTAATTATAATAATTATTTTATATCTCTGGACGGAATTTAGTTTGCTAGAGGTTCGCCCGAATCAAGATGGGGGAGCTCTTAGGGCTTCCATGGGGCATCCTAAGCCATTTGACTTGAGAATTGTTACAATTGGAAATGAAGATTGTGGCAAGTTTAACTACAAAGGTATGTTTCTCCTTGTTTTTTACATATATTTTTTAGCATGCTGAGTTAGTTATCACATTTCTTTTATTCTTATTGGTATTCAATTTTGTTTCTCCAGGAATCTTAAGTTTTATGGTGCCATAGAACGTGTTTATTCAGATATTCAGATTATCTCAAATTGTGATGGTTCCGAAAAATCGTTAGATCACCCGACTGATCTCTATGATTTTCATGTAATGTCCCAAGATATAATTCTTGAATTTTTATTATACATAAGTCTTGAATTTTTATTTCATATTTCTTTGCAAATTCCAAAAATGTTAATTTTCCTATTTTAGTTTAATTGAATGTTATCCTTGCTAATATATTTTTTTACTAGATTTATACAAAAGCCATGGACATGTTTTCCAAGTCTACTAAGTTTGATAATGTATCACGATATGGTCCAAAGGTTCGATTACTTAATGATTTTTTCATTAAAATATTTATACAGTATATGTATTGCTTGTGCTCAAATAAATGCATAACATTATATTTTTTCTTTTTAGGGGTTTGTTAGTGAGTACGCTGTTTGGTAGGATGATGCCGGAAATGGAACACTTTTAGCTGCAGTGGCTGAAGCTGCATTCCTCATTGGACTAGAAAGGAATAGGTTGGATTAACTTTTCATTATAATTTTTTCCTTAATTTTTCTTCCATTTTATGTATTAGTTCGTGTTACCTTAAGTTAAAGGTCATTACTTGTCTTTTTAATTATCTGTTTTTCTTACTGTGATATCGTCCGCATAGTCAGCTATGCACCACTCTTTGTAAACATGAATAATAGGAAGTAATTCTTCTATACTATATACACTTTGGTTTAGTGTAAAAATTTGATCATTTTTTGCTTTCTTATTTTAATTTCATCATTATTATATACCTTATTTTATTTTATGATAGGTGGACGCCAGATGCAATTGCATTTGACTCTTATCGGCACTATGAAACTCCCCATTATTGGGTTCAATATCTTTTTATTCCTTCGAGTGGGGTAACTTTGCTTAATTCAACACTCATCAGTTTTTCTAATAAATCTCTTGTTGCATCTGCAATTGAGTACACAAACTCTGCAGATAAGAAGAACTACCTGAGAATAAAGATAGCTGATTGTCTCAAAATAAATTTAACATAAAGATAGGTATATAGGTACTAAGCTAAACTCACTTTTGAATTATTAACATCTCAGGTGGTAAACTTTGGAGATGATACAGAAGACCTTAATTAGAATTTCTGTAAATGGATTGGATTCAAAAGTGCAGCAATCTGGATCAACAAAGATATATAGTGCTCACAGCGCCTAATGTAAGAGAAGAGAATTCCTTCTCAGAACCAAATAAGGTAAAATCTAATTTATAATTGTACATAGCTGGATAGATATATCTATATATAAAAAAATCTATCTTACGTTTGTTTTTGGTTCATTTTAAATGCAGATTGTGCCACAACACACTCCACTTGAGGCTGCAAGTGGAGACATGAATGTCATACTTCCTCCTTACTCAGTTACATCGTTTGATTTATTAAAGTAGATAATGGAGGAATGTTTTTTTTTTTTTAATAAATGGGATATTAGAACTCTAGTGACTTGTGTGCATAATCTTTTCTCAATAAATAAACTCCTCTCTTGATGTTAATATTTTTTGCTTCCCTTTTTATTCACTTACTGTTTATATCAATTTGAATATGTAAATGAAAATTCCACGAGGTGGAGATTATTAAAGAAAGTTAATTGTTTTGAAAGCTATAAAAGAGTCAACAACTTATATATAGTGCAAAGAAATTTTAACGTGTATTTATCCAACTTTAAAAGAGCTAATTGAGTTGTTAAACCTGCGATGCACAATTTTATTTCAGAAAAGTAACATTTCCTCATTTAGTTTTTTTATGTGATATTTTTATATTTTTTACTATTTACAAAACTTGAACTATATCCAAATAGATTTACGGAAGATCTCCCCTGACAGAAATCAAGCAACCAGGTCTCTTTCTATTAAGATTTTTTTTTTCTTATTTACTTAATTCATTGTTTGCTGACAAAGCGGTTAAAGATGTGTGTTAGTATATTTACCACTGGTTCAGGATGAATTTTAATTTTAGATTCAAATTACTTGAACGCATGTGGTTTGTATGATGAAATTGGTGATAGATGTATGAACATGCATCCACTACTAATCATTTAAGGTGAAATTTAATACATGCACCAAATATTATATATTTTGCCTCCTCCTCCCCGCTCATACTTTTTATCACGCTTTCTTCTAAATTTCTTACCTCCGGCTCCCTCTTTTACTGATATATAGTTTAGGCTTTAACATAATACTATAAGTTTATCTATATATTTAGATGTTTGTTGGAATAAATAAGTACTGCATGTATATCAAATTGTGTAAAGCTTTCGGTTTTAATCTAGGGGACTTCAACTCTAGTCTTTACTGGTTGGTTGTAGCCTTATGTAGTAGACCTTTTTATGTTGACCTATGACATGTCTTATGCGCTTACATTACCATCAACTTGCATAACCCAGGTTGAGGTGTTTGTTTACTCTTAATAGATTTTTTTTCCTATAGCTTTTGGATAACTGGACTCAATTCAGTGGCCTGAATCTTACTTACACTAGGAGTGTCAGAGTGACTCCTGTTGAGATTTCTCTCTGCGATATACAAATCCAATTTTAAATTATTGAATCAAAACATTCATAATTTTTAAATTGAAAAGAAAAAATATTGTAACTATTTAGTGATTAGGGATTAAATTGAATTGAGTAATAATTTTATTACTAAATAACAAAAAGATGACATGGTAACATGCAAATTAATAATTATTGGTTTAAAAGTAGAGTTTAATGTGTATGCATATATTATTCTTACTTAACTAAAATTTAAGGGTATGGTAGAACCTCCACGATCCTTGCAGCCAACACTAATATACTACCAGTCACCAGATTATCTCCCAATCATTCCTGGAAAGAAGTTAATCACCAATCCAGTTTTTTTTTTACTATCACGAATCCAGTTATATCTACCAAAATAACTGGAATAGAAGTGTTTTTTTTATAATCAGCAATCCTAAATCTCAACTTTCAACCCACAACAGAAAGCTTTGCGAGATTCTTTGAAGCAGATTAAAAATCAAATCAGTTGAGATATCATAAACAGAAAACAACTAAATTATCTCTAATTTGTTATTTTAATTTCTAAATTAGTTTGTTATTTTGTGTTATCTCCACCCTTCTTCCTCTATAAATACAAGTTAAGTGAGAAACACTTGAAATCGTACAGACAGAATGCAAACAAGCATGTCCCTTCCTATTAAGATTTGTCTTCTTTACTTGACCTGCCTCACAGTTTCCTGCTTTGCAGAGCAAACTTCAACCTTAATTGTAGATGCTAAAGGATCAGTGAGAAAAATTCCAGATACTTTCTTTGGAGCATTTTTTGAGGTATAATTTAATTAATTACTTTTTGTTTGGTATATTTTTAAGAGTCCAGGAAGATTTTAGAGTGTGATTCTAGGATGTTTTGTTTGCAATAAAGCTAATTGTTGGATCTTTGGCAGGAAATCAATCATGCAGGAGCTGGGGGATTGTGGGCTGAGCTTGTGAGGAATAGAGGTCATTTACGTGTTCTTAAAATTCTCCTTCATGTTTGGATTTAGATATGCAAATGCTCAATGAGATCTTGACGTCACTTTCTTTATTAAAAATTTCACGCTCAGGTTTTGAAGCTGGAGGCCCCAACGTTCCCTCAAATATTTTTCCGTGGTCAATTATTGGAGATGATTCAACCATCCTTGTCTCAACTGATCGTACCTCTTGCTTTGAGCGAAATAAAGTCGCATTGCGTATGAACATTCTTTGTAATGAATCTAATCCTTGCCCAGCTGGTGGTGTTGGTATCTCAAATCCTGGTTTCTGGGGCATGGTGAGTAATCTCAAATGTTTTTTCTTTTTATAAAATTTTATTTGAAGAGCAAAATATTATTTCTGATCGTTTCTAATTTTTGTAATCAGAATATTGAGAAAGGGCAGAAGTACAAAGTAGTCTTCTATGTGAAAGCACGAGGTAGACTTGATCTAGACGTTTCATTTGTTGGATCGGTTAGTGGTGCAAAGTTGGCTTCACAAAACTTTAGGTAATTAAAATTTTCCTTTAGAGACTACATTGTATTTATAAAACAAAGCTAATTGATTAGTTATTGGTCAATCTTGGTAGAGCTCCTGGACAAAATATTTCAATGTGGACAAGGATGGAGACTATACTGGAAGCCAATGATACAAATCGTAATGCAAGTCTTCAAATAACAACAAGCAATAGAGGAGTTGTATGGTTAGACCAAGTGTCTGCTATGCCCTTAGACACATTTAAGGTATATATGTATGTGTGTGTGCATGATCGCTAGCAATGCATTTTTTTCTTTCTTTTCTAACAACTGTGTCCCTTAATTAATCTTCTCTTGGAATAGGGTCATGGTTATCGAAAGGACCTTTTTCAAATGGTGGCAGATTTGAAACCAAATTTTTTCAGATTTCCGGGTACGTTTAAACTCTATGCTTTTAAAGTTAGGTTTGATTTAGATTTATAACATTCACATTCTATGACTAGAAGAGAAATCTTGTAACTAAAAGCTAACTCTTTTATACGAGACTTTTTAATTGTTGTATGCTTTTTTGTTCCATTCCATTGTTAATTTGTTAATCATAAAATATTTTCTTGGACCTTATATATTGTGTTTACACTTTGGCATAGGTGGGTGTTATGTTGAAGGAAATTATCTAAGAAATGCATTTAGGTGGAAAGACACGGTTGGACCCTGGGAAGAGAGACCAGGGCACTTTAATGATGTATGGAATTATTGGACTGACGATGGATTTGGTTTTTTTGAGGGCCTCCAAGTAGGTTTTCCTTTCATATCAGTAAATAAACTCATGGGTATTTAATTTTTCCTATTGAATTGAAAAACTTATTCTTCTGTTTCTCGTGCAGTTCGCTGAGGATGTTGGTGCATTGCCAACGTGGGTGTTTAACAATGGTATAATTTGTTATCTTAATAGTAGAGAATTTATATTCCACAAAAAAGATTTCCTGTAACAATTTTCTTAAAAGTAATTCTTTTATTAGACGCCATAGTCCGTCGAAAAATATAATATAAATATTTCTGATAACCGTTATTGAAATTTTTATTTAGATTTCTGATTAATCAAACATTTCGTTTAGGTCTCAGCCTTAACGACGAAGTTAATACATCTGCCATCGCGCCTTTTATCCAAGTATAATTTCCTTCTCTTTTATTTCATTTTTTTTTTTTGTGAGTTGGTATTTCTTAATTTTTATAGTTACTATTTTTTTTTATATCTTTTCATTATTTAATATATAGGAAGCTCTAGACGGAATCGAGTTTGCTAGAGGTTCTCCAAAATCACAATGGGGATCTCTTAGGGCTTCCATGGGACATCCTGAGCCATTTGACTTGAGAATTGTTGCCATTGGAAATGAAGAGTGTGGCATGCCTAAGTATCAAGGTATGCTTTCTTTATTTGATTTTTTTTTTGTAAATATATTTTTAGGCTCTTTAAAACTATAATGTTTGATAGAAGAATAATGAATTAGTTATCATAATTTTATTTCAGCGAACTATCTCAAATTTCACGCTGCCATAAAACAAGCTTATCCAGATATTCAGATCATAACCAATTGTGATGGTTCTAAAAAACCATTAGATCATCCAGCTGATCTCTATGATTTTCATGTAAGGATAGGTTTTGGGTTTTTACTTCAGTAATTGTTTAAGATCTAAAAAAATGATAATTTTCTTATTTTTGTGAATGATATCTTTGTTAATTAATATATTTCTTTTTAGATTTATACAAATGCTACGGACATGTTTTCAAAGTCTACCAAGTTCGATGATGCACCACGATCTGGTCCAAAGGTTTGATTATTTAATCATTTTTCATCAAATTATCTATGTACTATGATTATCTTCATAGGTAGAAGCTCAGCTTTGATTCTATTTGGTCTATAGGCGTTTGTTAGCGAGTATGCTGTTTGGAAGGATGATGCTGGAAATGGAACTCTTTTGGCTGCCGTGGCTGAAGCTGCATTCCTTATTGGACTAGAAAGAAATAGGTTGGATTAACTGCAATTTTCCAATAAATTTTATTCTACGAACTAGTTGGTGTCCCTTTGAATTGTCACAAATTGCTTATCCTTTTATTTGTTTTTCTTACAGTGATGTCGTTCACATGGTCAGTTATGCGCCACTCTTTGTAAACACAAATGATAGAAAGTAATTTTCTCACACTTTATCATAGGTTTTTTTTATCATCTAACAATCATCTTTTTTTTTTAATCTTATTTTATGATGTGTGGATCGATATTATTTAATTTTTATGGCAACAGGTGGACACCGGATGCAATTGTATTTGACTCTCATCAGCATTATGGAACTCCTAGTTATTGGGTTCAACATCTTTTTACTACTTCAAGTGGAGCCACTTTGCTTAATACAACACTTCAAACTTCTACCGACTCCCTTGTTGCATCAGCAATTGAATACACAAACCCTAAGGATAAGAAGAACTACTTGAGAATAAAGGTAATTGACTAGCTTAAAATCCAGAATTAATATTAATTAAATTTAGTTATCATAAAAATTCACTCAATTGGAATAACTTTTGCAGGTTGTAAACTTTGGAAGTGATCAACAGAACTTGAGATTTTCTATAAGTGGACTGACTTCAAATGTGCAGCAATCTGGAGCAGCAAAGACAGTGCTCACGGGGCCTAATGTAAAAGAAGAGAATTCCTTCTCAGAACCAAATAAGGTAATATTTAATTTATATTTGTACATAGCTTGATAGATAGATCAATCAAAATGTCTTATATGTTTGTTGTTTTCGGTTCATTTTAAATGCAGATTGCGCCACAACACTCTTCACTTGAGGATGCTAGTGGGGACATGAACGTTGTACTTGCTCCATATTCTGTTACATCATTTGATCTATTAAAGTAGACAATAAGGAAATGTCTTTTTAAATAAAATAAATGGGATATGAGACTCTGGTGAAATATATTCTCAATAATAATTTTGAGTCTCTTTTACTATATGTTGATATTTATTGCTTTTTTTTAAGGCATATCTATTCGTAAGATTTGAATATGTAATGATAAGATAATGAGGTCAAGATTATTCAAAACAAATATTGTATTAATGGATTATGTCTATTAAGAATTTTAAAAATGTGAACAGTCAAAATAATGACGAAATTCTATTACATTGGTGAATTGATGATAAATACATAAATGTTTTTTGCAACTATCAGACGTCATTTTGTTCTTTAACTTCAGCACGTATTAATTAATAAGTCAATTTGATTTCTAATATCAAGTACTGAGTTCACTTGAATTTGCCAGTTCCACGAGAGATATGATGGTTTGGGGCCTCCAGCTTCAAAACCTGAGCGTGAAATTTTTAATAAAGAAAGTGACGTCAAGATCTCATTGAGCATTTGCATATCTAAATCCAAACATGAAAGAGAATTTTAAGAACACGTAAATGACCTCTATTCCTCACAAGCTCAGCCCACAATCCCCCAGCTCCTGCATGGTTGATTTCCTGCCAAAGATCCAACAATTAGTTTTATTGCAAACAAAACATCCTAGAATCACACTCTAAAATCTTCCTGGACTCTAAAAAATCATATACTTAAAAATATACCAAACAAAAAGTAATTAATTAAATTATACCTCAAAAAATGCTCCAAAGAAAGTATCTGGAATTTTTCTCACAGATCCTTTAGCATCTACAATTAAGGTTGAAGTTTGCTCTGCAAAGCAGGAAACTGTGAGGCAGGTCAAGTAAAGAAGACAAATCTTAATAGGAAGGGACATGCTTGTTTGCATTCTGTCTGTACGATTTCAAGTGTTTCTCTCTTAACTTGTATTTATAGAGGAAGAAGGGTGGAGATAACACAAAATAACAAACTAATTTAGAAATTAAAATAAAAAATTAGAGATAATTTAGTTGTTTTCTGTTTATGATATCTCAACTGATTTGATTTTTAATCTGCTTCAAAGAATCTCACAAAGCTTTCTGTTGTGGGTTGAAAGTTGAAATTTAGGATTGCTGATTACAATAAAAACACTTCTATTCCAGTTATTTTGGTAGATATAACTGGATTGGTGGTAGTAAAAAAAAAAACTGGATTGGTGATTAACTTCTTTCCAGGAATGATTGGGAAATAATCTGGTGACTGGTGGTATACTAGTGTTGGCTGCAAGGATCGTGGAGGTTCTACCATACCCTTAAATTTTAATTAAGTAAGAATAAAATATGCATACACATTCAACTCTACTTTTAAACCAATAATTATTAATTTGCATGTTACCATGTCATCTTTTTGTTATTTAGTAATAAAATTATTACTCATTTCAATTTAATCCCTAATCACTAAATAGTTACAATATTTTTTCTTTTCAATTTAAAAATTATGAATGTTTTAATTCAATTACAGATATTGATTTTGAACTTCAATCATAGATACGTTTCCTTATTTGCATGGCATGTTTCTGGTGCAATGGTGAGATACAAGATTTGTATATATCATGGAGGCTTGGTGATACATTTTATTATAGGATGGCTTATTATGGTTACAAAGGGTGCATCTTGGACGGTTATATAAGAAGTTTATATTGGTTTTCACGATTCATGGCAATATTGCTAGAACTTTTGGAGGTAACTTTAGAATATTGAGGAGTATTGAGGATCATTGGGCCAGATTCACATATATATTTGTATTCGGCTCAACAGGGATCGGATATATAGCAGTGTGGTGGTGCTGAAAATGTACAAAAGGGATCGGATAGAAGTACAACAAATTGTGTTGAAAATCCCTCTAATACTGAGGGGGGGAATATTCCACTGTGTTGTATAAACGAAATTGGAATGACAAAATAGATGAAAATGGTGATGCGCTCCTGGCGTGCTAGGTGGAAGAAAACTTCTTGTTGGGTCACAAGAGAAAAAAAGGTGCAAGAGAACTTACACAGTGGGACTAGGGAAAGGAAGTTAGGGTTCAGATGAATTGAAATGTTTTTTAAAATAATATAAATTAATATAATAATGATTCTATGTTAAGATTAGTTAATGTTTAAATAGAAATAAATAAAAAGTTTATAAAAAAAAAGGATGACATGGCAGCAACTAATATATTGGTCCAAAAAGACAGCTGTTCCAAAACACCTCTATTTTACTATTTATCATATGATACGATAGCACTCTTGCACTTAATTCATAAATGTTATTTCATTATGAAATTGAATACTCTCTCTAGACAGAAGTGTAAGGAGAGAAAAAAACTAATTCACACCTATTAAAAAATTAGTTAACATTATTTAATTTTTTTATAGACTTAACATATACAAAAATTAATTTATTTCCTAAAGTATATATCATTTACATTTATTTATATAAGACAAAGAAATAAAAGGTAATTGGGAAATAATATTCTAATTGAATAAAGGATATTTTAAAGATAATATCATGAAATAGGAAAGAATTAATTAAAAATTATTTATATTTTATTTCATCACACATAAAAAAATATTTCAATCCACATGGAGGGGATCCCTATGAGTTTGAGGTTGGGGCAGAATAGGTCAAGGGAGTTGCGTCCTCGAACCTCATCCTTATCTCAATTAAAATGGATTTTCTCAATCAAAGTGTGTTGAGATCAAACAAGTTCTACGAATTTGAGTTTACTTGCCATACCTATATAGCCTAAATAAACATATTAGTAGTTATTCATTTTTTATATCATTATATTATGTATATATGTATTATATATAATTATGTAAATATAATATAATGATATATTATGTATTTTATAAATGTATCGATTTATCACACTTAATAGATTTCTTTTAAGGTTTAAGGTCTAAGCTTTTTAGTAGATAGGTTTCGTAAAAAGTTTAAAACTGTCCATTTTAATATATTATTATGTGTAATGTATATTATGCATATGTATTATATATAAAAGAAAAAAGGGTTATGCATTGATAAAGCCATCCTAGTTATATGAATAAATTTTTATGCATTGATATAAAACTGTCAATTAATTAAAAAATATTAAGATATTAAAAAATAAAACAATAAATTTTTTATTCTATCCCGCTGATTGTGAAAGCCTACCAACTTAAGCTTAAAGAACCAATTTCATGAAGGAATGTACGGAGGTAAGATGCTTTCGTTAAATACGAAGCTACTGGTTTCACAGTGCTTTGTCCCACTACAATGATGAAATATTATTTCACTATTTTTTATATTCTAGTTATATGAATAAATTTCCCTACCAGTAGAGAATAAATGGCGATTTTGGTTTGAACTTCTTCTGTAACATCGACAAGGGATTCACGGGGTGGCACCTTTGATATTAACTAATGTTGAGGAGATTTTTGAAGTGAAGGTGTTACGGGAGAAGTAAGGGAAGGGGTGTCACTAGCAAGGGAGGTGCAGGAAGCAAGAAATGAGAGGCCACGAAGGGAACGACTCACCCTAACATATCTAGAAGGGTACGATAGAAGCCATGCAAAATGGAGGAACGCGTGAAGCTTCTTGAAGGAATCGCGAGCACGATCAAGGCGTGGATGGCATAGATACCTTCTATTAGTTGTTTAGCTTCTGTTAGGGTTAGCTAGGATGCATCTAGAAGCTTGTAACTACCTATAAATACTGTGTAATCATATGTTGAGAGGCATGAAATAATACTTGATCGTTTCTTCCTCCTCTTGCTTCTTGGAGGTTTGCTTGGACCTCGAAAACCAAGCTATAACAGTGGTGCTTTCAATGAGCATCAATGGCGGATGGCACACGTTCGAAGGCATCATCAGAGTGTTTGGGAGATGCAATTGCCAAGCTCACTGCTTCGCAACTTGCTATGAATTCAAAGATTGATGATCTTCTCCAGCGAATGTCTCAGCTTGAGGCGAATCAACCGCAACTGCAGTCTCCGCCATCGTCGTCTGCCAGACACACGCCGCAGACTCAAACCTCTTTTCACCGTATGAAGCTTGATGTCTCGAGGTTTGATGGATCTGATCCAACCAGCTGGACCTTCAAGATTACGCAATTCTTTGAGTTTCACTCTACGCCGGATCACGAGAGGTTAACCATTGCCTCCTTCTACATGGAGGGACCAGCACTCGCGTGGTTTCAATGGATGCATCGAAACACATAGTTATCCTCGTGGTCAGCTTTTCTACATGCTCTTCATTCACGATTTGCAACATCCACGTACGAAGATCCTACAGGATTACTCTGCAAATTACGACAGTGTTCGTCGGTATCGGCATATCTTTCAGAATTCGAATCCTTGGCTAACAGGATAGTAGGATTACCGGCTCCATTCGTCTTGAGTTGCTTCATCTCAGGATTGAATCAACCGATTCGCAGAGAAGTACAAGTCTTACAACCGATATCCTTAGCTCAGGCAGTATCCTATGCACGATTACAAGAAGAAAAACTTCTCGATGCTCACCGGCCATCGCCATATCGGCCATTAGTCTCCACAGGACCTTCTAGCACACGCTCATCATCAAGCAACTCTACACAACCCTTACTACCAACACCGGTACGAACTTCCTCCTCAATTCCTTTTAAACGTTTAACACCAGAAGAATTGGCCTCGCGCAGGGAAAAAGGACTATGCTTTCACTGCGCCGAGAAATTCTCTCGTGGCCACAAATGTGCATCTTCATTGTTTCTTTTAGTTATGGATGATGAGGATACCACGATCGAAGGGGAGTCATCAAGATACTATACACCAACTCAAGAGTTGCTACCAGAATTCCCGCTGGCACAGCTAAGCTTACATGCATTATCTGGCCACTTAGCACCAGAGACGTTACGCCTTAAAGGCTACATTAATGACCGGCCTATCAACATCTTGATAGATGGAGGCAGCACTCATAATTTCCTCCATAATCGAGTGGTACTGAGCTTAAGATTAAAAACCACTGAAACAGCACCGCTTAGGGTCACGATGGGGAATGGCGAAGAGCTTCACTGTAATCAGTTGTTTACAGCGATTCAGATTAACATACAACAACACTCCTTCACCATTGACTTCCATGTATTGCCATTATGTGGAGTGGATGTGGTTCTGGGGGTCCAATGGTTGAAGACTCTCGGACCAGTCTTAACAAACTACGGTGCTCTAACAATGAAGTTCATCACTGGGGTAAACTCATAGAACTCCATGGAGATCGCGAGAAGGGAATCGAACCAGTGTCACCATCTCAACTACGCAGGTTCGTACACACAAACCCTACTACAACCTTCTTCCACATTCGTGTCGAAACAGCAACCACACACAACTCTTCTCCAAACCATCCTTTGCCGGCAATCAACACATTAATCTCCAAATACGCGTCCCTCTTTCAACCTCCCACGGCCCTGCCGCCATCGTGATCCACATATCATACCATCAATCTATTGCCTAACTCAACTCCAGTAAACGTTAGACCATATAGATATCCTTACTTTCAGAAAAAGGAGATCGAAGAACAGGTAGCTATTATGCTAGAGAGAGGGTTCATACAACCTAACTCGAGTCCGTTTTCATCCCCAGTTTTGCTGGTAAGAAAGAAAGATGGATCATGGAGGTTTTGTATCGATTATAGGGCCCTTAATGCCAAAACGGTCCGCGATCGTTTTCCCATACCAACAGTGGATGAGTTACTCGATGAGCTGGGCGGAGCAAGGTGGTTCTCTAAGCTTGATCTCATGCAAGGATATCATCAAATATTGATGAACACGGCGAACATCTGCAAAACTGCATTTCGAACACATCAAGTCGTAATGCCCTTTGGATTGTGCAATACACCTTCTAGTTTTCAGGCCACAATGAATCAGCTATTTCAACCATACCTCAGGAAGTATATCATCGTCTTCTTTGACGATATCTTGATATACAGCAGGACCATGCATGACCATCTTCTTCACTTGGAGATAGCTTTTCAGGTTCTTGTAGAAGGGAAGTTTTCTCTTAAGCTTTCCAAGTGCACGTTTGCACAGGAGTAGTTGGAGTATTTGGGACACATAGTGTCCTCGAGCGGGGTCACTCCGGTGGCGGAGAAGGTACAAGCTGTCTCACGGTGGCCAACACCTCGCACACCGCGGGCATTGAGAGGCTTTCTAGGCCTCACCGGATTTTACAGACGATTTATAAAAGGCTACGCAGCTTTAGCTTCTCCCCTCACCAAAATTTTGTGCCACAGTCAATTTGCATGGAGTCACGAGGCCGAGATAGCATTTCAAAACCTCAAGAAGGCTCTCACAGAGGCACCCGTTCTCGCGTTGCCTGACTTCACTACGCCATTTGTGGTGGAAACGGACGCTTCAGGGTCTGGTATGGGGGCGGTGTTAACCCAGAAGGGCCACCCTCTAGCTTATTATAGCAAACAATTATGCCCTAAGCTGATTAATGCTTCTACTTACGTTCGGGAATTGGCAGCAATCACGACGGCCGTTAAAAAGTGGCGCCAGTATTTACTTGGCCACCACTTCGTCATCTTAACGGACCATTAGAGTTTACGTGAACTCATGAACCAGATGATCCAAACGCCGAAGCAGCATCGTTACTTGGCCAGACTATTGGGGTTTGATTACTCCATTCAGTATCGCGCAGGGAAAACCAATGTGGTCGCAGATGCATTATCCAGATCACAAGAAGACCACGCTGCTTCACTCTTCTTCCTTTCGATGCCACGCTTCGTCTTCCTCGATGATCTCCGCAAGGAGCTAGCCTCTCTCGAGACGTTTCAAGACTTGCGCAGACGAATCCAGGAAAACCCAGCTTCATATCCAGATTATGCATTAACTGAGGGACTCATCATGTACAAGAAGCGAATATGGCTTCCCTCTAACTCCTCTTCCATCAAACAATTGCTTGAGGAGTTTCATCAATCTCCTACAGGTGGCCACATGGGGATCCAAAAGACTCTCCAAAGACTTCATGATAATTTTACTTGGGCCTCGATCAAGGAAGACACTCGCAAGTTCGTCACAGCCTGTGCAACGTGCCAACACACTAAGTATGATAACCGTAAACCAGCCGGGCTCCTTTGCCCTCTTTCGGTGCCGACACTACCATGGGAAGATCTATCCATGGATTTTATTACGGGACTACCCTCGTATCGCGGCAACACATGCATCTTCGTCATGGTGGATCGCTTCTCAAAAGGTTTGCACTTAGGTATATTGCTCACCCAACATACGACGCACACAGTGGCCCTGTTATTCATCGAAATGGTGGGGCGCCTCCATGGCATGCCTAAAAGCATCATATCGAATAGAGATTCGTTGTTTATTAGTAAATTCTGGCGCGAGATCTTCACACTGAGTGGTACAAAGTTGCGCTTAAGCTCATCATATCATCCGCCGTCCGATGGACAAACGGAGGTCGCAAACCGCATTATTGAGCAATATTTGAGAGCTTTCGTGCATGAAAAACCAGCAACGTGGGGAAGATACCTACCTTCGGCCAAATGGTCCTATAATACGTCCTCTCATTCCACCACGGGTATGACGCCTTTTGAAATTACCTTTGGCCGGAAACCACCCACTTACCCTCATTATATCACCGGTACTTCTCCCGTCGAAGCTGTGGATGCCATCCTTAGTCAGAGGGAAGAAGTTTTTGCAATGTTGCGCCGCAAGCTACTCAAAGCTCAGTCACGAATGAAAACAAATGCAGATCGCCACCGCCGTGATCAGGAATTCCAAGTGGGTGATTGGGTCCTCGTCAAGCTCAGGCCACAACGACAAGTTTCGGTCACAGGCACCACCTGTTCGAAACTGAGTAAGCGCTATTATGGGCCCTTTCAAATAGTTGAACGTATGGGTACAGTAGCCTACCGGTTACAACTTCCAGAACACTCACGCATTCATCCGGTTTTTCATGTCTCACTCCTCAAGTCTTACACCGCGAACCCCACCACGACAACAACAGTCATGGACCTTCCCCCTTTAGCATCTAATAATCACCCAGTTATTACACCCTTAGCCATTGTAGCTTCTAAAGTCATTCCGTCGGAGACAGGACCTAGGCATATGGTCCTCGTTCAGTGGCAAGGGTTACCACCCGAAGAGACTTCATGGGAAGACTGGGCGAGCTTGAAGCGCACTCACCACCTTGAGGACAAGGTGCTGCTAGATGGGCAGGGGAGTGTTACGGGAGAAGTAAGGGAAGGGGTGTCACTAGCAAGGGAGGTGCAGGAAGCAAGGAATGAGAGGCCACGAAGGGAACGACTCACCCCAGCATATCTAGAAGGGTACGATAGAAGCCATGCAGAATGGAGGAACACGTGAAGCTTCTCGAAGGAATCGCGAGCACGATCAAGGCGTGGATGGCATAGATACCTTCTGTTAGTTGTTTAGCTCATGTTAGGGTTAGCTAGGATGCATCTAGAAGCTTGTAACTACCTATAAATACTGTGTAATCATATGTTGAAAGGCATGAAATAATACTTGATCGTTTCTTCCTCCTCTTGCTTCTGGGGGGTTTGCTTGGGCCTCGAAAACCAAGCTATAACAGAAGGTCAAAATCGTTAAAGAAGTGGATTGCGGGATCTAAAACAAGACATTGAATGGGTTTTTGGAATTGAGATTGCAGAATAAAAAGCATCCACTTTAGACAAGAGTTACAAGACACTCGTTCATGTGTTTAGTACTAATTTTCATTTGTATTAAACTTCATTTTCCATTTTTAAAACCTCTGCAAATCATTTTGTGGAGGTTAACACCCCTTTCTCAACTTGAGCTAAAAATCGCATCAAATTGATAGGTTAAAAACCTTCGAACCCCAAATGGACGTGCCAAGGGATCGTCGGTATATCTTTTTAACGCTGCATTGCATTGTATGCAACCACTTTTGTATTAGGATGAATTACTTTTTTCGTTTTGTATATTATTTGGGGTTGGTGAATTTTTGTTTATCGATAAATGTTATTTATTCATTGTTAGTATTTTGATAGCAGAGGAATCAAATACATGATCTTTTTCTTCTTTCCTTCTCTTTTTATCAAGTAAATCTTATAACTTGATGAAATTTAAATAGTATGTGCATGATATTATAAATTTTAACTTAGTACAAATATTGTATACCAACAATAAAAATAAATGCACATGGCTTTCTTATTTGAACCCTTTTAAACTGAAATGAACCCATTGTAAAAAGGGAAAAAATTAAAAAAAAAAACGAATAATTATGACCATGTATAGTTTAGAAGCAGAGTCTTCTCTTACATGCCTCAAAAGGCAGAGTGTAGAAGCATCCTAATTCCCTAACAATTTCTTCAATCAAATCTCTGCAAATATAATCCTGCAAAGCCAACCCAATTCTTCCAAGCTCTCGCTTTTCTCCCCATGCAACGTCCCTGCACACTTCATCCACACTTTTTATCATGGCTTTGCTACTCCACATAACCAAATGATCTTCGTCGTTGACTTTCCTATTCACTGACTCGTATGCCATTCTCTCGTAGATGTATGTGCTGCTGATGTCTTCCTCTCCTGGCTTCTTTAGCAACTGCTGCTTCTGGTGCTGTATTCGCGCTGTACACAAAAAATGCCATCATCATCATTAATGATGTTAAGTTTTAATCAAATTGTAGATACACAAGATGTGATAGATTGCACTCTTGTTTATTTAGGGATTGGATAGACTAACAATCCTTTGTTGGATTAAATTGATCAGATAAAGAAATATTGAAAACAATATGGGTTCTTTTTATGTTTCCAATATTTGTATGTGATCAATTTAATCTGACAATGGTTAGTGTATCCAATTCTCAAATAAGCATAGATATACAAGTAATGTGATGGATATTAAAAATTTATACTTTATGTGTATGCTTGTTTAGGAATGGGATACACTAACGGTTGTTGGATTAAATTGTTCCTATATACAAATATTAGAAACTAGGTTGGTTCCTTGTATTGATGTTTTTTAAGAGTTTTTTTTAAAAAAATAACATAACTAGATAATTTGAAAAAAAAAATACTAAAACTTAAGGGAGAAAGTAATTTTGATATTTTTATAAGTTAGAGACTATTATTTTTAGATGGGGACGGGAAGAATTATATTATATGTAAAAAGAAAAGGTTAAATTATTCATTTGGTTTTCATAGTTACAAGATTCTTACTTTTTTAATACATATAGTTAGAAAGCGATATTTTAATCTTATGATTTACATTTTAATTCTCTTCTAATGTCTATAGTTTAAAAGTGTTCTTTTTAATCCTTATAATTTATATTTTAATTATCTTTTAGTCCCTATAATTTGAAAATAATTTTTTTAATTCCTATAATTTGTATTTTAATTACCTTTTAGTCCTTACTATAAAAAAATATATAAAAATAATTAACTACAAATTAGTTATAAATTATCAATTATTTTTTTATTACAAATTATCTTACGATAAATTAGTTATGAATTTATATGGACTAAAAATATCACTTTCAAACTATAGGAATTAAAAGAGAATTAAAATATAAATTATAAAGACTAAAAAATACACTTTCAAAAATACAGTTATTAAAAAAGAATTAAAATATAAATTATATGAGTTAAAAATATTACTTTCAAACTATAAGAACTAAAAAGGTGAAAATTGTGAAACTATAAAACAGAGCTATGCAGATATATATTAACATAAATTTACTTTCTTTGAAATATACTCCCTTTTTTTTCAAATTACCCGATAATTTGAATGTTTCAAAAACACGTCAAGCTAAAAATTACGAAAGTACATAAAAAAACACTTGTTAAACATTTTAACTTTATTAATAAGGAAATTTTAGTTAAAAACATCATTTTATCACAATAATTAGTGCAATTCGTAATATTTAAAAGTGTGTACATTATTTTAAACAATAAATAATTTGAAGGGAATGAAATGTGTTATTAGTGTGGATCAAGTCTAAAATGAATGTACAATTTCTACAGCAAAATTGGAGATGACCACAATGATGTCCTTCCAAAAACATAATGAGTTAAGGCAATGTTTTCCTCAAGCCTCCAGTACTACCTGTGCAGGTAAGCAACAAGGTTCTTGGTTGTTGGAGAGAGGGTGGCTGTGTGGGGCTATAAATTAACAAATCCCTGAAAAAGTGGGTTTCTGCATGCCCAGTGACAGGTAAAAGCTCCAAAGCTATGTGCCTCTTTTTCTTTTGAACATCTTTTGACTGCCTCAAGTCATGAGGCATAGTCTATACTTTCTAGAGTACTACAAATTGTGGTCCAAGATCCATCCCCAAAACAGCCCAATTTATTATTTTATTATTATTTTGGATCAGAAAAATGTTTGGGCTTCTTTGATTTTTTATTCTTGCGACAAGCATATATAAGTAATTGCTGGGTAGAGGATGTGAAAAAAAGAATTATCTATGGTGAAATGTACATAGAACTTTTGGAAAGAGGAATTATTCACTGTTTTCATCCTAGTAGATAGCTGAGAATCACTTTATGTTCAATTGGGTGCGGGATGATTGCAGTGGTAAGAGGAAATTAATTTGTCTCCCACTATGATGGTCATGATAGTGTGGAATACAAGAAGTTATGATTTCAAAGCCTGGAATCCTAAATATGATGGGTAGCGGCAGCATGTGCTTTTTGATCAAAGATCATTGTCTCTCCTATTCATGAGTAAGTCCTAGTAACTCCTTTAACACCATCAAAGTTAATTACAAACTATGCCTCTTTCTGGCTTAGGGATTGTGAATGTCCTTTAACAAAATGACGACCAAGTTGTTTGTAATTGGCCTACAGCATATGCCACTTATATACTGATTTTACTGTAGTCTTGGTATAATCTTTCTGCCAATCCCAAATATTAAATTAAAAAGAAACAATTTTGCCATTGATCCAAAATATAACAGCGAAGCTGAATAATCCGAGCCCACTATTTTCTACTTTAGTCATTTCATACCTAATTCAAAGGAGAAAAGAAAACACTTTTGAAATTCGACTTATCAACTTTAAAAATGATCAAAAGAGGTAATCAGTTCATCTAATGATCTAAATCCTATTTCTTATTCTTAAAACACCATCCATAAAAACACGGGGTACGAAACAGTAACAAGGAATATTCAGGCCATAAGTTACTTAAAGGATTATATACACTCAATTTCTCTTTTATTTCATTTATTTATTATATCACTTATTAAATGTATTACTTTCTTACGATGAGTATTTTCCAAAAACTAAAACTAATTTGCTAATTAAGTGTGTGTTTCGATAAATATAAGTAAAATTGATGTTGGCTAAAGTTAATTTTGCAGAAATGTAATTTATACTTGGATGCATGCATTTATTCTAAAAAGTTAGTAAACATTAGTACAAAAAAATTTAACTAATACAAAAAGTATTTAAAATTATCTCTACTCATAATAAATTCTAAAGCGAGAATGAATTCCTTAAAACTAAACATGTCAACATTTGTGAAACCAAACATATACTGAGCTACTCAATTAAAATTTTAATTAATTTAGCATGAAAAAAAGTACTAATGAAAAAGCCCAATGGGGATGGACACGAAGGTTTAGGGGGCTTACGAAATGAATGCCGTCCCGAGTGGCAACTCGGACTGAGTGGCGAACGAGTGAACTCGTCTAGCACAGACACTGGACTCGGTTGCTGTTGCTCCCCGTTAACCACCGAACACTTCACCTCCGGAACCGTTCGAAATTTATCCTCGAAACCAATACAAGCCAACGCCGGCGACGGGGACGGCGTCGACGGCGGAGGAGGATCGGTCAAACGCACGGTCTCGATGATCTTCTTCAGCGCCTTCAGATCCTCGTCGCACCGCTGCAACGCCCCGAGAAGCTTCTGCCTCTTCTCCGCCACCGTATCCGTCGGCTCCGCCGGCGCCGCCTCCAGCCCCATCAGCCTCGCCACCAGAGCCGGCGCCTCGCGGCGCCTCTCCGGCGGAGGGGCCTTAGCACTCGACCGTCGAATCTCCGCCGGCAAAGTCGGACTCCTGGGCACGTCGGACGACAGCCTCCAGTCATCGGCGGCGGCATTTTCCGGCGGCAAATTTCCGGCGTCGGCGGGGGTAGAAGCGGGATTCTTATTAATCTGCCTCTTTCCTGAGAATAAGGACAAAAGAAAAGAATAATACTATTTGTAATTTGTGTGACTAAAAAATTTTTCCGGAGAAAGAAAAGAAAGAAAATGCAAACAGATATGGTGTGGGCCCCAGCGCGAAACGAAACGCACCGAATGTGAGGAAGCGGCGAGAGCGACGGGAATTGGAGCTGGAGATGAAGTGGAGAATGCCGGACATGCACCCGATGGTCTTCGCGTGAATCTTCTCCGGCGGAGTTTCTCGCCGCGACGATGACGGCGACACCGCGCTGCTCTGTCTCTTCATTACTCTGTGTGTGTTTCTCTCTCTCTCTTTCTTTGCGCAGTGTTTGCGCAAAAGAGTAACTGAGTAAGTAACGGGTTATCACAAGAACAACGTAAGTTAAAGCAAATTGCACGTGGAATGTTAATTATCATGTTTTGGTTACTTTTTTTTTTTTTCTTTTCGTCACTGTCTGTCTTTCTTCTTTTACTTTTTTTTTTTGGGATTACTGGGATGGGATGGTAATTAAGTTGGTAATTATTAGGTGTCTCCTGCGTAATTACATTGGTGGTTACTTTTTCTTTTTTACGAAGAATAGTATTAGACTTGGGAGACACTTTCCGTACCAAAGCATCTGGCCTACTTCTTTTTTCGTGTATAATACCAATCCACAATTATATATTAGAGTTGGCGTACGGCATTCTTAGAAGATTATTATACTACCACTAGTCTAAATTATAAGAAATTCATTTAGTTATAATTACACAACTAATCATTATGAGATCTCTTGAATTCTCTAGTCACATCTTCACATAATGAGATCTTAATCATTTTAAAAATTAAATTAACCATGATGAACTGAATACATAAAAATAATTTTATATAAATTACAATTAATATGACTTTTCAGATAATTTTATAAAAATTAATAATTTTATTATATTAATTAATTTATGATTGAATAACACGTAAAAAGTGCATATTGCTTTTCTCATATTTTTATTATAAAATGAAAGTTTTGAAAAATTGAGATTAAAATCTTAAAATTTTGAGAATCTTAATTTTTTTCACATGAGAGAATCTCTTAATGGAATTGTTTAATAAATAGGAGAAATGATTACAAAAATATTCAAACTCAATTTTAGAAAAATGAAAGTTTTATTGTAAATCTTTTTAGCTACAATATAAAATAAGGTTTTAAATATCACACCGAATTAATTGGTTCAATCAGTTGAACTATAATTAAGTGATCGATTCAGATACTTTAAAAATTAAAAGAATTCTAGAATGGGTGGGAACCGATCAAATTAATATAAAATTGGCATTAAAAACCGGGTTGAACCGATCTTTTTTATTTTTTATTTAATCTAAAATATTTTTAAAATAAATAAAAATAAATTTTTTAATATTTCATATAAGTATCAATTATTTTCTTATCTTAAAAAATATAAAATTCATTCAACTAAATTTAACCATTGAACCAGCAAAGACACTGGTTCAACCACCCATCCAGTTATAAAAATCTTGCTATAAACTCCTTAGGTTTTGTTGTTACTTGATTTGGGATTAGTTTTGTGAAAAATAATAATAGTATTGGTGATAATTGGGTGTGAGGCAAATCCGTGGAGTGGTTGAGTGAAATGAGGGAGTGAGGTTGGTTGCACGGGATCTCAATGAGTGCCACGCCAAAGAGGGAAAAAGTATCAGCCAAGGACTCGTTAAAAGGAAAATAAAATAATGGCCTCTGCTCAAATTCATCATGGCTTCGGCATCCAATTATGCATGACACTCATTATTAACAGTGAAGTCGGGTCTCGGGTCCCTCTTTGTAACCTGCTTTCAAATTGTCAACAATCTAGTTAAACATTTTTTTTTAAGGAAAATCTAGTTAAACTTGGAAAACCAGACCTAAATCCTGTCTAGGCTAGTTTAAATTTTCAAGGGATAATATTATTTTTTTCACTATCACACTAGTATAGAATAATTATTAATTTTAATGAGGATTAACTTTCAGTGAAAGATATGACTTATGGTCTTTAGTAAAATCTTTCTTTATGATTTTCAAAAGATATACACATATAGAATTTATTTGTTTATAATAAATTAAATAGTCCTAGCTTTTCAATTGTCTAGGTAAAATTTAAAAATATAATTTGTAATCAGAATCTCTGTTAGATATTACTACCATTCATTGTTGCTACCTGTTTTACGTTAATTCATAATACCTCATTTAATTTCAATCCTTGCATGATTTATTAGGTCATCTGACCTACTTAATTTATAACGCTAAGGAATACGCTAATTCTAGTATTTCGTACCTCATATCAATCTATCCGTGCGTTATTTATTATGTCATCTGACCTACAAGGCTAAGGCATACCTAATTTTGTTAAAGTTGTATTTATTTCGGAAGCTAATCCTTCATTCCTGAAAAGAAGATATCAAAGAATGATAGTATTTAGTATGTAACCCAAAAAAAATCCGTATTTAATATTTTTTTAAGGTCTGAAATTTGTTCTAAAAAATATTAAATTATAAGATAAAAATATTTCTAAAAGAATAAAATTTCCTTTTTCACTCCAAAAATGCATTATTCATTTCATAAGTCTATACACAACTACTCTTTTAAGAATTTAATTAAAATACACTAATATTATAAAAATGAATTAATTACCCATTTTATCACTTAACTATCATTATTTTATGAATTTTATCACTCAATTTATTTTTAATATTTTATCATCATATTTTTTATTTTCACACATTTTACCATAATGTATTTAATTTTTGTGCATTTGTCATTTTTTTATAGAGGAAAGTTTAGTAAGTTGGATCCCAAGAACTATCATAATTAGAAATATTTTTTTATTATATATCAATAAAATTCTCACATCTACTTGATAATTAAACTCACATCCTTTTAAGATATCAACAAAATAATTGATGATGTTATTAAAAACAAGTCAATATTATTTTTTTAACTTTTTGAGGATACATCAACACATTTTCAGAAACTTATATATATATTTTTAAAAATACAAGTATACAAATTAAGAGTTATTAAAAGAAATAACTTTATATAAAGTTATTTTTAGAGTAGTTTAATCCTCTTCTCTCGAGTTAATAATTAATATAAACAAATTATTTTCTATATCAGGATAGTAGTTTTATTACCGGAATATAGATTATTTCACTTGATTTTAACATACTAGTATCTACAACTCTGCACACTGATTCTGTCACCTCACACAAATGTATAGTGTTATGTAAAGTATCAATATCCCCCGAGCACTATTCAATAAAATATGATGTTAGTATGAGCATGCATAGGAAGATAGACATATAAAAATCCCGTTGCTTTTGGCATATTCCATTATTACCATTCATAGCTTAAATCTAAAGTCATCGATTATATATAAAAAAGGAAAAGATAAAGAAAATAAAAAGATTATAGACGTCATTGTCTCATCGATGTCAAGTTGGTGGGTTGTCCAGCAAATGGGATTTTTCTGCTTCATAAAAGCCTGGATTTCCTGTTGCAGAAGAAGTTAGAGTTTTGTTATTCTTATACCCAAATTTAAGGCTAAATTTCAGTAACATTTGTTTTCAGAAAAAGGCACGAGAGAAACATATATACAGGCTGATTGATTGTGTTTTATTTCTTTAAAACTATTTAGTAAAATAACTTTTAAAATCTATTTTTTTAAGAAAAGAAAAGGAAAAAAGTTAAGTTAGGTAAAATTATTTTAAAAATAATTTAAAAATTATGAAACAAGTAAACAACACAAGAATTTAAAAAGTATCAAAAAGATGATGTTGGTTTTATATTTTTAAAAGAAATTTTCTCTCTTGTATTTTTAAAATAATTGATAATAAACACAACATTAAATAAAATTTTTTATTTTTATTTTCAAAAACTATAAAATGTTTTTAGAAATAGTTACCAAACAAGCTTAAATTTTTCATCTCAATGTCTACTCTATTGTCCTTTTCCTCGTCCCATAATTTGATCCAGAAGTCAGGGGATGGAATAACCTTTGTGCGCGAAAATTAATATCAAAGCATTCCATTATTGGAACTAATTGCTTCTTTATCTTTTAGGCCCATATGGTTTGAAAAAAAAAGGTGAAAATAAGAAAAAATAAACAATAAAATGGTGTGAGACTCATCCTATTACATTCTATTTTAATTTAAAATTTTCATCTTAATTCACTTTTATTTTTCAGTTTTTCCCATACTACTAAATGGATCTTTAGCTTTTTGTTTAACTTTTAGATTTAAGTCTAATTTTCATTTTACGTACGTAACCTAGTTTGTCCCTTTCGATCTGTAAATGTTTTTCATAAGCTTGATTTCTTAACGTTGTAGAAGTTTCTTATTAATGCCTCAAATGTACCTAGCTAATATTTGAATTACGTGCAGTAATTATTGACCTAATTGCTTAGTTGACCTAAACGAACAAGTTGAGAGAAAATAATTATTAGCCGCCGATACTTTAAGGCATTTTGACTGGTCTTCAAAAAATATAGCAGCTTCCTGATCATTTGTTTTTTATAAAAGGGAAATACTAGAATAATACAATATGTACTCTTTTCCTGCATGACAAAAGTAATTTTACTTAACTAAAAAAATAAATAAAAAGTGAAACAATCATCCACTATAACTGGGACGCAGCAATAAACATTAATAATTTTAATACTTATCTTAAGAAATTGAAAGTAAACAGGGACTACAATTACAATTGCCATACAATTACAAAGACTGAATTTATAGGATTGGAACAGTTTCCTTGAATCAGCCGTAATAACGTATTACAAGTGGATAATTTCTTATGAGAGTTAGTCTTTTATTTAATTAATAAATTGGAGATGTGTGTATTTACAATTGTAACTATGCTGAAATTATAAGATGGTGTACGATTATTATGTGTTTATATTTCTGGTTTTACAATTGTAATTAGTTGGCCTATGTGATATATATTCAAGCTTTACGATTCATAAGAAAAAAATTAATAATATGCGTACCTATTAGTAGAGACAATAATGATTCAAAATTGCTACTTAATAATTTTTCGTAATTATGATCACATTAGTAATATTTGTCCACAACATCAAGAATTATCATAAACTACAACTGTGACTATTAAAAACCATGAGTAAAATATTGAGGAGCTTTATGAGTTGAATGCAGGGAAGCATCGTTGAGGAGGTCCAGAAACGACAGTGCCCTGTGTCTGCATGCTAATGCTATCTCGAGTTTCGAACTAAAACAGCCAGCTAGCAAGGTCAATGAAGTAGCCCACCCCACACATTATAGTCTCTGAACCAATTACAAAGACACAGTTATATCACTTTATTAACTGGATCCTACAGCTTAAGGTGGCTTTCCTGTGCCAAAGTTTGTGAGACATCATCGTCGCGTTAATAATGACAGTTGTTGCGTTTCACAAGTCATATGTAAATTTATACCAATAAAATCAGAAATTTGTGAATTTAAGATTACATTTTAATTTAAAATTTAAGTCTTTTTTCATATGATAGTCTCTCTCAAATGAAATTTAATTTTGATACAGAAGTATTCAATGATGATTCTTAAAGCTTAATCGTAGCTGCTCCTACTTGTATAATTATTATAATCAACATGTTCTAATACTTTGTATACTACTGCAACATTTGCGGGGATCCGTTGCTTGGTTTTCATGCATGAACTCATCTATCAGAAAAACTTTTATTACAAGGAATTTCATGTCCATGGATCTACCGTCATCATTTTATTCATCCAAATCGATCATCAAATCGAACCATCAATTCTAATACCAATTGTTGAATAAATTGAAGGAGATGAACATCAAGAATATTTACACCAATAAACTTGATATTATATTTTAATTTAAAATCTTAAGTCTCAAGTTTATGAATTTTTCCTTTACTTATATGATGTTTTAATCTTTTTATTCTTATTCTCACATTGAACTTCAACTCACACTTATATTCAAACAATATATCATCTCTCTTATCTTAATTGAAGGTCATTCTTAATAAGCAAACCTATCACTTTGTTAGCCTTCCTAAGTATGATGCCAAATGATCTTATTATAATTATTTTGGAGGTTTGATTATCATCTTATTGATGATATTATAAGATCATTCGTCTAAATAATGAGATATGACCACTATGAACTGCAACATAACTCTTCCTCCATAAAGCTTGAACAACCAAACCAATTGACAAACACACTCAGGTCAATTTCAACTCTCTAATAGTGCTATATCAGGCTCTATAGGAAATTGGATGCCACAAAAAAAAAAAATACTCCAAAATTCATCTTAGACGGTAGAGTGGTCCAGATATAAAAGTGACCATATGAGTTCTCCCAAAATTCATCTAGAGGTTGGAGTATCCAGCCTAAAATTTTCAAATTAAAGTTTAAAAATCTCTCTCACTCGAGCTCTTATTTTCCCGCAAAATTGATATATAAGCATATGACCTTTAATCGAAGCCTCCTTTTTCATTTTCTTTGGATTTTTAGTCCATGACCTTTCTTTCTCCGACGAAGACAGCTTCTCCTTTCATTCCTCTTTCACCATCTCCTTTTGTACACCCTTCGTCAAATCTTTGTTTTATTTTTCTCAGATTTGATGAGTTTTGCTGTGAAATCTGGAAGCCATTTTATGGCGACAGTTGTAGCAACGAAGATGATGCTGTGGTGCGAGATCTGTGAGTGTGTCTTTCTCGATCAATCTTGACCTCCATGAGCGCGTGAAGCGCATCAGTGTCATCGTGAAGGACCAATCTTGCGAATTTGGTTCTAGGGAGTGGGGATTTTTTTAGAACTGGGATCTATAAAACCACTTCAGATTTCAAAACCTAGATCTACAAAATTGCTTCAGATCTTCAAAACTACTTCATGTTGTGCCTCAAAAATTGGTTAAACATGTATTATCATGTTGTGTTGTTTAAACTTTTGATTATTTTTTTATTCCAGTAGGTAACCTTCAATTAATCAATTACCGGTTATTTTTTGGTGCCTCGTTACTTGTCCACCTTTAGCAAACTTCACCGTAGCTTCGTCACTTTTTTTGTTGAATATAAAATAAAATCTTCGTATTAATTTTTCTATGTACTAGCTATCATTGGCAACAGCAAATTTGAGCTTTCCAGACAGCACTATTGGAGTCTTTGGCATTGAGATTCGAACTCATCAATAAATTATGCGTCTGGGTGAATAAGATTGACAATTTGTCCTGAAGTTAAGCACCTCTCTATGACTTGTTTGCAACATTGCATCCTCCAAAGATACTATGATATAATTAAGGTGTCTTCAGGATACGTGCACAAGGACAAGATGAATCATTAGTAACATCCTAATTTATAGCTCTTATTCCTAAGCTTTATCACCCTCAATCTCTTTCTGAATACAGGCCAATATCTCTGATAATTAACTAGCTTACACAAGATTATTTCAAAATTATTGGCATTAAGACTGAAAAGTGTGAGATGATCCTTTTGGTTGAGAGATATTATGTACCTCTATTCAGCTCCATCGGTTGAACCATGTTGGTTTGTAAATTCATGTAGAATAAGGAGGGTTGGTGATTCACGGTGCTGGGAAGGGGATGGGGCGAATTGTTTTTCTGTGGCAAATGCATATAGAAAGATTCAAACAAGTGAGATGATGGCAACTATTTTGAATCTGAAACCAGCTTTGTTTAAAAGCTTTTCTTAATGACATTCATGGTTTGTAGACTCAGTTAGGTAGTTGTTTCCAAGGGAGGGTGATAGAAAATACAGGCACATATTTTGGCACTCAACCCGCTGGTGTATATGGACCAACATGAATTGCATCATTTTCAGGAAAAAGGATGCAGATTCTTTTGACTTTTTGGCACAAATCAAGACTGTGTCATGGGAAGTGGTTCTTGTGTATACCTGGACACACAGCTGGTTTATGTTATTCTTCCTGGTGCATCAATCTGAGGGACATTTTGGCTGGAAGGTAGAGTTATTCTATCCTAATTTTTTTGTTGAGATCCCATGCATGTTGGGATTAGCTATCGAGTGTTGAGAAGCTATATTTTGGATTGGCAACTCTGCGGTATCGGTCTCTTGTATACTGTACAGCTTGCATAGAACTTTTGAGTAGCTTTATTGATATATATTATACTTTGCCTTAAAAGAGAGAGAATCATTAGTAAGGTGGATTAACCCTTTGAACATGACGAAGACTAGGATGAGAAAGACAAACTCCTTGCCTATCCTGAGTTTGGAAAAAATGTAGTTAGAATGTTGTGGGTTGTTAAATTAATTATTAAAAAAATGAGACGGTTCAGATTGTTTTATTATTTTTTATTTTTTGTTTTTTCTATTATCTTTCCTTTTCCCATTTGCCCTTTATTCTTCTTTGTTCTTATTCTATGATGTCGTCACAGGACTACTTACCATGCTACATTAATTTTCATGTCATCATATTATAGGTTGCATCGACTCTGATGTATATTACAAACATGAAATTGGAATCGAACCAAACACCATGTCAACCTTGGAATCGAAGACACATTACTAGTGTTTATTCTTCTTCTCCAAATGCAAGGATGATATGAAAGGAAAACCCATATTGAAAATATATGTCAATAACAAAACGCTTGTGCTATAGCATAACAATTGTAGATCGATGCTTTGTTTTTGCTTGCCGTCAAAGCTATTAGAGCTTCTTCGACGTGCAATAATTGTTGTTTGTTAGGGGTTTTGTTGCTTCACAGATCTTACTAGAACGACTCTTAGACGCGCAATGGTTGTTGTTGTTTGTCTTTGCTATGACAATGACTCTTTGAAATCACATATAATATTTGACAAAGAAGGGAGTAAAGAAGAAAGAGAAGAGAAAAAATAATAGTGGTACTTCGCATGCAACAATGGAGGTTTTCAGCGAGAAAATGAATGTTCCGGATGGTTGTGTTTGGGGTTGTGGGATCACTAGTTTGGAGTTGTAGATGGTGGGTGAGTGGAGAGTTCAAGAATGAGGGAGGGTAGAAGGATGGACAAGGGTAAAATGGAAAAATAAAAAAAAAATTAAACTCACGTACCGTGGGCAATAAATCTACTTTTCCCACCTGGTCTTCGTGTTTGAACATTAGTATATGGAGATTATTGCTGGCAACTCTCCAAAGCATTGTTTTTATTCCATCAATCCAAATAGTACTCTTGAATATATATATATACATACTTTATTCTGACTTTTGGTGGCATTTTTACTCAAGTATCTCGGAATGCTGATTTCATATAAAATCAAAAGGACAACTTTTTATTATTATCTCAATTATAAATTCAAGAAACATTATCAAAATAAAGACTTGGGAATTAGGATAATCAGTCTCTCACTTTTTTACATAGGATGTTAGTAATTATTACTTTACAACATTGGTTAAATTAAAAAATATATTTATTATAAAAATTATAGACAATGTAATTTTTTGTTTTTCAATAAAAAAAATTCTCTTTTTAATTCTGTAATCTTAAAATACGGATTAACATTTTCCTTTTTATACAAGAGAACTACCCATTTTTTATATTATGTTTTAAACTAACTTATCAAATTCCAACAATGGATGTAATCATTTAAAGATCATTGTGTCTTTTTCCAAAAAAAAAAAAGAATTAATCACTTTTTAAAACACAGAAATCATCAAATCAATTAAATTTCTACTTTTTTATTAAAATATTTTTCACACATGCAAAAAATTTAAAACATAATAAACAAATTTTAAAAAAAACTTCGATCAATTATACTTTCTTAAACAAGATTTTAATTTCTATGACAGTTAGCATAAAAAATTATATTGTTAACTCGATCAAAAATTTTGTTAATATCATTTTTAAATAATTATTGTAATAATAAACTTATTATATACAAAAATTTGTGATTAAAAAATTATATTATCCGTGCATACATATTTACACCTTAAATAAGTATATATCTAATATTGTATGTCCATTATTAATGAATTATATTTGAAATCATAAAAATAATGTTTCGTACTTTTTTTATATGGTGCTCACTTTTTTATAAATGAATTAAGGATAAATATTCATTTTTTTTATTAAATTTGTTAGACACGGGTAGTTAGGTCCTAAAATATAGAAAATTAAAATTTTATCTCCAAATTTATAAAAAAAAGTATAACAGATTAGTTTTATCGTTAGTTTCTTCCGTCTATTAACTCAATTTGGTTGATTATTTAGAAATATATATATATATATATATATATATATATATATATATATATATATATATATATATATATATAAATCGTGGTTGGGAAGGTTATATATTGGAAGAATCCATTTTTGTTATTAATAGATTAGGAAGAAGAATAAAATAACTGAAAAATCAAATAGTTATTTATCAAAGTCTCAATTATTCAATGACCAGGATTAAACAAGGATATATAGCCCGGAAATGAAAAACAAAAATTCATTTATTTACATTAAGTTTTTGAGGAACTCATTCAAGACTTACTCGAACAATTACTCAACAAAAAATTAAAGCTTTGATTTCGGCTCATCAAGATAGAGATAGGAAAAAAAGAGATTTTCGTGGTTTATGGATTAGTCAAATAAATACAGTAATACATATCATATATGTAGTTTTCACGTGTCAAAAAAATTAACTTTTTTTTGTTTAATATCCAAACTTAACAATTTGTTGTTATCTTAGTCGTTAAACTTAATCTCTTAATGATATTTTGGTCCCTAAACTTAACTACATGCTGTCATTCTGGTGGGAACACTTTTGAATATTTAATTAAGATTCACACTAGATATAAATTGCTAGCATAAGAATAATAAGTTATATTTATTTATAGTAATAACAATTATTAATGATGATGAAAACTGAATATAAAATAATTGTCAAAAGAATAGAAATAAAAATATTATATTTATATTTGAAGTGTGTGTTATGTAACAAAATTGAAAATAAATAAACATAAGAAAATTAAATTAATTTTTCATAAGAATCAACTTAAAAATGATATTATGTAAATATATAGATAGTGACACAAGATTTATTTTTAAAAGTCGGTATAATTATTTAAATAAGGAGGAAATTAAAAAGTAAAGAGATATATAATGAACAATTTTATTGACCAAAATTTAAGACAAAATTTGATATTTTTGGTTTTTCACCTTTTATTATATTTTCTTCTATTTTGTATACTCCAACATGACTAATATAATGGATTAACTATATTTTATACTCAATTTTATACATCGTATATATTGTATATTCCATAATGACAAACAACTATTATCTTTTCCATTGAGAATATAATAGGAGAATTATATTTTATGCTTAATTTTATAGGTCGTATATTTTTAATTTATAATGAATTATGTCCTCTAATACTTAATCGTTAACCATCAGTGTGAAAATTGCAAAAAGGTATATAAGAAAATAGTTCTAACACTTTTATTTTTCATGTCATCTTACACTTAATCATTACAATGGATTGAGTATTGTTTAAGTGTCTTTTTGTCATTAACATTATTTCATAAAATAGATTAATTAATTAATTTAATATTTTACACATATTAATAACATATAAGATAATAACTTAATTTAGGTAGAATATTTGGTTTGAAACCTTATAGAATCTTGTTAGTAATGTCCTATATTTAGCACTTACTAGTGTGATATAAACACTCATAAATTAGTTTTATATTTATAATATAATTTAAATGATAGAATTGTAAAAAGAATAGAAATGAAAGAATATGATAATGTTTATGTTAATAATTTGATGGAACATGAGACTTAATTGAGTATTTAAAAGTACTTTTACGGACCAAAACGACAATATGTGTTAAGTTCAGGGACTAAAATAAGAGTAAGTTACTAAGTTTAAAGACTAAATTAAAAAGTCAATTTTTTAACATATGATAACCACGTAAATGACACGTGACAACCACTTAATGACATGTGACAATCGTCAACAGCCACATCATCACTGAAAGTGTCACATAGGCATAACCGTTTGAGTTAGCGGAGAAAACTAATGGTAGGACTAATTTATCACACTTTTTACAAATTCGAGAACAAATTTTTAATTTTTCATCTTTTAACTAGAAACCTAATTGTCAACGCTTAACAAATTTAATGACGAAAATGAATATTTATCCATGAATTAATGATGACATAAGATTAATTTTATAAAATTACTATTCTCTTTCATTTATTTATTATTTTTTCTTAATCTATATAAAATCACTTGTTATGATAATTATTTTGAAATGGAAGGAATATGTAGTATACACATGTTTACTTGAATAAGGTTTGGAATTCAATCCCAAACATAGTCTCTCTTTAGATAGCTGAAAGTGAAAGTTTGAAACAATATTGAAAGGAGATGAAACTAGGTAAGTCCATGTTATTCGGTTCAATTGAAACATAGATGAAAATTTAAAAAATTAGATGGAGCCCATTAAAAATGTATTCACCTCAAAAATGAAGTAAAAGCCATAAAAGGAACCGTAATTGTGTGAAGTTTTGTGACGTTCCAAAATAGTCCCTCCTTTTTTATTCTCACCCTGGTGACTCTTGTGTGTGCATGTATATGAATGAGACTAACAACTATAATTTAAATATGTCACCTCTTTAATATTTTCATCTAAATCAAACAACCTTACTTTTAAATCTTTTTCATTTCTTTTTATTATTTTTTTTATTTCTCACACTTTCATTCTTTTTTATTCCACTCATTGAATATAGTATTAGACATAAGTCGTGTGGTTATAGAAATACTACTTTATCTTAAAATGGGCCAACTCAATAAAAAAAAATAAAAGAAATCAATTGGATGTTAAATAAAAGTTCAGATTCCTCCTTAGTACAAAATAAAATACAATATACTATTTCACTAAAATATAAATAAGATATATCGTACAATTATGTATATTTTTAGAATAAAAAAGAAAATACTAAATTATGTGTTGATTAAACCAAAAAAAAAAACAAACAAGTATCACCCTTGGTATAAAAATTATTTTCATGTATAGAAAAGAAAAACGATGCAGTCCACACTTAAGTACACATGTCGCACTTGACACTTCCTTGTTTTAATTTCAGTTTGTTATTTTTTTTAGTTAAAAGTATTAGTTTCTTTCAATCCACTAAGTTATTAGAAACTAATCATCTATTATTGGTCCAAAAAAAATTATATAAAGAGGAAGTGTGCTAAATAATGGAACTTTACATCATTATCATAATCTTATGAATTATTTTTAGTTTGTTATTAACTCTTTTAAACTTTATTACATTTTTTCCATTATTTTTTTTGTTTACATTTTTGTCCTTTATTTATTATCAACTTATCATTAAAAAAATATGATCAATATATGAATTCAATGCCTCTTTAATTTTTTACTCGAAATTATTTTTCTTTATTTTTTTTCACTTGCTACAATTACTTATTTCATCTTTATTTTTCTATAAAAAAAGGCTAAAATCTTTTTATTCTTCGGTCAAATAAGTGAAATTTTAAGACAGATAGAAAATGTTTTGAAAGATTCAATAGTGAAAAATGGGATATTGATTTTAAAAGATGTGATGGGGTGTTAAGGTTTCGAAGATGGAAAATGTTGAACTTTTATGGTTTTGAATGAAATGTGACATTTGATTGATGGGTTTTAGTAAAAGAGGGTTTAAAATAGTTTAATTGATTAAATCCATAGTCAATTTGTTAAGAATGTGAGAATTTAGAAATTTTATAAAGAAGATAATAGACAAAAGAACTTGATTATAACATTTAAAAAGTTAGAAGAATAAGTTCGAATCAAAATCGCAAATTAATTTCTATTTTATTTATTGCGTCTATCTTAATTTTTGTTAAACTCGTCAAAAAATAATTTGTTAATTAATTGGGCTGTTCAGGCATTTGCGTATTACGATTTTTCCATTGGGCTGGTTTTGCATTGGGCTCCTTGTTTCAATTCTGTGTATTAATTTGAAGGCAGTTGATATATATACCTCCCTTTCTTAATAACTTACCTCCCTTTTGTAAGCCGCTACTAAGTTTAGTTAACCGGTTAACCCTATCACGGGTGGGTTATGCTTTTGAGTAGAATAAGAATTGGTTTAAGATCCTATTTCTATCCTCTTTATGTTATATTTATTTGCATAACCACACTTTAATTAAGCTACCTCGGCATTATGTGAGGTAATATGCTCCTTATTTATTTTGAGCTGGTTTCTTGTTATTTCAATTTATTGCAAGAAAATACACAAATGAGTTATAAAATATTACATTTTAAAAATTAAGAGTTAGCGGAGGTGAAATAAAATAAGAAGAAAAATAATAATACATGATAAAAGATTTTCCACTTATTCCCCATAAAATTCATAGAACAATATAATTAACAAGTTGTGACACTCGATATTCTTGATTCAAACTATTTATTAAACATCTCACACAAGAAACTAGCATTAGCATTCTCATCACTGCAATAGAGGCAAGGATGCTGCTGAAACCCTTGAGTCTCCAACTTCTTCCTTGCCCTTATGACAAGGTCTCTATTGCTTAGCAGAGGCGAATTCTCCCTCAGCACCATCTCAACCGCATTGCTGAAGGCTCCATACGCCTTCTGGCCGCAGGCCACATTGGGGTTCATGTCAGCAGAGGTCTCATCAGCCTGGCAGCCACTCAGCAGAATCCCCTCATCAGGCCTCAGTGGCTCCAGCAGATCGAGGTCCGGCGCCGGAATCCGGAACCTCAGGCTGGCCTCTGAGCCAAAGAGCTCCAGCAGATGGGTGCCAATGTCTGTTGTGTTCACTTTTGTTAGCCATGAGAGTTGCTGCATTATGGACTCAAATGGGATTGCCTTTGGGGTGCTGCAACTTGGTTTTGATGTGGAATCTTTTTCAGTTGATGAGGATGGTCCTATTTGTTCTTTCTCTTTGTCTATTAGGCCTCCACTGTGGCATGAGTCTGAGAGGATTGTGAGGCTTGCACCCTTTGGCACCCGGTTCACTAGTTGCCGCAAGTCCAAATCTATGTAACATGACAGCAAAAGTAAAAATATCAGTTCTGTAAGTATATGATGTTCCCTATGGTAATAGGCTTCTCTCATATAGTTCAAGTATATATATATGGTCCATACTCTTTTCCATAGCTTTTTAACTAGGAATTAAATGGATAAATTGGGATTAAGCACTTCTTATGAAAAGAGTTTATCATATCTCCATAAATTATTTCAAGCTTACTTTGGTTTTGCATAGCTTATGAAAATAGTTTAAGAGAAATTAGGTTATGCACCAAAGTAATTTTACACTGGCATCTGATTACAAAATTATAGCATTAAACTCGGAGTTTAATCATATTTCTTCTTTCATTATATTTTCTATTGGCGAAATAACAGTAGTAATACAGGGAGACATCCTTTAGTTGCTACTGAATATGGCGTTGTTGATATGTTGTGATTGTCAGCAGAGGCAAAACTAGAAAATTACTGTACGGGTTCAAACTCAAACAATTTCAACCAAATCGCAGCTACTTAATAAGCTTCTAGGCACCATAGAATTGTCCCAGTGAAGGTTTGCCCCCAAGTGGCGCAAGTGGTGTAAAGGATATTCAAACCCATATTTAAAGAAAAGGTGGGAGTTCATTCTCAATTTTTAATCACATGGGTCAACCTACATTCATTTAAAATTAACTTATACATAATTATTTCTATTTTAATTACTTATTCAATAAACCTTTTTCCTATGGGCTCATATATAATTAAAAAAGTTATCTTATACGTTGAAGTTAAATATAAACAAATTTAATTAATTTTATTATATTTAATGTTATTATTCTTAAAACATTCTTTATTTAATTAGTTCTATTTTCAATGACTTTTTTTTTATCCATAATAACAAGTTTCAATTAACGATATTTTAGAAATAATTTTATTTATCACTTGAGATTAGTAAAATTAAATAATATGAACTATTTTTTTTAATTAATGTGAAATGAATTATTTTTATTTATCCATGAGTCTAAAGCATGAGTATGTTTATACTTATTGTGCATAAGGTCTAAAAATGAGTGCTGTCAACTCAAGTGCATATTTCAATTGTGTGATTGGAGAGGGGAAATTATACAAACCAGTGATGAGATTGAAGTCACAAGGCACAATGGCTTCCTCATGGCGGAAGGGGTGGCCATGTTTCTTGGAAGGGATCCTTGTTCCATGTCCACTATAGTGAAAATAGAGCACATCCCCAGCTTCAGCTCCATCAACCATGTTAGCCAGTGCCTCCTTAATATTAGCACCAGTGGGCAATTTATTAGAAGAGTGAGGTGCATCAGTGAGAAGCTCAATGTTAGAGGGATCAAACCCAAAGCGCTTCTCCAGCGTGTCCTTCATTGCCAACACATCGTTTATGCAACCATGCAATTCATTGCTAGTGTTGGGGTAATTGCAACCCACCAAAACAGCCACCCTCTTGTTTTTCTTCTGCCCCTCCATATTCATGATGTCACTTCAAATATGTGAAAACTATGAAAGCAAGTTAATTTCTTAATGTGATTGATTAATTGCTCATTGTTCAATCTCCTCCAATGGTGATAGCTTTATATAGTTCGTAGGGGAGCATTAGCTATCCCTTTTGATTTGCCACAAGCAACATTCATTATGAGTGTTTGTGTTGGCTTTCAAGCGAGGGAACTTCTGTTTTTGGATATAATAAAAAACCATGTTATGTGTGAAGGACTTTGTTCAACCAACAATTGTTAGAACTTAATTACGTGGGAAACACAATATGGTAATTTGTTTGCAGCGTGAAAATTTGTTTATTGCAGGAAATCAAGCACTTTCAAATAAAGGATGCTAATTGGTGAATCTCAGGATTTAACCTTTTTAGAAATTTGGATAAAGAAATTTGCTCAACAGTTTGAAAGGGAAGTACGAAAAGTATGGAAATGGTAAAGAGTTGTCACGCGTGTCAAATTCCTCTTTCTTTCTTTTTTTTCTTTTTTATTTATGTTTTACCAATAAGAAAGAAGCAGTGTGTTTTCTATTTAACTTTGTAGTAGCTTTTCTGTAACATAGAGCATTACTCTCCTTGGATAAATGGATATTAAATGAATGAGATTTTTTTACTATAAAAGTTTTCTTTTCTTTTTTTTACTATATTGCATTCTTTTTTGTGAAGTTGAATTTTGAAGCATAGAATGGCGTTATTTAACTTGGAGTTTTGACCTTTGGAAATTTGATCCAAGCCTAAGCAATATCACAATAGTCCCTTCACGTATGAGAATCAACGCAAACACTTGAAAATGATATTTCACCAAACATATACAAACAGCTAATCATTTTAGAAAACATTTAGACTATGTTTGGAGAAAAGTTAAAAACGTGTTCTGGAACATTTGAATGTATATTCCTAAAGTTTAAGACACAAAATAAAAAAGAAAAATTATTATATTTGAATTAAATATATTTTTAAAGTCTCTCAACTTATATCCAAGCATGCAATTATGGGAACAATTAGAATGGTTTCTGATACTCACTATATGATTTTATGTTCAATCTTATATATGAAAATACATAATATTGTTCAAAGAAGAATCGCAATAACATGTAAAAATTTTGTTGGTGGATAATTTATAAATACCTCAGTAAGTATTTTTTTAGTCTTGAGGTATACCCTGGTTCTAGTGAACATGGTATCTAACTCACCTAAACTTTAGTTAACGAAAAAAAAGAATTGTGGCATTCCCATACCACACTTCAAAAAACTATTTTTGTTTGAAAAAGAAATTCAAGCTAAGCTATTAAATGACCATTCTGGACTAGTTGGAACTTGGAAGCCAAGCTAAGCTATGTAAACTTATTTTGTTTAAAACAAATTAATTTATTAATTTAGCTTTTTCTTTGGTATTGTTTATGACAAATTTCCGTGACTTCTGTTCATCACACAGCCCTTGCGTGCAAGTAAACCTAATATAGTTAGCGCATATCTCCCACCGGCCACAAAAAAATGTGAGCTACATGGATAAGTTCTTTTCTTGCAAGTGATGGAAACAACACAAGTTTCCCATTGAAATTAAACATTCCAACTTGTAAACCTCAATTATCATTCCTTGATCTTAATTCATTATAGTACGGAACTAATCTGATTTGACTTAGAAAGAGTTCGAAAGAATATTTGAATTGATTTTTATAGCAATTTCCATGTTTATAATGCTACGGACAAGACCAAGCCCAAGCCCGAGTCCCTATCATTGCCACAAGAATACTCATGTATCTAGTGCTTCTGAAAATTGGCAGTTTCTTTCAGCACCAAAATATTGTTTCCTGCACCCTTTCTAAGCTTCTGGATTTGGCAATCTGAAATGTAAAATTACATTCTAATATGTTACACTAACACCTTTCGGCTTCTGGAATGACCAATACCGAAGGGGGAAAAAATACTTTGGAAAGGTGTAAGAAGAAATTTTTGGAGTGCAGGAAGCAATAGCCCTGAAAACTCTGCTAGGCCCAAAAGATAATAGTTTAGAAACCCAATGCGTGGATGAATAAAAAAAAAACAAGGCAAGACTAGGTTAGGTTATGTTTTCTACTTTTCTATATTGATTAAATACTTTGTGGCTAGGTGTCTGGAAAGAGTTTGTTATGACTTGTGACTTATGAGTTGGATATTTGGCACTGGGAGTCTTAGCATGCTAAGGGCATATATATATATATATATATTGGAGAGATTTAATGAAATAAGTTATATTGAAGAATAAATGGTAAAATTTAAAAATTTTATTTAAATTATTTATAATATGAAGGATGAAGGAATGATTTTTTTCTTCAAAATTAATTACATTTTTTGTTCTTTATTTGGACTATGTGTGATTTTGATTGCTCAACCTTTTCCTATTTAATTGAATCTCTCAATTTTTAAAATTAAAAGAATTTAGCTCTAAAAGCCTCAAATTCTCATTTTTAACTAAAAATATTTTCTAAATAAAATTAATTAGATTGTCTTTAATCAGAATTAACTCATTAAAACATCAAATTTTGCACAAAATAAAAAGAAATTACAGTTTTTCCTCCTCAAACCCTAATCTTATATCTAATAAAATCATTCAAATTTCATCACCTTTCCACTAATTTTCTTATCTAAGCTTTTAAAATTATTTTATATCTCATACATCATGCAACCACAAATATTTGAATAAAGAATAATAATATTGTGTTTTTACATAGACAATTCTTTATAGATGAAGAGATGTCAAGGGAATTTCTTACTTCCTAAACAAATCTTTCTGCATCTATATGTAAATAATGATTTATCTTATGGATTTTTCTGTTTTAATATTATATTTGAGAGTGATCAATATTTATCAAATTTATTCCTATCTAATGAAACACTATTGGATCAAATAATAAAGACATTGTTGAGAAAAAAGATGATTTTTTTCCTATGAGATGGTGGTTGTTATCTACTCCAATTTTGAATAACTAAAAAAATAGATAGACCATCTAAAAAAAAGATTAATTAAGTTTTAAAAAAGTTTTAAAGAAAAACTTGAAGATGCGGAGTTGAAACTGGCAACAAAAAATATAATTAAACTTTTATTTAGTAGCATATCTAAAATAACCTTTAATGATAAATAAATTACAAGTCTGAATTTATTCAGCTTTAACCACATTGCTTCATTATGCACTTAAAAAAAGATTTAAAAATAAACTATTACAATAATAATTAAAATTTAGAAATTAATTAGCATGATTCAAAACTCATAAACCTGCAACTACTAAAATTTCAGCGGGCTATATGCATTATTTTTTTATATATATGGGCTATATGCTATTTTACCCCCTTTCTTGTAATAGGCTAAGGTCATAACTATATTTGGCTTGATTCTTTCTTTTCTTTTCCTGTAAATAAAATTCTCATTCACAAACCGAATTTGTAACTAAGCTTCATAGATATATAGACAACTGATAGGTCAAAACTTCATCATGCTGTGCAGCAATATGGAGGCTCAGATACATTTTCAGATTTAGAAACAAAAAATGGAAAAAATGTTCAAAGATCTTTCCAAACATTGAAGTCAGTACTAGATGCATTATAGCTTACAACATTGTCTTGACATCCTATGAAGAAGATACTCCGAATGGAATCAATGTTGACTAAAGCATGCGCTTTGTGAACTGGACTTGCAGCTACAGCAATCTCATCTCTGCCAAGGATCACTTCAGCATAACCATCATCTTCATCGTTGTTCTCCATCTGCAAAACAAACAGGTTGAAATTCATGAATAACAAATTCAGGGATGTGTGGGTTGTTACTAACACAGAACCGAGAATTCAACATTTTCATTGTGCTGTTTAAACTGAATTAAACATTTTTCCTTCCTTGCATTGCAAAACTAAACGACCAAATGGTTTTTACCGTGACGTACTGATGTGTATATTTAAATTGATATTTTGAGACTAAAATGATTCTGTAACATCAAGAAATGAAACTACAACAACACATTCCGGGGTGGAATGATTAGACGTTAAGTGAAAAAATACTTTTGAGGCAAAAGTATTTTTGTAGAAATATCAGAACTTTTGCTTTTATTTTCATTTTGCTTGTATTTGTTGAATTGCTTTGGAATGTGCACCGCAGCAATTTTAATTACAAATCATACATGCACTCCATTTATTTGTTGAATTGCTTTGGAATGTGCACCGCAGCAATTTTAATTACAAATCATACATGCACTCCATTTATTACATAACAGGAAGCGGATAATTTAGGGTGTGTTTAGTTTGTATTTTCATTTTTTTTGTTTTTATTTTTAAAATATTAGAATTCTGAAAACATGTTTGATTTGACTTCTTGTTTTCTGTTTTCATGAAAATAAAAATATTGAAAATTTATGATATATTGAATTCTTGTCTTTTTGTAATTTTATTTTACCCGAGATGAGATTTTTGTTCTCAACTAAAAACACTGAAAATGAGAGTTTATTGTTTTCATTTTTTGATTATTTCCTATTTTTATTTTCACTGAAAATGTTTTCAGAAATTCAACCAAACACATCTTCATCACCGTTTAATGAAAACAGAAAACAACCAAACCAAACACCCCCTTATATACTTATATTAAGTGGGTGATTGGGATTTGGGATCATTTATTATTATTATTAATAATAATAATAATAATGAATTTAAGAAGAAAAAAAAAAGATATTACTTTTTGACCATGAGTAACACATTAGTTTTAAAAATAATATTTCCCCTTTCCCTACAAAAAAAATTGTTTCAATAATATTTATTTTTAAAACAATTTAATCTAATCATTTCCTATATTGTAAGTATGTTGACTAGTTAGTTCGTGTGAATTGCATATAAAAAATAATTATTTCAATAATGTATTATATTGTTAAAATAGATTGTATAAATAAGATTTATGTTCGAATATATTAAGCAAAAAATTATTATACTCTAAAAAAGAAGCTATTAAAAAAAACAATTTTATTATGATCATTTGCAATTAAATGTAATAATATAGAAACTATAATATCATTCTATTTTAATTAATGTAAGAGAAAAAAAAAAGGGTTATGCCTGTAAAAAAAAATTATATAAACATCCAATTACATCTTATCTAATATGTATGTTTCATCAATAAGATAAATTTATTGAGTTAAAATAATTATCTTAAAAGATAATTAAATCAATGAAATGAGTATTATGAACATTATAAAACTTTTTTAGATTGGTATCAGCATAGATGTTTCCTCTTAATGATAACTGAATAATAGAGAGATGTTAAGGATGAGGATGGTTACCCTAAACTTGGTAGCAGCGCCCCAAATGAGGAAAGTCTCATTAGAATCGTGGTGTCTGTGATTCGCTCTTATCTTCCCCGGCCGAATTTCTCCCACGTGAAGCGACGCACACGACACTGCTCCACCTACACAACACAACACAACACTTTCAAAATCTCTCTCAACACAAAACGACGACGTATTCGAATTGCATCGTACCTGAAATGCCGGAAGCGCGGGCGAGGGCGATAGGATCGAAGATCCAGCCGCGGTTGTCCTTTGCGACCTCGGAAGAGTCGAACCTGGCGAGGTTGGCCCTGATGTCCGTTTGGAAGGAGTGAGGGGGCGCGTAGGCCACGCGCTGGAGGCGGAGTGAGAGCCACGCGAGGAAGAGGAAGACGGCGAGGACCAAGGGGATGGAGTGGGGCCTCTGCAGGAACCACGTCACCACTGAGGAGCCACGGATCTGATGCTGCTGCAACGACGCCGTTTGCGCGTTTATGTACCCGATTCTCCTCCCCCCCGCCGCCGCCGCCGCCGCCGGCATCACTGTGTTGCTGTTCCTCTCTCTTTCCACTCTCATCCTGCAGATTTCGAATTGGAATAATCGGAAACGGAAGAGAACACAGACACTGCCTAGTGTTTGTTTTTTTCCCCTTCTTTTCCTGTGGATGAAATTCTATACCGTTGCTCTTTTGCAGCGTTTTAACAACAAAATTAATTTTAAAAATAGATAAAAGAAGTATTGGAAAGAATGTTGCTTAATAAGAAAATATAAAATATAATAAAAATATGGATACTTGAAAATTTAATTCTATGAAATATTAAAATACCGTTTATTTCACAGATTATTTCTTTAATCCTATAAATAAATAATTTTTATTACCGAGAATATAATATGAAAATGTTAAAAAAGCTTGGGATATATCTCTAATAATAATTATTTTACCGTTTATTCTATAATTTATGGTAATTTTTAATAATCAGAAATTTCTCTCATGTAGGTTCGAATATAAGCTCGAAGTAAAAATTTGACACATTTTAATTTTGTAAAAATTGAAAGTATATAAATTTTTTTATAAGCATGAAATTAAAATATTTTAAATTTTATGAAAATAAAAAATATATTTTAATATTTTCTTTATTTTTACCATATGTATATTAAGTTACGTCACTTTGTACACATTCATTACAACACTAAAGCTAAAATATATTTTTTAAAAATTTTTGGTATATTTTTTATTTTCGTAAAATTAAAATGTGTTGTTTTTGGGCTTAAAATTAGGCTTGAACGAATTTGAGCCTACGTACATTTTTTAAAACTTAAATTATAGGTTAAAATATATTATTTTGTTTCTATGAATAAAAATGTTTAAAATTCATCCCTTCAAAAATCTGAGTATATTTTTTGTAAAAATTAAAATCTCTTACTTTTTTGGCTTCGACGTAGGTTAGAGTAAATTCAAACTTATGTGTCACTTTTTTCTAGTGGTTAAAAATTGCCACAAAATGTAGGAGAAAACTACAAATTTGTAAATGTGTCTTTCCTAATCTCTTTTTTTTTTTTTCTAACTTTCTTTATTTTCTCTGTCCGTCAAACTAATATGAGAGAGGTGAATTTGGAAGTCAGGTTATTGAATTTGTTGGTAACGTTTGATTCCGATAAAACATTGAAATTGGTATTCATAACATTAAGTTTGAGAGTGAAAGTGTTAAATTTTCATAAGGAAGGGGAATTTAAAAAAGAAGAAGATGATGATAGGGTCAATAGGATAGTGTTGACCATTATAGTTAAACAAAACATTTAAAAAAGAAAATAAAAAAAATTGTTTATTTAAATTTGAAGATGATGAAAAGAGTTAGGAAAGAAGGACATTAAGAAAGAGAGATTTACAAATTTGTAGGTTTTTGTTTTTATTTTGTGGTGGATTTTAATTTTCAGAAATCACTTACTTTTATAATTATCAAGGAAATGGATGAAAGAATGACAAGTAGGTTCATATAAAAGTTAATTTTCAAATTAAAATGTTGTAACGTTAATTCCCGATTTAAATGTGTGTGTGTGTTGCAGGGTATGTGTGTTGGTTGGGCCTTTAAGCGTAAGGATTGGAGATCCAACCATCTAGACAGTCTACAACCATCAAATTATCTGAAAGGTATGGATACATGTCCGGTCGTCGAATAATCCTAAATTGGCTTACAAGTACTTGCTATGCTCCATTGTTTTTTTTTTCTAGATGATCCAAGAGAAATATTGTCTAACTCAAACAATGGAGAAGAAATGTATCTCTTCAAAACTTCATAAAAAAAAAACAAGGGGATTAGCATTCTAACTAATAATGTATTTGAGTCTAGTTGTTAACATGTTAATTGTGATTCTCTTATGCACTTTCGTTAGTTGTTAGTTGTATTTTTGTTATTTTAAGACAATTGTTAGCCAAAAATGTGGAGCCATGCACTAGGGATGGTCTTCCCCTTAAATGGACTATGTAATCTTTTGTTTGTTGATTTTCCTAACTCGACTCACTTTTATTAGGAGCTTATTTGTATTACACTTAATGGCGAAACATAGTCTTACGAGATAAATAACATGCTTGGAAAAGCGTTTAACAAGTAAAAAAAAATTATTATATTAAAATATCCTCAAATTTTACACCAATATCCCCCTACAAGAAAAGTAAATGTAATAATTAAAAAAGCAAAAAAATGTTTGTATAATTTACTCTTATTTATTATATATATATATATATATATATATATATATATATATATATATATATATATATATATATATATATATATATATATATATATATATATCACATACAAGAGATACACAGATTTGAAAACAATAGTCAATTTCTTCGTTTGTTCAACTGTGTTGCATCTTATGAAATTCAATTTGCAAATGTAGAGAGTTGTTTCATATATAATTGTTGCCACGTTGAATTTATGTGGCTTTCATGATGAGGAAAAAAAAAACATCGCGTTTGTCAGTTTTCTCATGTAAAATGGAGGGAGGTTCAACAAAAAAAGATAAATAGAGAGCCATAGTAGGTCATCACAACTAACAAGTGAGTCGTTACATACACAAATTCCAAAATATATTATTTGTCTTTTTTTTAAATTGTTATTTACTTATAATTCATCATAAATGTATTTGTTTTCATTTAAAATCTAAATGAATTTGAATTTAAGAGAATTTAAATAAATTATTATATAAGAACAATTAAATTAGAAATTTTAATTTTATTTTAAATTTTCCAAATAAAAAAAACATTTTTGCATTAAAATTTGAGCTTGAGAAATTACATAAATAGTGACTCGTAAGTTCAATAAAAAAAGTAGTCATAGTGAATTAAATAAAGCATCACATATATTTTAAGTAATTAATATGTTAAGTATATTGAACATACGAGGGTTGAAGAAAAATGTTTTGAAGAGAGTTAAAAAAGGTTAAATTATAAGCATTTTTCTTCCTTAAATAAAAAGCTGAGGTTGGGAAGGGTCTATAGGTTATATATCATTTACGAAGATATCATATCATTTTTTTCTTCACACACAAAAAAAATATCAAAACAACATAATTTTTCATTTTGTTTATATTTTTTTATCGGTAGATATCGAAGACAATATAAAAAAAATCAATAATTTTTTAATTATATTTAATAAATTGAATTAGACTTCTTTAACATCTCTCTTATATTATAATATAATGAGAAAATAGATCATACAAATTCAAATATAGCACTGTCATGAGATAAGTTACATTAAGTTTGATATTATTTAATTTTGTATAAAGTTGAAACCAACAAAGAGTAATGCTAACAAATTAAACAAAAGGAACAACTCATTAATGGTGGTCGAAAGTTTGTTGGGTTTTGCTTTCTTCTTCCTCCTCTTCCTCATATTGGGACAACCTTGTGAGTTGAAGAGGCTCCAAACTATGCGATGAGGGTGTTGTGTCCATTGCAAGGTCAAAGCTAGGCGTATTATTGAAGTTGCTCAAGTTTAAAAGGTTGGTGGAACCACATGAATTGTTGGAATATGCTGGATGTAGTGCTGCTGCATTCATGTTTGGTTGATGTAGTTGTGTGGTTTGAAGAGCACTTGTATAGAAAAACTTGCTATTCATGAGTTGAGTTTGCAACATAGCTAGCTCTGCTTGCAAAGATACCACCTGAAATGGATAAAAAAAAAGGAGGGATTATTTAATTTGAGAAAACATTTTTTTTTTATTTTTACTTTTAATTACAAATATATCATCTTAATGTCACTATTGTTTAGTTTGTATAAGATAAAACAATTATCTGAACTTTTAAAGCTAGGAATATAATAAAATCAAAGTGATGATTTTAATTAAAAATGAAAATAAAAATAAAAGTAGAAAGTATTTTTTCAAACTAAACATATCATACTCTTAAATACTTGATAGCTTTTGTTTTCTTTATTTCCCCCCTTTTGCTATGTTTTTTTCTAGAAAGAAAAATTTAAAGGAGTATTGTCATACAGGGAAATTTATAGTGATTATAGACATAAAAATTACAAAATGCCATCCATTGTGTATCTTTCGATCTATTTAGGAGTGTATGAACATGCATAAAATCATTTGCGATCCAACTACTACATACACTCGCTTATCCATTTTAAAAATCAAACATCGATAGCATGATCTTGACCCATCCTTTAACTAAGGTACTAAAGAGAACATTTTTCACTGGCCCCATTCACAACTTGGTAAAGAAAATATATTAATAATTATATATATATATATATATATATATATATATATATATATATATATATATATATATATATATATATAACCTAAAAGCATAAAGAATTAAACTTAGCGTGATGTTTTTATACAAGCTTAAATACAATTTTAATCGTATTATTTTGCTTAATCCATAATTTTGATTCTTTCATTTCAAAATAGAGATATTTAATTCATTTATTTTAAAAAATTCATAATTTTAGTCCATTATTTCAAAATAGAAAAATTTAGTCCTCTTATTTTACAAAAATTTCAATTGAAGTCAAATTTTTAAATTTTGCTTATGTTTTATATATTTATTTCATTTTGATCCAATTGAATCTTAAATATAACATATTAATTTAAGGTATCATAAAAAATTATTTGACTAATTATAATATAAGAAATAAAATATAGATAAAATTAAAGATTTGATCAAAACAACTTCTTTTTTTTAAAATATGAGAATCAAAATTGTAAATTTTTTAAAACAAAAAAATCTAATATTTTTATTTTAAAATATGAGAATCAAATATGTATATTTTTTAAAACAAAAGGATCAAGTGTCTCTACTTTTAAATGAGATGACCACAACTATAAATTAAGCAAAATAAGGGACCAAAATTGTATTTAAGGCCCAAAATGTCATTTTGATACAATAAGAAGTATATCATTGTATATATCATTTTTATTATATTCCCTATGCATGTACTTTTTGAAAAATGATATATAGTAAAAAAAAGCCCATTTAGTAAGAAGAATATTTGAGGAAAGCTAAAATAAATTTAAGCGGAAATCACAATGAGTTATGTTGTTATAAAATACAAAAGATATAGAATTAAATATATTTTTTATACATATAATATATTCTTTTTTAGATTGTTACTTATTAAAACAAAATTTATTTTGCTACATGATCTTTTCAAATTTTGCATTTGATATATTTCATTAGTCTAAGTCCTTTTAAGTAATAATATAACATTCTGTTAACTCATCGCCTCATGATTTAATGAACTAGGATTAACGAAGGTAACAAATGTAAACATCTAAAAAACTCATGTAGCAAAAAAATTTAATAAGTAACAATCAGAAAAAAAAAATATTATAAGTATAAAAAATATATTTAAACAAAATATATATATAATAAATGAAAACCGTTCAGTTCAGTCTTATCATATTCATGATTTTTTGTGTGGCATTTATATATTATTCCTTATAAATAGTAATATAAGAAAATACAAGGTAGATTAGGGACATAAAATAATTTTACGTTATTATTCAATTATAAAATATTATGTATTATAAATTTATTTATTTTTATGATAACTATCTTCAAAGTGATACTTATGGTTGATGTAAAAGATTTTATATTAATATTGTATAAATCATCAAACTATAATAATATATATAAATGTGTAAAGTGTAAAAATCTTTTAGAATGTTATCTAATCATAAATTATTTTATATGGTAATTTTCTTATTATTTTTTTAATAATTACATTAAAGATCAAGATAATTTCTTATTAATTGGTATATAGTTGTCTTAAAAGAAATCAAAGAAGAAACAAACCAATATTGATTCCCAACTCAATCTTTTATAATTGGCAATATGTCTATTAGAATTTTTTATAACATTTTTATTTTAATTGATCATATTTTTCGTTATAAAATATTATTTTAATTTGAGATATAAGAAAATTTGAGTCCTATTATGACCATTAATTTGTGGTTGTAAGAAAATAATTAGAATTTTTTATATTATTATTTAATCACAAATTCTGGTATATTGTAAAATTATTCATTTTTATAATATTTCTAAAATATCATATTCATATTTACAATAATTTTAATTGATGATAGTATAATTTTTTTTCCGCTGACAATATATAAAATAAATATTATTGAACTAAACAAACATAAACAAATTTATTGATAGATAAATCAACCTACATGTTGTTTAGGGATAGATAAAAAGCTAAAAGCATACACAATGTATTGACTTCAAGTAAAAAAAAAAAATGACCTGTTGTTGCAGGGCAAGGATGGTGGAGACACAACCATAAACTGGATCAGACAGCCTTGCCTGAGCCTCATACGATATGGATGTTGCCGCTTCGTGGCGGCGGTTCGCCGGAATGTTGGACAAGAGCTTTGACACATTGCTAGCCCCAAACACCTTGTGCACAGCTGCAAACTTAGCTGCACCCTGATCAGTACAAAAGTAGGGTGCAAAAATGCATCCCCCAATGCACTTCCTCCTCAAGAACTTGCAAGCCCCACATGGTGTTGCGGGTGAAGATCCCACTATTGCTTCATCTTGTGTTTGTGCTACCATGCCACGCTTGGAAACAGTGCTTCTACGCTTGCTTCCAGAAGCACCACTGTCACCACCAATACCACCTTGTGGCTCGGCCATGCTAATAGTTAATTGATTGGAGTATTGTGGTGTTAGAGAATAAAAGTGAAAGGGGGTGGTGTTAATGCTTATATGGGGTGTTTGTTGGGAGAGTGCACACGTTGGTCTTGTGATTGTGGTGAGGTTTTTGTTGTATGAGAAAGAAGACGTTTAAGGTTGGTGAGGGAGAGCGTGAGTGATCACATGCATGTGATGAAATTGTTGTTGCTTTTGGCATGTTTGTTAGATTTGTATGTATATAATATTGAGGTAGTGATGAAAGAGTGGTTGTATGAAACTTGAAAACGTTGTCTTTATGGGAAAGCACAAAAATTCCGCAGTCTTTGTTGCTCTTCGCGTGTGGGATGGTACATAGCTAGAAACTCATCCAAGATTACCTTTTCTTTTTCAATTTCTTTATCTTATAAGTAATAAAATATTAATTAATTAAGGCCTTTGCAATTATTTGATGAAGCAGCTGATATACTTAAAATGACATAAATAAACATGTTTATTTGGTATTTTATATAAACTTTAATTTTATTTTATAAATAAGTATATTTTGAGTATTAATTTATAATTTTATTTTTTTAATTAATTTTAAACTCTTGTATTTTTTATTTATAGATTAGTTATTCTAGTTACATTTTTTTTACTTTCAATTACTATAATTTTTCATATTTTGTATTATATTGTTACTCTTATTTTATTTCCTAAAATATTTTTTATTAAATTTAAAAAGAAGAAAAAATAACTTTTAAGTAGGCATCGTATGTTTATTATGTTAATTAGTAGTGGTTAAAATAATATCATATAAATAGAGAATGGTTAAAGCAAGGCGGGGCAACACGTTTATTATGTTAATTAGTAGTGGTTAAAATAATATCATATGAATAGAGAATGGTTAAAGCAAGATCGGGGCAACTGCAAGGCAATTTAGGTAGTTGCCTTAGGTCCCTAAATCATCTAAGGTCTCAAAAAAACTTCATATCTTTTTTTAATTTATTTATTATTAATTTGAATTATTATATGATATATTATATATTACTATTTTTATTAGTAGGATATATTTGTAAAATTGTATTAATTCAACCATTGAAAACTTTGGAAGATGATGGATTGAGAAAAATATTGTATTAATCATGAAAAAAATTTCAATTTCTACTGAGTAATATAGTAATATTGAAGATCTAAATAAAGATATTACAAGTAGTATATAGAGAAAAGAAATTCATATTCCATTTAAAATACTAATTATTTTAAACAAAAATGTATTATTTCTCAAATATATGCATTATTTTAAAAATGTTATTGGTAATACATGTAGTTATTGTTGAAAGTAATTTTTTCAAATTAAAATCACTCAAATCTTATTTGATATTAACTATGTTAAAAGATAAATTGAATGCTTTTGTCATTTTATATATTGTTAGTAAAAGGTTAAAAATACTTAATAATTTGAAATTGATAAAAGAATAAAATGAAATTTGACAAATTATATTAAATTAATCTTTAAATATAAGTTTTGCACAAGGCCTTAAAATGTCTACATACAACCCTAGGTTAAAGTAAACCATGAAATTTAAAAATATTTTAAAAATAGTATAAAATAAAATAGATCTATCACCTATCAATATCAGTATCTTGAAGTATAATGCTAGAAAAATAAAATAAATATTTTAAATAATATAATTATTTAAATAAATAATGTACAATGAAAAATCAAAATAAAAAATAAAATAACTTAAAATAAATTTATTATCTATCATTACCATTATCTTATGTAATTAAAAAGTAAAAATAAGAAAACCCTGCCTTACGTACAGAAAAAAGAATAAAATTTTACTTTATTAGTAGAAGAGAACAAAAAAATATAGTAAAATATAATACTTTAATTAGAAAAAAAATATTTAACAAATATTTTAAGGATAAAAGAGGAATAAACTTTAAAAAGTGAAAAACTAGAAATTAACGTTTTAATTTTTAGTTAATAAAAAATTTTAAAAAAAAACTACTGTCTCAAACATGAATAACTTGTTGATTTTAAAATATTTGAAACCTAATTTTGTGATGATTTTGTACTATAAAATTTCAAATTATATAGTATTGCTCTAAATTAAATTAGTAGTTATGTTTGACAACATGTTTTAATTTTTAGTTTTTTTACTAATTGAAATACTTGTTTAACTATTTGTTAGTAGCTTATAATTTTTTTAGAAGCATTACTTTAAGTAAGATTCTTTAAAATGTTTATTATATTTTTCTTTTTATTCATTACTAAATAAGGTAAATTTTATTATATTTTTTCTCTTATTCCTCTCATAAGGTAAGATTTTATTAATTTTACTGTTTTTACATAAGACAGAGTTTTTTTATTTTTATCTTTTTATTATGTAAGATATTGATAATGATAGATAAAAAGTTTATTTTATTTTAATTTTATTATTATTTTATGGATATTTTCGTATCATACTATTTGTTTTAACCATTATATTATTTACAATGTTTATTTTATTATTCCAACTTATATTTCAAGATATTTATTTTGTTTGATGATAGATTTATTTTATTTTTAATATTTTAATATTAAATTATTCATTTCAGCCATTACTCTATTCACATTATTTTTCTATTATTTTTAATGTTATATTTCAAGATATTTTAACCATTGCACCAATAAATTAATGAAAGTGTGATATGTACTTAAAAGTATGTTGTTTTGACTTTATTTTGTTTTGACTTTATTTTTAATTGGATTAAAATATTTAGGATATAGTATAAAATGAATAGTAAAAAACACAGTATGTCTAAAATCTAATCATTACAAATAATTAATCTATAAATAAAAATTACAAGTGTTTAAAAACCAAAAGTATAAATACCACAAAATATAATTTTATCAATAAAATGAAATTGAAATTTATATGAAAATATTACATAACCATGCTTATTTCTATCATTTGATATTTTTTAGTTACTTCAACATAGAATTTTTACTAAATTATTATTGTGGTCCTCTAATTTATTTTCAAAGATTGATTGGTACTTTAATTTTTAAATGGTTGTATAGGTAAATATCACAAGAAGAGGGAATTGACTTGTGATTTTAAAAAAATTTAAAATTTTTTTGCATTATTTTTTCATCTGAAGAAGACACTTTGTAAAACAGATAATAGATCTTATAAAAAACACACTTAGACGATGAAAAACAAACATGTAAAACATAAGATGTTTTCAAAAGCCTAAAAACCAATTCAGACCTGAGTCAATTGAAAGAAGAAGGAAAGCAAGAAATATCAGACAGACAAACAAAGTTATATTTATTCCTCTCTACCATTGAAACTACGTCTGATTCTTGGCAAAATATCAAGTTTCACTAACTTCTCACAAGTTACAAGTATTGTGTCACGACAACTTCTAGCTCTACAAATCAAGCTCTATCCTAAGATTGATTAGCATTCAATATTTTGTCCTACCAAGCCATTATTGCCTCCAAACAAATCAAAATAGATTTATGGTTGAAGTTTGTTGAGAGACTAAATCTAGAATCATCTTACAGACAAATATATAATCAACACTTAGTCTTTTCCTCTCAATATGTTCAAGATATTTTGAGAGTTTTTTCTAACTTTACAAGAATATACAGAAAACTTTTAGCAGAAATAATAATGAATGTTTTTCGTGCAAGATTTTTATTGTAAGTCTTCAAAGCTTCTAGTATATATAGACTCTATCTTCAAGTGTTCGTTGTCTCACAACGGATAGATTTCTTCACTTGATCTTCATCTCATGAATATGCCTCTTGGGGGAATTTAATTAAATGCACATCTTTTTTTTTCATGAAGAGAATCCACTCTTTAAAGCTTGCATGTTAAGAATTGCAGCAAGTAGTCACTTCTTTTATGTCAGAGCAAGTTTTATGTAGTAGAGCTCTTCTTTTGATGGCGATTAAGGAATTTAAGATCTTAACTTCATTTATTCTTCATATGATTTGATAGATCCTAGGAGAATATTTCTGCGAAAGAAATCTCAAACACAATATTAAATAAAGTCTTAAATATCATCTTAAATGTTGTATCAGATCATAACTAACTCTATCTTCCTATCGTCTTAAACTTAAGACACAGATTTCTTAAGGCATGTTCTCATAAAGTGTCAGATACGAAACATCAGACACCTACTTTGAATAAGACATATATTTTAATTTTTGTATTTGTTTACATCTAATCAAAATAATTAAAGGCCCTAATTCTTATTAAGACATAAATGTCTTTTGACTTAACAATGGTTCAATTTGATCCTTTAATTTGTAAAATCAGTTCAATAAAGTCCTTTCATCCAAATCAAAGTTAACATTATTAAAATTACAAACATGTGTCGCTTTTACACTTTCTGGAAATTTATTAACCACCAGTAAGTAGTGTTTCTTTTTTTATATACTGAAACCAAGAAGAAGAAAAAAGCCATTAAGGGACGCAACGAGTAAGGAATCTCCTTGGTGTGGACGAAGTCCCACATGTTCATGCCATTGTAGGGCTTCAAAGTATCCTAGAATTGTTTCACCCGAATCCCTTATAGTTAATGTCGACATGGAGGTAGCAATTTTTGAGTTGCTCCCACACCATGTCCATTGTTGCCTCCTTCTTTGTGTAGGGAATCACAATGTGAATGGTGTGGAATGTCGTTAATGTTGTGTAAAAGTAACACATGTTCCTATTATGTTAACATTGTTAGCCTTAATATGGACGAAATGACTTAATTGAACTGATTTTAAAAATTACATGACCAAATTGAACAATTTAAAAATTAGAGGATGAAATAAAAATTTGAAAATAAATTAGAAGACCAAAATAATGATTTAATCTATAAGTTTACCAAACACTTGTGGGTCAATAAGCTAACTTAAAAACTTTTAGCTATCAATAAGTTTTCTATCTTTTAGCTAGTTTTTGGTCTAGATCACAAGTATCATTCATTAGAGACAATACTATTCAAGTTGGGTAGAGTTTTTCAACTAATTTTATCAAACATTACTTGTAATATCAAATATTAAATTTCCACTGGAGGTAGTTTGGTCTTGGTTGAGCCGGAGAAAATCCATTTTCTGTTATGGCGAATCACCAAAGAGATCTTGCTAACAAATGGTTTACGAGTAGAGAGGCATATGATGCAACATGCAATTTGCCCTATTTACAATAGGGCTCTTGAAACCCTTTCTCATGTTGTTTGAGATTGTTCTAAGGTAAAGGAGGTTTGGCATCTTGCTTGGGGTGGTCCTTATCTGACTCTAGGAGAATAGACATACTTGCCTGGGTTCGTGCCAATATTTCATCTAATAGAAGTATTAATGACTACTGGTGGTGTCACGTTTTTGGGACAACACTTGATCGTATTTGATGGAATAGAAAATAGATAGTTTCTTGGAAGACCAAATCACAAACCACAATCTCACGAACATACAAACTTTGATGAACTCAAACCTTAACCTAATCTTCGACTCATAGAGCTCCACAACACATAGTCTAAGACGTGTGTTAGATACATTGTCATCAACGATTTATCCGCGTAAAGCACAAATCCCTTGGGATATCAGAACTAGCAAGTAAGATAAGAACTACAAATCCAAATAGAGAAAATAATGGGGTTTGTACTTTTTTCAAGATATAAAAACAATAGGGAGAATATCTCATTTATAGTTAGAAAATGGTCATATAATAATAATGTGTAATAAATATTAATTAAAATAATGAGTAATTATTATGTTTAAATGAGGTATTAAAACCAGTTTAAAATAGGAATTATGGTTAATTAAAATAGTAAAAAGGTATGACAAAAATGTCATTATATTGGAAAATATTCCAAGTTAAAAAATAGTAACCTTTTGAAATATACAAAATTACAACAATCTCCCACATATTTAAAAAGGTTTAAAACGTTTGAAAAAGAGAAATAAGTTCCTAAGTTCTCATTTAGGATGTAATGTGTTAGACATGGTGTATCAAGCTATATGAACCAGCCTAGACGGTTAGGACTTAACACATAACGTAGTTGGTGTCACAAGCTATATGAACCAAAAACGTTTGGCGTATGTTAGAGGTCTAGCAATCACATTACATCCCCATAATCTTTGTCATTATCGTTGTTGTGCGCTAATAGGTCGTGCACACATTCGACATTCATAAGTGCTATAGAGATTTCGTCACAATCTCATACAAGCATCCTCACATGACATTCATATGGGTAATTTCATCAAGTGTATCTTGCAAATCATACACCACCCATAAGGAATATGAAAATCATTAAAAGTTATATGTATATAATGTTAGGCTTTCTCACAACCACATAAAGCTTATCTATAAAGCTTAACCTCTCATTAATGTAATTTCTAACACTTTCTCACATTATGGGATGAGACTAATGTGAATCATACAGGTTTTGATGATGCCGGAAAAAATTCACTTGATAATTATTGTCATCATCAAAAAGGGGGAGAATGTGAATGTATGAATAGATGATTTTGATGATGCCAAAGAATAATCAAACAAGGTTGCTTTCAAGATTACTTCAACAAACATTCAAAGGTTAAACATTGCTTCAAGATTAATATAAGGTTGCTTCAACAAACAAACATTGCTTCAAGATTAATTCAAGATGAAGATTTTGCCTCAAAACAAATGTTTCCAAGAGATCAAGGCTCTGGTAATCGATTACCAGAAGACAATTTTGAAAAATTAGCTTTTAGAAGAGTTTTAAAATTTGAATTTAAAAGCTGTAATCGATTACCATTGATGTGTAAGCGATTACCAGCAACGAAACTCTTGAAATTCAATTTGAAAAGTCATGACCCTTCAAAATATAACTGTGTAATCAATTACCAGAAACCTGTAATCAATTACCAGTGAAGAATTTCAGAAGAAACTATTTGAAAAGACACATCTCTTCAAACCATTTTGAAAAGGCACGAAGGATGCCTATATATATGTGTGTGTCTGACTTCGAAGAAAAGAAAGAGATATTCTAAGAGAACTTAATTGTCAAATATTCTTTCAACAACTCTTAGGCAAACAGCAAATCTATCAAGAATTGGAACTTCAAATTGTATTATCATCTCTAAAAGAGAGAAATTCCTCTAAGAACTTCAATTTGTATCATCCGCTTTAAAGGAGGAAGATCTTTTTGTTCATCTCAAAAAGTCAGTTGTAATCAAGAGACTAATTGTCTCTTGAATTGTGAGAATTGTAATCAAGAGACGGATTGTCTCTTCGAAAATCTTTGAATACAAGGGTGAGAGATGTCGAGGTATATTGTAAAGAATTTACAGAGAGATAGTAAAAAATGGTTTAAAGATAATTAATTAAAATAATAAGTAATTATTATGTTTAAAATGAATTATTAAAATCAATTTGAAATAGAAATTATGACTAATTAAAACAGTAAAAAGATATGATAAAAATATAAAATATTCCAAGTTAACAAATTATAACCTTTTTGAAACACACAAAATTACAACACTTCAGGCTCAGGCTCAGTACTGGGGATATGACTACGTGCTCAAGCTCTAGTTTGTGACCGACAGAGGGCGAAGGAGGCTGAAGTTTTATTGGGGGAGGTTCCTCAGCCTCCTGTTGACCATACTGTGAACTGGACTCCTCCAGCTGGCTTTATTTAATTAAATTGTGATGATTAAGGGGTCTAATTTAATTGATCGAACAGATAACCTGAGTTATTATAATTTTTTGGCACTGTCTTTAATTGACACCGATAAAAAGAAATTAAGTTGTGATGCTGCAGTGAACAGATTGGAGTCTAAAGTTGTGTGTGGAGGAGTCTTTCGCAACTATCAAGGAAGATTCATGTCCGCGTTTGCTACTACTTTACTTTGTTTCTGTTAAATTCACAGTTTGCGGTATGCTCAAGTCCATGCATGGCTTCTCTAAGTTTGTTATAGAGACTGACTCTCATTTTGCGGTGGATCTTGTTAATGGCACATGCTGATTGAACCATCCTTGTTATAAGCTGGTGGAAGAAATTCGTTGGAGATTGGATGATCTTGAGAGTTTAAGTGTTGCTCATATCGATAGAAAGGCAAATGGTATTGCAGATTGTTTCGCTAAGTTTGTTGTTTCATCTTTTTGCAATGATATGTTTTTTTCTTCTGTTCCTTTCTTTGCTTACGAGTCAATAATGCATGATGTAATTTCTTTGTCTAACCCATTTGGGTGTTAATAAATTTTGTGTGGTTGTGGTGTGTTTTGCACCACTTCCAATTCAAAAAAAATATATTAAATTTTCAAAAATGTTATCTTTGGATAAATATTTACTTTTTTTATAGCTTATTTATTTATTCTTAAAAGATTGGATTTTTTTTGAGAAATGAATAATGATTTTTTTAAAAATTAGAAGGACAACAAACAAATATTTTTTTTAAGGAACTAAAACTGAATTTTAGAAACTAATAAAAGAAAAAGAAAAATAATGATACATAAATTATCATTTATTTTAAATTCGATCTTCTTATCACATCATAAATTCTATTATATTTACATTTTTTCTCTCTTTTCTCATTCTCTCTCAAAGTGTATAATAACATAATGAGTGTTTGTTGAACATTTTTCTTTCTCCTTTGATTCCAAAAGTAGGGAAAGAAAAAAATTCCAAAAGTAGGAAAAGAAAAAATTAAGAGAGTGTATTGAATTGGAATTTTAAAAGATTATTTTAACATAAAAAAGTCATACAAATTTTAAGAGACTCCGTGGAAATATAATGATTTTTAAGATTTTTTTAAAAGATTTTTATAATTAGGATTTTGTAGTTTGAATTTTAATAAACTTATAATATATAAATTCATAAGAATTGAAAACACTATTTAAAGAGTTATGAATTTTTAGAAAATATTTAAAATTATAAAGAGTTGATAAAAAAATAACAAATAAATTAGCTCAGCTGCAACACAAGGTGTCTCAACAACTGCAAAAATACCTTAATAATATAAAATCTATACGACTCATAGAAACCCTTCAAAGATTGCATTAATATGATATCCCTAAAGTTCCCATAACCAATAAAAAATCTAAATAACTGTAATATCTTCTCTGATGTAAACCCAAATAATTTTTGTCCGGTTTCACGTGCCATTGAATCTTTACCTACAGCCTTCCTCTACGTGCCATGATGCCTAGCTTTTTCTTCTTTTTTTCTAATGAGATTATACGTTTTTTTTTGTTGGTAAAACAAATGATATATTAATGACTAAAGTGTCATAGATACCGATTTGAAGAATAAATGTTTAGTGTAGCTCCCCAGGTTAAGCAATATTTACCACACAAATTCTGCAATAAATTAATATATGTAACCAAAGAGCACAACAGCAATAGCCCAAATAAAAACAAGGTATGCCAGTGAGATCACATGGTCAATCTGGTGTCATAGAAGTCGAATTATTTTCGAGGGGGAATCCTTGGATTTCAGCAAAGATCCGCATTTTCATTTCTTCTTTTTACGAATGGTATGTGAATCCATCCTTGTGTATTCGGGCTCTCACTTAGTATTTTTGGGTGGTGATTTACTCTTTGAGGAAGGGCACGTGAATTGAATCCTTTACAAGGTAATATGAGTGTTGCGAATGTTCTTATTGGTAGTTGTAGGAGTTTTAACTTATATGGTGTTCGTGGGGTGTGCAGAAGGAGAACGGTTAATGTTATACTTTTGTATTTAAATTAATGACTCTTGATGTAAGTTGCATTGCTAGGCGAAACAACGTATACCAATCACATACCAAAAAGAAAAGTATCATCCCCCATCACCCACTAGTCATATGTGATGGGTGAAGAAAAAACAAACAAAGAAAGAAAGCTTGGAGAAATCCTTAGGAGACATTTGGTAGGAGATGAGTTTTTTCACACTCAAAATTCATGGAAAAGTCATATTTGAGAAAATCATGATTTATGGAAATGTAGAAAATATGCTTGGTTTGTTTCCTAGAAATTAAAATTTTATATAAAATACATAACTAAAACTTTTCTCTCAAGGAAATTTACTGAAAAATGAGTTGATAGTTTCATGACAATATTTTTTTATTAATAACATACCAAATATAAACATTATAACTTTCCACTTTAAGATTCTGGAAAAAGTAAATTTTTTTTTCGTAAAAATTTGTGTGAGATTGTTTAATTGATGTGTTATTTATATTTTCTAAAGTTTCATAAAATTTATTGAAATCCATATTAATAAAAAAATTCATCAAATTTATATACTTTTAAATACTAGATGACTTTTTATAAATTTGAGAATAACTTTTAAATTATCATAAAATTTTAATTATTTTGATTGAATATTATAAGATTTATTTTTATTATTTAAAAATATTGATGGCATGCTACAAAACTTTTTATTTAATAAAAAATTATTTTAAAATTTTAATTGAATACGCTAAAATGAAAAAGAAAAAAAAAACAGCATAGCATATTTGAGTAGGCAGAAAAGGTCAGTATTTAAAGGACAAGCCAATAGTCGAAGACACGGACGCTGCTGCTATAAAAAAGCTCGAATACTCGGATAAGGAGAGTAAGGGCGGTGCAGTGCTTCAAACCCCTTTTTCTCTTCTCATTTCCTTTCATCACTCTCTTGCTTCTTTTCTTCTTCTCGCAATTTTCCATTTTCACACTTTTAGCGTAAGGTTTAGTATCTCGCAGTTATGATTCTCGAACATTTTACCTTTTCATGTCTGTATTTTAGAGATTATTGTTGTGAATTCATGTTACATTTCGTAATTGTGTTGAATCTTTGGTTAATAATATCTTTTTTTTTTAATCTGTTAGGTTTTCTTGGTGTGTTGTGGAATATGCAATAGACCACAATTATTTTCTTGTTCTAATTTTTCTTTCTTTCTATTTTCCAATGTTGTTTGTAGAACATCTTTTAATGGCGTCCCAAATCCGTGAGTGGTCTGGAATCAATACATTCGCACCTGCTACCCAGACTAAGTTGCTTGAACTCTTGGGAAATCTTAAACAAGAGGTTTTATTTTTATTATTTTATTCTCCCTTGCAAATTATACCTAATTATGCTTATTATTGTTTATGTTTTACTGTTGATACAATTTTTTTGTTCTGCTATGCGAATTTCATGGTTGTTATGGTGTAGAATGTGAACTCCTTGACTATACTTGTGATGGGAAAAGGAGGTGTTGGAAAATCTTCAACTGTGAACTCCATCATTGGGGAAAGAGTGGTTTCGATTAGTCCTTTCCAGGTTTGAGATGATACTTTCCTGTGATGGTCTATAGGGTGGTTATTGTGTTGTTGTTCGATTATTATGTTTTATGTCTGAATGAATTTTTTCTTATGTTGCAAAGTCGGAAGGGCCAAGACCTGTGATGGTGTCACGATCAAGGGCTGGTTTTACATTGAACATTATTGACACTCCTGGTCTCATTGAAGGGGGGTACATCAATGATATGGCACTTGATATAATAAAACGGTACATGCTTAATTGCTTATGTTTAGCATGTAACACTTCACCTGTAAAGCATGTATTTGGTCTTAAAAGTGATTTACTGTGTCTGTCCTTTCTACTTACCCCTTTTCCCCCCCTTGTTTTGTGGGAATATGTGTTTGTTTGAGTAGTTTCCTTCTGAACAAGACCATAGATGTGCTGCTTTACGTGGATCGCTTGGATGTGTACAGAGTGGACAACTTGGATAAGTTAGTCGCCAAAGCTATAACAGATAGTTTTGGCAAAGGAATATGGAACAAGGCCATTGTAACACTCACACATGCCCAGTTCTCTCCACCAGATGGATTGCCCTATGATGAATTCTTTTCACAAAGATCTGAGTCTCTCTTGAAGGTTCTTAGGTCAGGTGCCAGGATAAAGAAAGAAGCCTTTCAGGTATTTATCTCTGTAAATTGAATCTTATCCTTCAAATGCATCCAAGTTTGTCAAAATTGTATAAGCAACAGAAGTTAAAGCATTTAGATTTCAGTGCTCTGTTCCTTGAGTGGACACATAGTTGTCAATCCCAAATAGTGGGGATGGCAGTTAGCCAGATGACTGCAATTTTGAAGATTGAAGATACGAGCTAGATCATGTATATTACCCCCATATAAATGCTCAAATATAAAAAGTTACACAAAGTGAAAGATATATTCATAATTAATAATCAAAAATCAAATTCTTAAGCTATACAGTATTCACACAAGTTAGGAACAATAAGTCTAAGTCAGATAAATTTAAGCCTCCAAGTGATGATATCTTAACTGTGTCAAGGGTAACCAATGAAGTAAAAAAAGTCAGAGCAGAATAGACCATGAAGATAGGGCAGAGTGGTGAGCAGGTACAACAGAATGAGGATTTAGAAAAGAAAAAAAACAGGGTGAGCGACTGAACAGAGCCAGGAAAAGGGTTGTACCTTCTTCTCAGAAGACTCTTGTGAGATCTGAAAGTAGAGGATGTGCAAACTATCAACATTACAGTTTGTACAAAACCGAGAAGTAGGTATGTTTCAGCAAACACTTGGTGTGGCCAGTTTGTATTGAAACAAGTGAGAGAGCAGTGTATGTTGTTCTTATCAAAAAAGGGATGAAATCATGAAAATAACCCCAAAAGATTGTTGGACAAGGGGCAAAGGTTGTTTTTTACCCCCTATTTAGCAGTGGCTGCTACAACTGTGAATTGCCATGATTTTGAGCATGATTGACGGTATGACACACGACACAGTAACCCTCTGGTGATGCCGTTTCTGTAGCAGGGACCAGCTGCAATGCAACACTACATTGTGAAAGTGCTGCTATTGATAACCCTGACTGGGAAGTAAATGATTGGCCATTCAGTTGACCATGTTTTCCAAAGGCCATGGGAAGTATACATAGTGGTTAAAACTTAATAGTGTGCTATAGTGATGTAGTAGTGTGAAGCAGCCAGAGGCTGCTAATCTGGACTCCATTGGAGAGTTTTGTGTCGCTGGAGTCTCAGCTGCAAATAGCATTCACTCCCAAAATTTGTGGTCATTGCTACCGCTACTGTTGACCTAGGAAAATCCCTTCATTATACTTATTATTGGTAGGGAAGTGGTCCTTTTTTTTCTTTTGATATTTCAGTCTTTATTTAAGAGAAAGGCAGAGAACCACTCTATTTCTGTTGTGAGAAGTTCAGAATAAAGATGAGACTTAACAGCAGCCCTGGTGAAGAGCACCTCCGTTTCCAGCAAACCCACAGCTCCATTGTCAGTTTTGGTAGTTTCCAAATTTTTGGTGAACATTTACCTTTTTTTCTGCCCTTCTGTTCTGTTCTCTCCAACGGAGCTCTCTGTCCCTTTCTTTCCAACAAGCTTTTTCTGTTCTCTGTCCAACAGACCATCACAATTCACAAGTCTTTCATTTCACTGTTCTGTGCTTTTCCTTTTTTCCCCTTGTCTTCTAAGTACTGATGAGTTTTGACCTCATCACTGTTCTCTATTTTTTTTATTCCTTGACCTATGTTGTTACCAACTTGTGTGTTTAGCTCAAGGCTATGAATTTTTACTATTAATTATAAATGTATTTTAATTTTAGGTAATTTTTTTTGAGCATTTATATATGTGTAGTATAAATTTTTAATTTGTATTTATTATATTCAAAATAGTGGTCCTCCCACTATGTGCTATCCTGTTATATAGTCTGCACCATGTGGGATTGATACTATAAGCATAAATATTTGTTGTGAAACTTTCCATTTGTATTAGTTCATAATTTTATTTATCCCTGCTAGAACTCTGCTTCATTACATTGCCTGTTGACTTCTGAGTATAGTGTAGCTGCCCTGTTGGCTTTTTCTTGGATGTTAATTGTTAGGTGAGTAAAAATTTAAAGGTTTTGGTAGGAGGTGAGGACTGCAAAGCTTTATTGGTTGGGGCATGCTGTATGGTCTATCTGGTTGAAGTGAAATATATGGAATTTCAAGGAGATATATTATCCTCTATGAAGCCCCGATAATTAACAGAAGATGGGTGTCCGATATGGCATGGACATGGTGATACAAGAAATTCTTAATTTGAAATACATTATAACATAGCTATGTCACATGCAACACAGTTATAGAAAATATAATTGAATTAATGCTAAATAATTGGAAAAAAAAATACAGCTGTGTGTGATTTATTTCAATGGTCAGTGAAGACGACACATTGATAGTCAGTCAGTGAATATGTGAATAGATGCAATATGAGACTAGAGGATGCAAGACAAGTGATATTATGAGACACGGAACAAAAACAACCTGCAAGACCAAAGTGATTAATAAATTTTAAAGCAAAAAATGAAGGATGCCTCCTGGATAAGTAATTGAGATTCATAGCTTATCCTTATTTTGTTACGGGACAGAATTTCTTTTTGGCTTTTCTTTCATTTTAAACTCTAGTCTAAACATATTGTTTCATTCTGTGTATTTATTTGATAGATATTCTGTAGATTAGGAGAGCATATTTTGTTGTGTAAATTACTTCCCTTGTTGGTTATGAACTTGTATATTTGTTTCTTTCTTAGAAAAAAGTTATATCCAGCTTTACATTTTGTTTGTTTCTTTTTCTTTAAATAATTTTAGTGTCAAGAATTGCTACCTGGTTCTTTCCACACATACCTCTTTTTACGTACGTGTGTGTATAACTGATAGTTTCCATGCTTAATCTTACATTTTTTGGGGTAAAATCCTAGGCTGCTTCAATTCCTGTTGTTTTGGTCGAGAACAGTGGGAGATGCAACAAAAATGACAGTGATGAAAAGGTTGGAGATTGGCTAAATACAATTTATTTTTGTCTTTTTAATTCATTTATATTGCTTAGTCTGAGAATGTGTGTTTCTTGCTGTTAGGTTCTTCCAAATGGGACTGCTTGGATTCCTAATCTAGTCCAGACAATCACAGAAATCGCATTGAACAAAAGTGAGTCTATTCATGTTGACAAGAATTTGATTGAAGGGCCAAATCCGAATCAGAGAGGAAAATTATGGATTCCTCTCGTGTTCGCTCTCCAAGTACGCTCTTGAACTTTGAGGCTTATTTTATTTTCTCATTATACTGACAGAGGAGCAATGATTTCTTTCTCGTCTTATTTATTTTATTGTTCCTCTCTGCAGTACTTCCTTATCATGAAGCCAATAAAAGGACTGATCGAGAAGGACATTGCAAATGAGAGAAAGCCAACATGGGAGAGACGCGATGCTGCTTTTCGGAAGAGAGATTTATATTAGTTGTGCATTTCTGTGCCCATGAAATTCCATTGATGTTTTAGCTTCCTTTGCTGACACATTTTAGTTTTTGTCTGTTCTATGAGTGAAACTTGGATGATTTTCCTTATACTGTAATTGCTAGTAGTCTGCCATAGGAATTTGTTTGTGCCTGAGAGGATTGCATGTATGCTGGTAAGTTTTTGGCTTTTGCATGATTCAGTTTGTTAATGTTAGTATTTAGTTGTCTTGTAAACATAGCTCTAGATGTGGCTACTATCGATAATAGCTTGATATTCTAATAAAATTAGCCCGAAGTATCGATATTAATGATATGAAATATTGATAATTACTGCAGGGCACAACAGGGATTACGTGATAGCGGGGCTAATTTACAAACTTTTTCTGGTTTTTATTTAGCGCATTCAAAAGTAAGGTTTGGTTTGATTTTGACTTTATGAGGATTTAAATTGAATTCGATCCGTGAAATGTTCCGGTTTTAGCCTTTTAGGTACTTGGTTTTGTGTAGTAACAAAACTGTTTTGTCTTGTCCATTTTTATGGGTTTTGCATCCCATTAGAAAACTGTGGATTCCTCAACGACTTTATAGCATAAGATCAAAGGTTTAGGTTATTTTAATGTTAATACAATTGGTTTTAATAAATTAATGTTGAGTTATTTATTGATTATAATGTATGTTAAAAATTATTTTAATTACAAAGACTCCAATGTGTTATTCTTTTTTTGAAGAGAACCAATGTTATTTTTTCCAGTACAAACAATTATGTTTTTGTCGTTATTATACTTAACGGTAAATTTATTATTAAATTTAAGATATGTTTGAATGTGCTAAAAATATTGTTTGATCTAATACTTATCTTCACACATTTGCTTTTACATGATATATCTAAAACCACTAATTACTGGTATATATAAAGAAAATGCGTAAAGATAAGTTTAGATATTTTTGTTGAAAATAAAGAATTTCTTCACAAAAATTAAAATAAATAAATAAATGACACAATTTCTCTTGAAAAAGATTCACCAAAATGCTCACTATGTTTGGGTAGTGGTAGTTTGTACAATCGTACGTACAAATGACCAATGAAAGATTCAATAAAATCATCAAATTTCATATTTTATAATAATAATAATAATGTTGTCAAAATAATAATACAACATCATTCTTATTTTATTTAATTAAAATAAAATTAAAAATTCATTTTCCTAATTTATAAGATGAAGAATGATTTGAAATAAATAAAAATATAAAATAATAATTATTTTAAAATATACAACTACCAAATTTTAAGTTCTAGCCAAGTACTGCAATTAATAATATTATATATTTTTCCAAAGTAGTACCAACATTGGTATCAAGAAATGAATGAAACAAATTATATTAAACAGAATGATTATCAAGAAAGAATAGAAACAAATACACAAAATAAAACAATAAAACAAATATACTAATATAATTAGTCGGCTACTCCACCAATGCAAGGAATCTTTTGTCTTGGCGAGAGTTAAACGGCGTTGATGTCAAAGAGAAACGACGACACCCAAAGAGGAGCAGTGACACGTGACAAGCGCGTGGGTCCCCAGCACCTCGGTTAACGACAACGTCCCTTTAAAACGCCGCCGTCTGTTCAATTCAACGTTGGGATTCATAACGTCTCTCTCTCTCTCAAATCCAATCATTTCCTGAAAGACAAAAACAAAAACAAAATAAAAATCGCGTTCAGACACACTCACAATTCACACACCAACACCACCAATCCCCAATCTCTAACTTTTCCCGAGAAAATTATAATTTCCATTCTCTTTTCTCCCTCAGATTCCCGGAAAATATAGTATTCACAACGTTATATTTTGGCACCGCCAAGCTCCAATTCAATCCGTCGTCGTTTTCGCGAATTCCGAATGCGTCGACTTCGGGTTGGAGAATGAGTTCTCCGTGCTCTTCTTGTGGCTGTTTGTTGGCGTTCTTGGATCTCTCTTCAAACCCTCCACAGTCTCCTGTCCAATTTTAACTCTCTTAGGTAAATTTACTTTAATTATATTTCCTTTGTTGTTAGATTTCTAGTTTTGTAGTTAAACCTTGCATAGTTTTATTTTGGTGTCCATAAATTGACCTAAGGAATTTTTTTTTTTTAATTTTTGTTTCCTTTAAATTTTAGTTAAGGGTGTTTGACTTGGGTTTTATTGATGTGAATGAAGTGCATAGATGGTTCCATGGTGGGTAGGTTCTAGTGCTGTTGTGTATTACCAATAGGGTGGATCCTAGGTTTTCTAAGATTTCTATTTTGGCTGCAAGTCAAGGTTTTTGGGGTGTCTGCAACCAATTGATTCAGCAATTTTCTGCAATATCAAAGAATAGACAAAACTGGTGACAGTAATTTAAAACCTTGGGTGGATCAAATTTGATGATTATGTTTTGTTTGTTCTTGCAAATTTCAGCTGGAATTTGTTTATTTTTTGTGAATTGTAGTCAGTTTAACTATGTATCACACAAAGAAATTTTCACCGGCTAGCATGGTGCCGCATAAATCTCAAGGTGGTGCTGAACAGCTTGCAAATGCTGGGGTTTTGGGTGGATCGGCTGTAAAAACTGCTGCACCTTCTGGGGGAAGTGGGAAGCAACGTTTAAGGTGGACATCTGATCTTCATGACCGTTTTGTGGATGCCATTACACAACTTGGTGGACCAGATAGTGGGTATTTCTTTTCAATATTGAGATTAAAGAACTTCCTCTCGGGAATTTTCTTTTCCTGATAATTTATTATTGTCTTGCAAAAGCTTGTAGGAAAGAGAATGTAATATGGGAATCGTTTGTCTCATTTTTAAGTATGTAATGTATGTGAGCCTTACTTGGTTTTAGCACATGAAGGCTGGTTATGTGTTTTTATTGAAAGCTGTGATCAATTTATTCCTGTAACTGTTGAGTACTTGTTCATCTTGTTACTTGCACTCCAAGGATTGCATTGAATTGCATACCAATAGACAATACCATATTTGAACTGTGTGAATTGAATTCAATTTAATGTAGCCATAAATGAGTGTTAATCCTACCTTTTAAATTATAAATGACCCGGAAGTTTTATTTTGACACAAAATCAGTTCACCTTTTTAATAATTTTGAAAATTCTTCGGGAAGTGCCATTTTTATTTTTATTTTTGAGAAAAAATAGTCATATCTGATACTCATGAGTGAATATTTTTAATTCTTCAGGAAGTGCCATTTTTATTTTTATTTTTACCTATATTCCTGGAAACTTTTTAAATATTTTTAATTAATCATGGCAGGAGCAACACCAAAAGGTGTTCTTAGAGTGATGGGTGTTCCTGGACTGACCATTTATCATGTTAAAAGTCATTTACAGGTATTATTATCTTGCTTAATAATTTAGGTATGTGCACATAAAATGTCAACTTTATAAATTGATTCTAATTCTTCTTTGATATTGTCATTATATATAGAAATATCGCCTTGCAAAATACTTGCCTGAATCACCAGCTGATGGTAAAGGTGCCTTCTTTTCTTTTTCCCTTTCCTAAAACAAATTAATTAGAAATCTGTGATTTTTTTTAAAATAAATTTTGGACTTTCAGACCCTAAAGATGAGAAGAGGATGTCTGGGGACAGCATTTCTGGTGCAGATTCTTCCTCGTGGGTATCATAATTGTTTTCTTTAGATAATTTATAACTCCTCCAACTGTGCTTCCTCTTCTGACATTTTAATGAAACCTTTACGGCTTCCAGGGGAATGCCAATCAATGATGCCCTAAGAATGCAGATGGAGGTTCAAAAACGTCTGCATGAGCAGCTTGAGGTTCGGTACCTGCTCTTACTATTGTTCCTAATTGCTGAAAGAGAACACTATTTAGCACTCTTACTTCCCCTCTTGTTCAGTAATCATGGGTTAGAGGTTTAGAAAGAGTTATATGCTAAAAGATAAAAAAGAAATAAAAACGATGATAATACATACTAATCTGTATTTCTGTAAGCTGGAAATAGGGCAAAAATAATGGGTTCAGAATAACATGCAACAATATACTTCCTGTATCTCCCCGATGATAGCAGACAGATCATTTCTCTTCTGTTTAGAGCTCATACCACACAGTTTTTGCAAGTATCTAATTTTCTCAGCCCATCTTGATTTCGCTGTTGTATGATTAAACTTGGACTCTCTACCTCATCCATCCTTGTATTATATCATTTCCTTAACAATCTCAGCCATTGACAAATTAAGTCAATTTTGTTTGTTATTACAGTATTAATGATTTTTATTTTTTGTTGATTGAATGAAATTGGAACATGTGACATGTATCCTAAAGAGAAGCAACTGAATAAGCTTTCATGTGGTTGATGAGTGATTAGTCTAAATTTAACTTACAATAGAAACTTCAAATGTCAATAATAATTTGAGAATGGATCAATTTTTACACAAATGATTTAATATTTAATTTCGAATTCATTTATTTTTTCTTCATTTACCAAAACTTTTTGAACATTCCGTAAGTACATTGGGAGTAAATAGAAGGCACTTCTTAATTGGTTGGCTTGTAAATTTTTTGTAATTCTTTGAAATATGTCAATTATGTTAATCTGTCCGAGTCATGCATCTTTTGCTGGCTGGGTGAACCCATCACTTAAATAAGTATTCTGATTAAGAGGAATTATTAGCTTCTATTTAACCTCAGGACTTGCGTAAACCAATAATAAGATAAATGCTACTAGTTAAATTTCATAGTATTGTGCTTCTATTGAAAAAAATAAGTAGTATTGTGCTTCTATTGAAAAAAATAAATAGTATTGTGCTTCTATGAGGAAGCATTTCTGATAATGATAAAAGCCTTGCATCTTTTTCAATGACATTTCAGGTTCAAAAGCAATTACAAATGAGAATTGAAGCACAGGGTAAATACTTGCAAAAGATCATAGAGGAACAGCAGAAATTAGGTAGTACCTTGACAACCTCGGAAACCCTCCCTTTGTCCCATGATAAGCAAAATCATCCTCAGTCAGAGGCTTCTGGATCTAGTGATGCCCTTGCAAGCACTGTGTCTCCACTTAAAAAACAGAGAATCGATGATGGTTCCAAGGAAGGCTTCACTGCTTCCCAAGTAAGAAAGAATGACAATGTTGGTCAGTTGGATCCAAACTTATATGATGATGCTGGGTTTGGATTTGATTTGGAGACAAAAAAGGATGAAGATAATGAGAGTGGACAGTAAGAACTAGGATCCATTTGTAGGTCAATGTGTCTCATTGTAATGTTTAGTGTATTTTTCTGGTAGAAAATACAAATCATGCTTTGTAAATTATATTTCACGCAATCCATTTGTACATATTAATGTAGATATAGATGCATTCTTCTCTCCTGGTTTGAAAGTCATAGACACTGCACTCTCCATCCAACAGAAATGCTTTGACTTGCATTACACGTGTGGTCATGGATGATGAATGTTGGGTGCATGATACTTATCGATGTTCAAGTTATGATCTAAGTCAATATCAAAGGTATCAATTAGCTGGTGACGACATTGTTTGATCCTTATAGCCAACCTAATCAGGGGAGAAAGGACTTGGTTCTTATTGTTGGAGATAGTAATGACCAGCTTCCCTTTATATTAGTTATTTAATTTAATTATGTATTTTCTTCGAGGTTAATGTTGTTCAGCATATTTATACTTGTGATTGTGATGCTATCTAACCTATGAGGCTATGAGTAATACTATATCTTCTTTCTCCGTAAAGTATGAAAATATTCAACCAAAAAAAAAAACAAAACTGTACTACTGGATGTATTGTGATTTGTGAGTGTAAGAATTCTTATATTGTGATTCAATCAGAAATTGACATTTACACTTTCTTGATTCGAAGAGTTTTAATAACATTCTCTTTTAACGTATTTTTTGTAAGATATTCTCTTCTGTTAATTAAAATTTATTGTAGAGTATAAAATCAGTAAAATTATGTAATTTCTAATAAATTTTAACTAATAAAAGAAAGGGTTAAAAAAATGGTCAAAAGAGTGTTAAAGTATATGTTTTTACTTCTTAGTATTTCTTCACTTGACTTTTATAATACATTGTTTTTACACGTTTTGGTAGAGAATAAATTTTTGTATGTCTGGGAATCATGATTCACAAGCAATCAATGTTTCTTAGAAATAAATAAATTTATATAAATAAATTTATTTGGTTGACTATTGTAAATCTTTAAATAATTTTTAAAAAAAATTAAAAATTTGTGTATATTTTTATTGATTATTTTAATTATTTATCATATTATATAATTTAATAAAAAATAACATGACATTTTTTTTACTGTAACAAAAAATAATTAAACTCAAAAAAATAAGATTTTCACATTTTTTATGATTTTTTTTTTATGAAAAACTGATTAAAAAACATTTATTGGTACCAAACATGAAAAATTAAATTTTCAACCTAACATTTCCGAAAAACTAAAAATTTATCTCCAGTCAAACCGTGTTCTAAGAGATATACATTAACCCCAAACTTCAGCGAAGCTTTGCCAAAAAGTAGTGTTTCAGACAGTTCATTATTTATGACTCTGTTCCATAGTAATTGACATTAATGTTAACTAAGTATTTCATGATAAGATAAGATTAATGACCGTTTCTTTGTCTAGTGTAGCGTTGCCCCTCTTCTCCACCTTAACAATCCTTTCATTTGGGTGCAGCCAGTGCAGGCATACTCCTACGTTCAACATTAATTAGGCAAACATAAGTTGTGTACTGTACTTGTTTGAAAGAGGACCAAGAAAAGACGATTGGAAATTTTAAATAAAATCCCACTTCACGTAAAATGTGAGATCAAGTTGATCACATTTGCACACCACTCTACAGATTTTAGCCATTCAAATATGAAAATAGTTGAAAAAGTGTTGTAATTTTTTGTTTGTTTTTACCTAATGACAGATTTTTTTTCCACTTTATACTAACCCTTTCAACCTCCCCATACAGGCGCACCCTATAATATTTCAAACAATTGATAAATGGAACAGTGATTTAACCTGGTGAAAGTGCTTTGGTCCTATCAAGTCCGAAGAGCTTACTAATTAAGTAATTATGTTTTGATGAGTATTGCAAATTTAATTTTGAATGATCCTCATTTTATAAAATTGATATTAGTTAAAATTAAAAGTGAAAAAAAAATTAGTTAAAATTAAAATTTAAATATATCTTTCATACCTATATCTCTTCTTTAATTTACTACTTAATTTTTTTTATTATTATTTTATTAGTTCACATTTCCAAAATTTTGTTTATGAAACATATTATCAGTCTTAGTCCATTAAATAATGAAGTGACAAACTTAAAAAGGATCATCATCAGTTAAGTGATAATATCACAAGCTAACACAATGTTACCTCATTACTTGACAACAGATATCAAAAGTAAAAATTTAAAAATATCAAGTAATAAAATATTTTTTAAATAGTAAACTGAAAAAAAAATATATATATTTAAGCCTAAAATTAATTTTGAAGTAAAATGATTCATAATTAGAAATTTTCATCCCAAAAGCAAGTTTGTTCAAAAACTAAATGTAAATCTCTCAACCCAATACAAAATATACTTATAGGTAACAAAGCAGTTTTGGTTTAAAACAATCAAATATTCTTTTCTTAGTATGGCGTTCACTCACCTTAAACTTGATTTGGAGTCTCCCGTCATTTTCCAATCATGCTATAGTTAGTAACCCCAAATCAAAAACCAATTTATGGGCCAAGGTTGGCATTTTCCTTGGGATACTCAGTTCCTATCATTTATCCTAAAGAAATTAGTATAAAACCAAAATGTTTAACTAGTTATAGCAAATGCAACCAGGTAATGGTCATAAGTTGCAGTGCACCCCCGCCCCACACACACACACACACAGAGGCACACACAACAGGACATTATGAAAAGGACAAAATTTAAGTGCACTATTGATTCTGTTCCTCAATTGAAATTCAAATTTCATCTCAGAAACAGGCATCAACCTTTAATGCCGACCTTTAAAGCACGGGTTATTAACATAAAACTTCAATTTTAATTGGAGAACAACACCAAAACATCTATTGCACCTAAGGTTTGTCCTAAAAAAGGTAGTAAAGCCGTAACGTAATGTGTTCAAAATTAGACTAAAGCATATTTATAGTGCTTGGTAAGTTGGAAGTGGGGCTTATAAAATGTACATATAGGAAAACACTCTTACAAGGGGACACGCCGAGGAGAATAAATAGCAGAACTTCCCAGAGAAAAATAACCTTCCAAATGTTGGAAGCTTGAGTGCCAAACATTGCATATGAGAACTATGGAAGTGCATCAAAGTTTGGTAGGAATTCATTTGCAATAAAACCATCAAAGGGGAGCTGAACTAGTTCTGCGAAGCTGATGCTTAGGGTCAGGTGGTGGCGCACTTGGCAATGCCCTCTCTATCTCCTGCAAGAGAGATCATAAAAGAACAGTTACTATGACCAGAGATAAATCATCTAAAACATTTTTCGTGTACTAGTTTTGCTTCAACAATGTAATTCAGCAAATTGAAGAAAAACAAGTATGCAATTATGGTTAGTTAGTTTCAAACTCAAAATATCAGTTTACAATATACCATATTGTTGGTTCAAAGATCATTTGTAAGGGTAAAGCCATATAACAGACACACACGGCTATGTACTTGAAGTTTTATGATCATGAAGCTTGTTCAAGAAAGTTCTAACTTAACTGGTATGATATATAATGCATCCACATCTATTATTAAAATCTAACTACAGATATTTCCGTTAGATTCCACAAAAAGACAACCACAGACAATCGGCTTCAGTCGGAACATAGAAACCTTATCTTTCTTTTTTATATATTTTAACTATGGTCATTATTAGGATCTAAACAGTAGTGATTTTCATGCTCTTCAGCTGAAATTCATATAGCTGAAGATTCATTACAAGATTTGTGTAACTGTCAGGTTCCCTTTGGTTTTGTCATCAGTAAAGTTACAATGAAGAGATGGATTCATGACCAAATGTTACATTAAAACTGAAGACAAAAGGATTTATGCCAAAAGAGATATGAGAATAATATTACAACTATATACTCATATTTAGGCTCACATAAAATCAAATTTTTGTGATCAGTACAAAGTTGGATGATTCCAAATGAGATTACTTAAGGTTATAGACATAGTAGTCACATAATTAAATGCTTCAAAAATCAAATAATTCTAGAATTTCCAAATACATAGATTTATGATCAAGGTTATTATTACCATTCACAGCTTATTTCTTTCAATTTCAATAGCACCAGGTTTATGTTTTGTGCATTACTATTGATTCTTGTAGCATTGACTACCTGGAGAGATTTAAACGGGCCTCAAGTAATGACATAAGTGAACTTGATACCATACTTTAACCCAAAACCTTAAGGCTCTGGTTTATGGGTCTTATCGTCGCTTATATGGTGATCAACCTTCCCATTCTTACCAAATATGAGACTTCACTTCACGCTTGTACTCCAACAAAGGTGAATCTATTTTAACAAATGGAATCGTCGTATTTCTTTCCATTATGTATACTTCCACATAAGGAACAGAGGGAAGTCAAACCCCTAATCTCAAGTTTGGAAACAATTTAAATGTTGGGAGTTAGTATCTAACACAAAATTTCGTATGAACTGTTTGTTATGGAATTACTTGTAATCAAGGGTTAAAAATAATTAAGTATTTACTCCTACATACAATATTTTTTCTTCTTTTTTCTTGCACTACAATGAGCTCTAGGGTACGTCCGTCCTTATGATCCTTCCTAGCACTTCTTTCTTCACATGATATTCATCATATTTTCAACTTTAAAGAACCCTGATCTGTTCATTGTATAAGTGGTCAATATATGTGCTACATTCCCGCACTAACACCTGTATCTTTTCAACCCCTAACTCTCTGATGAAGTTGTCAATATAAAGACCTCCAACACTTTCTACAAATTTTTTGCCCAAAAATATAATTTGAAACACAACTCCTTGGAGCCATGGCAGACAGAGTGTTAATAATCTAACCTCTCAAACATTAATAATGAAAAAAGAAAATATTTCATTGCTCAAGAAAGGAGAAAATATTTAGACCAAACAGTCAGAAATCATCATTAAATCTGCAAGTCTTCTAGTGCTAATGCCAAGAAATTAGGTACAACGATAAGTATCAATTGTCAAATAAAGAAGATTCAGAATAATGTATGTAGAAGGAAAGAAGAGAACAAAGGAAAGCAGAGAATATGAAAAGACTAAAAAAGCAGCCTACCAGCCTAAGGTGGGCTGCTACACTTCAATAGTATAATAATCAACAAGAGAGGAAAAGATCAAAATGAAAGCTATACAGGAGAAACATGAAAATCTAACATTCGTGTGGTAGTTGAAAACAACCACGTGTTTACAGAGGCTAAATTGTTCATACAACTCCACTTGCAATTACTTAACTCTAGAACATGCCACAAATTTTCAGGCAAAGATCAATTTCTTGTCAAATAGCCATACCTTCTATATAGTTTAAGATAATATACTTACTCGTTACAACCCTAATACTTTGATTTCATTCCTTCCAGAATGATTTCCCTAGTTAGCCATGATTATAAAAGCCAGAAAAAAATAGCAAGGTAACAGTGAAACTATCCACATTGTCAAATAATGAATTTTCTGCATAGCACCAGTTGGCAGCTATTGATAGCAAATGAAAAAAAAAATGCTACACACTGAGAATATATTTTTAGCAGTTATTCCACACAAAGCTTAATAACCAAAATACAGATTCATATCAAAGCCAAATCAAAAGGTTGAAAAAAAAAGAGAAATTCTTATCATAAATATTAACAATGATAACAGAAATGATAAACCAAATACAAATCATTAATTGTAGTAGAAGTTCAATTAGTTTAAACATTCCACTTTATAAAAATCACTGACCAGTTGAAATACCAATCACCAACAAACATTTCAACCATTCATTGCCCTGCCAAGATGGCAGGAAGCAATCTGACCAACAAATATCAGCACAGCTGACAAGAATAAAGCAAAGATGCACACTGACAAAGGAATTGAAACATACATTCTGTCTTCTAAGCCTTTCATTCTCTTCTTCTAATTGGGAAACTTTAATCTCCAGCTCTTGTGTGTAAGCCTGTCCATTCAAATATATACAGCTTTGTATCAAAACAACAACAAAAAAGATAAATAAGACTTCAAAGCAACAACACCATGCAAAAAACCAAATATAACCTGTTTTCTAGCCCGGGACCGAGCTGCAGATTCCCTATTTTTTATCATCCTCTTCTGCCTCCTCTCTACAATTTTCTCAACAACGTTACCTGAGGCATCCCTTTTCCTACCTGCAGTTTGTGAATCAGACAAGGCACCCATCAAAGAAGATGGCAATGCTTCTGAGTATCCTGCATCCAGAACCGTATTCACCACAATCGGTATAGGCTGTTGAACCGCATGGCCAGTCATAAAACCCGAAAAACCCAGCATCACACTATTCTGCTGATTTTGATGCTGATGCTGTTGTTGCTGTGGCTGCTGCTGAACTGAAGTGAGCTGGTATTGCATCCAATGGGCATGTTGTGATGTGTTGTGTTGGGAATCAACCCCTGACATGGCCATGGCACCATCCTCATTGGGAAAAGGTTCAGTAGCCACACCAGCCTTCACCAAGAAATCCTCCAGGGTCATCTCACCAAGTGTAGGCTGTCTTTCCTTACCAACACTCTTATTTTGTTGCATATCTCTCCAAACCTCATCAATAGTTTTCTTGCTAAGATTCCCACTCAATGTTAGGCTCCCTTGTGGGTTCAAAGATGAGCCAGCAGAAGCCACCTGACCACCATGCTGCATGTAAGCATCAGTTCCAGATTCAGCAGTCCACACACTCTTGAGCAGCTCATCAAGATTCATGCTTCCTAAGGGTTTCCCTAAATTTCCAAGCTGGTTTTGCACCTCATCAAGGGTGAGATTGTACAAAGACCCTTGCCTGGTCAAAGAACCAGTCTTTGGCTCTTGGTCTTGGGTTGTCCCACCTTGAGATCCCATTATGAATCACCCTACAACACTATATGTTTCATTTCCCAAATACAAAATAAATCCCAATACCCCCCACAACTCAAATTGCAACAAAGTGACCTCAAAACCAAAAGCAAGGTGTCTATGCAGTGGTTGTTTTACTTACATAGTTACATCCAAAATGAACAAACTTGGCACCAAATTTGAATACAGAGAACAAAACCCAAGGGAAATTCTCTTGAATTCTGAGATTTTGGTGAGACGAAGTCACAAACACAAAGCAAGCAGTGCAAAATAGGGTGAGGTGAAAACTGGTCCCAGAAGAAAAAAGAAGGTGACCCAGATCAAATATCAAAGGGAACTAACTTCAGGAATTGAAGAAAATGATGGTGATGCAGAAGAGAAGCAGCAGAGAGACACACTTGATGATATGATAGTGCAGACAGAGAAAAAAAGCTATGAACTAAATATGCATGTGAAGATTTGTGTTATGAGAAAAGTGTTGTGTGTTAAAAATTGATCCTGCAGGAACCCGTGTGTACAAAGAAGAAGTATATTTAGTAGGAGGAAGAGGAGGGTTGAACATTCTCTGAGGGAACATTGCTTATCTTCTGAAGTACTAAAAAGAATGATTAAGGTTTCCCTTCAAAGGGAAAAAGAAGGATTTAGAAATGAATAAAGAAGTTTTTGGAAACTGTTGAAGGAATAAATAGACTATTCTGACTTGTGTGCTAACTTAAAACAAAATCTGAGGGTACTATACTACATTTTCAGTCCTTCTTTCTTCCACCTACTTGCTATCTCAATCTTACAAACAAACAACAAAGTGGCCCTTTCAATTATTTTTCTTTGGGAGTCGGGACAAACAAGCAACCAGCAAAGTATCTTTTTTATATGATGTTGATATGAAATATTTATTAATTTTATTAATAATTAATTTTTGTTAAAATTTTAATTAATTATTTAGTGAGATTTTTTTATTATATTTTTTTCATTCATAAAATTTAAACTCAAAATCTTACTTAAAGATTCAAAAATAATATCACTCAAATCACTCACAAGGAGGAACGGATATTTTAAATTTAGAAATGATAAAATCTATAACACTAAATGAAAAAAGAAACTACATTCTCTCTTTTTCTCTTTCCACTTTCAAAATGGTAGTAAAAGTTTAATAATTGTTTTCTCTTTCCACTTTCTATGTGGTAAAAGTTAAATAAATGAATAGTAAAGGTTTGAAATTGCACCACACAGGACTCACCTGATAATGATATGCAAGTTGTAGCTACTATGTGTTCTCATGCATATCTTGCTCTGCTAGAAATGTGCTCTCATACTTTTCCTTGGGTGCTTTTATTTTATTGTTTTCTAATTAAATTAGAGTTTTATCTCAATAATTTATATTGATTTTTAATATGAATATTTATTATGTAAATTATTTAGATGAAATTCTAATTCTAATTAAAAAGTAGTATGAAAAAATATTTGAAGAACTGCCTCTAATTTTTGTACTTTTGATTAAGTATTCATTCTCTTACTCATGTGGTGCATTAAATGTTGTGTTTGTTTTACTTTCCTTTTTCTTTTGGACATTAACTAACTTAAGTAGCCAACCTAATTACTGATGTAGATGTATTACCTCCGTTCATTTTTATTGTCTATTTATAAATAAAAAATTATTATTATTATTATATATTTTTGTAAGAAAATAAAGTGATATTAATTATTATCTTTTTAATCATATCATTATTTTATGCAATTGTTAAATATTTTTATGCAGTTATTATTAATAATAAACAATAGTAAGTGTCATACTAAAAAAATTAAAAATGATATAAATATATATTATAATAATATTTTTAATCTATTTGTCATATTTAAAAGATGAACAAATAAAAAAACTCCGGTGAGTGCATTCTTTTATGAATGGCTTAGATCCACTTTAGTTATTATAGTGTAATTTTGTTTCTTTAATTAAAACATTTCATTGTTGGTTGTTTGTGTTTTTTAAATTTAATAACTTGGATCTATCATTAGTCTATTGTCAAACTTTTTAACACAAATTGTTAACGTGTCATTTAATGATAGTATACTGACTTACTAGATAATGTGAAAATTTAACACATGTTAATATATCATTGACAATCTAAGTTTTGGTTTTTATTGCAACATGAACTCATTGTCAATGCAACATTTGCATGAGTCACATCATTCAACATATCAACAAGGCAATACAATGTCATCACTTATATGGATCATGTAAGTCAATTTCATAAAAAAAAATTAACGATAGATTAAAATTATTAAATCTTAAGAATATGAGAACTAAATAAGCAATAAAAAAATTAAACGCTAAAATTGTATAATTATAAAATTATAGAGATCAAACGTGAATTTAAGCATTTATCAATTTTTTCTAACAAGTTTTAGTCTAAAATAAATATGTTAGAAGAAAATGGTATTGGTACGATTCTTGTCCAAAACCGATAGCAGAGAAGTTAAGAATGTAGGGAATATTCGGAGAGAAATGTGAAAGTGAAGCATCATATGAGAGTCAATGAAGGGCTCCCATCATCGGTGCTGTGCATTGCATGGGCCACGTTGACATTGATATATATGATCTTATTAGCTAGTGCAATAGCAAAACCTACACTAGTAGGCAAGCAAAAACACCTTCACATTACAATTCCCATGGTGATTCCCAGAGCCTAAACCAGCAAGATATTAAAAAAATGATTTTTTTTCTCAGCAAATTAAAAAGAAGAATGATAATTTCATAGAATGAACTAAAATGTAACTATTATTTATTGTCACTATTTTTTTTATTAGGTTTTATTGTCACTATCAATTTAGTTCCTAGATAATTAAAATGTCTTAGTTTGGTTTCTAATTAGGTCTTTTAATTGTTAAAATTAGATCAATTAAGTTTTTTTCGTCAATCGTCTCATGTTAATAACATTAATTAATTTGGATACATGTAACATGTGACTTGATAATCTCAAATGTGTAAAGAACTTAATTAATGTGATTTTAACAATTGAGTGACCTAATTGGATTGTTTTAAAATTTGAAGATTAAATTAAAATATTTTAAATAATTTAGGAACTAAATTGATGATTTAACCTAAAATGTGAGATGGAATTAAATATTCAGCTGAAAAAAAGTAAAGTATTCACAAAACTAAAAAGGAAAAGAAACATAAGAAAGGAAAAGTAAAAGATAAAATTTGACAATAGAGTGAGAAATTAAAGTCACTAAGTTCAAATATATAAAAATGGGGAAGAAAAATACAAAAAAAAAAATATATATATATATATATATATATATATATATATATTTGTAATTTTTTCAAAATGAAAAGATACATTTATACACTCTCACTTCAACATAAGTCCCCCACAACTTCACACTCTCATATAGAGAATAATCTGTTCCTTCCAAGACTTGACGGAATATAACATATGAAAATAATTATCTTGTTCCATACCTATCGTATGTACGGTATCACATATATTGTTTGGTGTCGGGTCTAGAAATGTTAGCTTCAATGGGGGGCAGAAAACGACACTATATATATCGAGAGGTCATACTAACGGTCTCAATTTGAAGCTTGAACTATGCTTGGGAGTGACTAGGAATAAAATAAAGAAATAAATAAGAAGAAAGAAAATATGATTTAATAAAATAAAAGAAAAATGTGTCATTTTTTGCCAGGTTTAAACTTCAGTTTAAATGTTTGAATTGAATCTGAGCTTTTTTCGGTATTCATTATAACTCGCATTTAGTTTGGGTAACTCATTTGATTACCTTCACTATATCCATCTATTTATCTATCACGTCGGTTATCATTATATTGTTCTAAATCAAACTCAAGGTGACTTAAGACTTTATAAGAACGGAAACCAACCAAGTAATTAAACTAGTTCCCCGTTAGTTTATATTATAATACATATATATATATATGTTTTATGTGAAATACTTTTATAGATTGTGTGTGTGTGAGTTTAATCTTTTCCCTATTTAATTAAGACACAACAAAGTTTGCCAGTACTTCAATTCTTCTCGAACAGATATATAAACTAATAAAATAAACCTTTAAAAGATCATATAATTAATGAACAAACTTCATAACGAGGACTGAGACTTTACAACAGAAACTTCCCTGCGATTTTGGAAACTTTAGTTTTAGCTGTTATAAGCATGTGATGTATACTTCAATTCTGGTATATTTTGTTTTCAAACTCTGATTCTTATATGTATAATATGAATTTGATCGAAACCAATTTTTGATTGGTGACATGCCATATGCATGCATATTAGAATTAGATGGCAAATATTTGGATTGATTATTGTCTTAGATTAGTGTGAGTAGAGAAATCATATGTAGTGCGGTGGGTGCAAGTGGGAATTATATAGGAAGCAACAGTAGTAGCATGCGATCTTCGAAGGCTCAGCTAACGAACAAACTCATTCAAATGCACATGTAATGTATGCATAAGAATCCGCGTGCGCATTCCACCGAGGAACAAATGCACGTGCACGTGTTTTTTCCACATATCAACATGAAACCTAGCTAGGCACGTTAATTTTTCTTTTTCCAAACTGAGATTGTCCATCATCACTCTTCAATTTTATATAAAAACCAATCAACTACAAACTTTTTTTAAAAAAAATTAGCGTTAATTAACTAACTAACTAGTGTATCCTGGTACCGTGATATAAGTTTCTCACTATATTTACCAAGGAATGAAGGAGAATTATTTTAATTTACACAACTTATTCTTGTATATGCAAAGAAAATATTTTCGAATTTGAACTCATGACCGAGCGATTACCAAGATTGTTAACTGTACATATAAAATTAAACATTCAAGACAATATATAGGTAAAAAAAATATATAATAAATGAGAAAATAGTTACCTAAGAGGATGATTGAGATAAGAGTTATAAAGTTGACTGTAATTAGAAAGAGAGAATTGAAGGATTGAAGGAAGAATGGAGGAAAATATGTTATGGATTTAAATTCTCCCATCAACATTCTAACAAAAAAAACTAATAAAAAATATTGACAGATAAAATAAATGATGATTGAGATCTCACGTTTATTAAAGATACAACCAATGATATCATAGAGGCTTTAACAGTCATCACCCAACAAATGGATTTTTTAGAATTAGATTAAATCTTAAGTCAAAATTATATGTTAAGGTAATATTAAGGTGTATTCTAAGTCTATTATTAAACCATTGTATTTGTGTATGTTCTGGATGTCTAAAAAATTATAAAATTGATATAGTGGTTGAAGGAAGAAAGAAAAAGCAAGAGATTGTGGATTCAAATTTTTTTTATTAATATTTTAATAAAAACTAACAACTAACACTTGTTAATAAAAAAAAATATTATAAACGCCTAATTTTAGATACGAGGCATATTGTTATTGAGTCGCTTGTATTTGTCTACCCTTCAGATGTTAATTCTGAATGTAACAGAAGTGTGTTAAGATTTTGCACTATTTAAAAATATAATCAATAAAGTCTTTATAAATCTTGAGTGGTGCTCATCTTACAAAAAACCTCCTTATATGGTTGAATTAGGCCATGAGTCGAAATTTTAGGGGCATTAACTAAAGATAAAGATGGATTCTAAATAAATTCATTAACTGAGCATTTATGTATAATTGCATGCTTAAATTAACTTCGTTCGAAACTTGAGTCTTTTTCTGTGGATAAGTGCAACAAAGTGGCTAACAATGTATGCTATTGCTATCTTACCTATAAAGAGATCGACATATAGCCGTTGCTCCAGAAAATTAAATAATACAATTGATTATATTCATGGATCGATTTAATATATATATATATATATATATTTAATTAGTTTGTCTGTTAAGGGTAAATATATATAATATGAGTTTAGAAGAGATTGTCTATATGTGGAGTTCATTCCATATTAACAAAGTGACTTTCTCGAGGATGTTGGAGGCCACTCCTCTGTCAGAATTCAGAAACAGATGCCTAAATAACTAAGCTGCTGGCGGCAGATACTAGAGATTCCTATTCCTATTATTCTTTTCCTATGTTATTAATACCAAATGACTAATATGTCTTGGAGGTAGAAAATACATATGAATATTTTCTTTTTATCATGGTTTATTTTATATTCAGGATTAGAATTTGAAGTCCGAATTGTTCGATTAAAAAATATAAATCCTTATCATTTATGTAAATTAGTGTTAGTTTTTATTTTCATTATAAAACTTTAGGTTGCTAAATATACTGCTAAATATGGCAATACTTAGGTTGCTATATTTTTATTTGTTGGACAACTTTCTATTTTAGCGTATGTTTGTCACTTTTCATTAATTAGTCACTTGTCAGGTTTATAAAATTAACCATAGCTTTAGTCTATATAAAAAAATGCTTTAGCCCCCTTCCCCAACCTTAGTGAATTTTTTTTTCTAATCATATTTTTTTTATCCATAAGATTCTCAAGATTTATCCTTCAATGACTTGTTGATTCTTCAAATTTCTTTTATTTTTTAATTTAATCACATTTTTTTCATTCACAAAACTCGAATTTGAGATCTATTACTCTGACCAATTACTTGTTGATTTTCAAATTTCTTATATATATATATATATATATATATATATATATATATATATATATATATATATATAATATACTAATTGATAATATATTATTATATTAACTAATAAATATGATAAAATTGACATCTCTATTCCTTTCCATCAAGTTATCATGGAGACTAATTATGTTGTGTGTATTATAAACATTTATATATATTATATATAATTATTACAAAATTGGATGACTTTTAGTTATTAATATATCCGATGAGTATGTTTTCTCTTTTTGTTGAGATTATTGTTGTGTATTTTATTGTTATTATTCTTGTAGGCTAAAAATATTCAAAACTTGATAAAAAAAACATTAATACAAGTTATAAATACATGTGTTTTCATCTTGTATCATTATAAATGAAAATCAAATTTTCTTTTAAATGTAAATTAAACCCTAATAAATAATTTTATAAAAAATCATTATTTATTTGTTAAGAGTTAGATATTAAGAGAAATACAGCCCACCCTTGGTGATTTCCTAGAACTGTCCCTACTCGAAAGAAAAATTTTACCTAATTCGAGAAAAAATATCTTCACTAATACTTGTGATCTCTACAAAACAAATAACAATGAAATTATGTTAATATTTATTATAATTTTATTTTAAGCAAATTACACTCACATATTCTAAGTCTTTTTTCATTGAGCAAACTATGCTCACTTTTTGAGTTTTTCTCTTTTTCAAATTACACATAACACCACTTTTCTTTTTTACATACCTACTATTCCCCCTTTGTTTGAAAACATTACATCAACGGTCTCTTATGTTTGTCACACTAACAATCATGAATGTTTAAAAATATTACAATAATCTGTATATATTACACTAATACCCCTATAAGAAAGGTTGAATAGTAATTAAAAGTATAGAATAATTGTGTAATTTGGTGGGCGGGACTGGCAACGTACATTTAAGTCTAAAGAGAACTTTGATGTGAAACATTTTTAAGAAAATACACAGGATCTTTAACAAGAACCCGACAGGTAACAAATACTAGTAAAACAACTTCGTTTTTTTTTTTCCAATCTTCTATATGGAGGATCAGTCCCATCCATTTGTCTCCTCTCTGATAATCTTGACAAGGAAATACCAACAATTTGTCGTGCTTCTTTTTGTTTTTTACAAACTGAATAGAAGAATTGTAAAAAAAAAAAAAAAGAAGGAAAATCAAGACATGTTATGTGATGTCCCGAACAAATATGACTACAACAAAGAAACAGATATATGGCTATAGAGGTCAATCTATGCATGTGTAAAAATACAAAAGATGGCTATTACATTTGAACCCCTCAACAGGGACAACGGCGTACACCAAAACAAACTTAGATTATTCGGTGATTCCATTCTTGAAGATCAGCCTCACGATCACCATTCCTCAAGCCAACAACAATATCGTTTCTTTATGGATTCTGAATTCTATTTCCAAGGAAACGTCTGCAAGTTTAATCTACTCATTCACTATTACCCACATGGACGGGCATTAAATATTATAAATTAAATTTATTTTTACATAACAGATAAAATACTTTATTACTACAAAATTAATTTTGATAACCAATACAGAAATTTGTTTTCCATTTCTGTTATGCCCACTCAGGTGGCGTATGACTAGTACCGCCATTAAATGCTTTTACATAGTTTTGATTCAGTGATTCTATAAAATAATTTGAATATATAGAATATAAAAGTCATTAAAATTTTATTTATAACTCTAAATAGCTCAGGAAGCAAATGACTATAAATTTAAATACCAATTTTATGCTTTAAATATTTAGAATGTAAAAAATTACCAATTTAGAATATAAAATAATAATTAAAAAAACCTACAATATTGTACCCATGCAAGACTCGTGCATATATCCCCTTATTATAATAATTATATTTTTTAAAATATAATAAATATAGATAAAATAATACTTGCAAAATGATGAAATAGATTATAAATAACAAAAAAACTATTCTGCCATTATTTTAATAATTTTATTTCCTTCGGCGGAGGACATCATAATCTTATAACATATAATAAAATATAATAAGGTAGGGCGGGGACACTTTCCCTCTTACCAGATTTTATAGGTCATCATAAATAGATTCGAAGATTATTCATGAAAGACTAAAACAAGGAGCATCATCTAACTTGAACTGGCAAAAGCCCAGAACGATCAAAAAGCAGCAATGCAATATTTCATGTTACTAATAAATATCACGGATTCACAATGAATAAAATCATAGAAACATCTCAGAAAAACCACAGGCCATGTATAACAAACCTAGTTCTATTCAACACATTGAATGCAACATGAAAAGTAAAACAGTTGTTTCAAGCAATCGAAGTATCGATATATTCAGATTGAAATTATGTTTTCTATGCCTTTGTTTCAGAAAAGGCAAGCATGCATAATTTATTAGTTTTTCAGAGGGAGGGAAGACGCAAGAACTGATGACTATCTACCAAAGAAGCAAAAGATTGAGAAACCGAGCAACAGCCCTCTTTAAATCCCAAGTTAAATACACAAGGTTTAAGGCTGCAAATTTCTCTAGTAAAAAGCCAGAGAGAGACAACACACTTGCCATTCAACTAAAACAAAGAATAAGCAATTAGACATAATGCACTGCAGCATACCTTCCAGTCCATCAAAGCCACCTATTCATTAGACGATAAGCAGAGCTACAGACAAACCCATTATCACTATCACTGAGTCAACTTCATCTCTAACTTCAGAAGCAGGATTTTTTGTTGAAAATTAAACTTCCATAAAACACAATTTCAATGACAAAATTTGGTTTCTTCTATAATATAAACATGCAACATTTTGCAAGTTTGAAAGAAAGTTTGAAAGAATTCAGACCAACCAACATGAAGCCTATCTTGCCAGAAACAATACTCTGCTTCGGCAATAACAAAAATGAAAAAGTTTGAGTGATGATGATCAAAAGCATGATACAACCATTCAAGGTGGAATTCAGTACATGCAAAACTTCTAATATTTGGTAGAAGAAGAAAAATTATTTTCTGAACATAAGAAATTTTTGGGAATAATTTGAATAGGTAGAAATAAAAATCTTCCACCTTGAAGATAAGAAAATTGACAATAAAATTTCACTGTAGGTATATTTTTCTGAACATAACTGAATACATTTTATATTCCTGGGAATATCATCATCCCCAAACATGAATCGATTCTGTGTATCAAATGCCACATAAGGATAAAGATTGTTTCAAATCAGTCCTTTGAGAAAAGAAAAACTAGAGAAACAAAAGAAAGAAAAAAGAAATTGCACAACTTTGACATACTTCAAAAAGACAATTTTAAATAAGCATTATGACAAAAGAAGATTCAAAATTTTATGTTAAAAGAGAAGATTGAGCCCCAAAAAAACAAGTGCACTCTTTGTGGTTTTCTGTTGGAAGGAGGTAAAAATCTACATCACATACCTAGTTAAGGAACTCTACTACATAAAAAGATTTCTCAAAATGTGCGAACTTTACAAGCAGATCAAAATCAAACTTAAATGAAAAGCATTTGTTTTATTTCCTTTTTAATTTAAACTGGTTATATTATTGGTGTGTGACTATATATAAGTATGGACGTCAAACCTGCAAAATAACTGCAAAGATTAAGTACACAAACTATTTTAACAAAAGAAAAATGATAAGTTAGCTTCATTCCATTTTATCTTTTCAAGGGGAAGATGGTATTGATAACCAAAAGCACTTGGCATATTATGCAATTTCATTTCAATGATTACATGTCAAAGAAGAATGAAAAAGTAAGAAATAAATAAAGCAATAAAAAACATAGGGAAACTGTATCAAACTACTATATAAAAACTATCGAGAATACAAGAATACCAAGTTGCAGCACATTTGTCCACACAAACATAAATATTTAAAAATATAATTTGTACAGCATCCCAAACTCCTCATAAATGCTGATAAAACTTCAATTTGCAGTACAAAAACAGTTCCACAGGAATTTTTTTGAAGATAAACTAAAAATCAAAATACTACAATATTTTGAAATGGAAGAAAATAAGAAAAAGTAGGTCGCGAAAACAGAACTCCATTTGGTAATTAAAATATTCTGATCATTGTAGTAAGTAACATTTCATTATAAACACGCCAATTGCATCAGCTCCTTAAACTTCAGAACTCAGAAGAATCACCGGGCCAGTAATAAAATACTGATGCACTTATGTGGAATCTGCAAAATGAATAAAAAAACATGAAAACAATTTAATTGGGAAAAAAAGGGCCCAAAAACCAAGCTTTAGCAAAATTGGCTGAGAACTATTGAAACTCAAATAACAAGCTCAAAATAATTTGATTTTTCAAGGTGCTTGGAATATCACATTTGGAAAGGTTTAAAAAACTGTTGCAAACATTCAACATTATTAGAAAACCACGAGCCAACAAAAAACCAAGAAAAATTGTTTTCCACAAGTATAAACACAACCAAGTAGTCTGTACAAAAGACTAGGAATTTCATGCTGCCTTTGGATTTTATCCTCATAGAAGAACATTTTCCGGTGAGATAGCTGGGGATACTTGAAACTGGTATCATTAATATTCCACAAATGGGCACCCGTGACAATAACATTTGATCCGAGTGACTCAACTTCAATCCAATACCAAGGTGTGTGGCCTAAAATGAATGAGCTCACCACCCTATCTTAACTGAATCCTCTCTTGGTAGTTGGTCGATTATCTTGTCAATCTCTTTTCTTCTTTGTTGTCTGTCACACTGGCAGTCCAAGCCTCTGTTCTTCAGTGAGCAATGTTGCAAAACTCAAGCATTGTTCAAGAATGAAAGAGGATTAAAAGATCATAACTTGAGGATGTAACATGGATTGTAAGATCCTTTCTATAATGCAAATGAGCCCAAACATTAAGGGCCCATTTGTTAGAGCCCTTTTCAAATAAAAGTGCCTTTAAAACTAAAAGGTCTGCTTAAAAATTTTTATAATAATAATGTGAGTTTCCAGAAGCTAAAGTAGCTTCTGAAAAGGAAAAAAAAAAACTCTATTAGGTATGTTTTGGTTTAAAAACTCCAAATATTTTTGTCCAACATACTAATTATGAAATCTACTGATTAACTAGAGCTGCCCAACCATGAAGGGGTACATTCTTAATCCAACAGAGAAATCAAAGAAAAGAACTACTGCTTGTCCTATTGAAAAGATAAAATCAAAAAAGCAACACATAAAACAAGAATGTTTGTGAATGAAAACCTATATAAATTATCTCTGTCCAACAATGCACGTCTGACATATTCCAGGCCACTATCATTCTTTATTCTCGGTTAGTTACTTCCAAAATTCCTTATGTACCTTATCTATTTAGCTTTCTAAAACATTTGCATAGAATACCGAGAATAAAGAATGAGTTGTTTTGGACCAGGATATCACACATTCCTCATCCAAACTCTCAAGACCTCCATTTTCATTGTCTAACATAAATCGTTTCATCCTCATGTCCAGTGACATAGATGGAAACACCAATACTCCTATCAACGAATATGAATGAACATATATAATTATGTTCCAGACAAACAAATATATAAAGCACAACAAGAAGAGGCAACCAGGCATGGCAAAAGCCAAAAAGAATGACCAATTTGGGATCATGCTAAGCAATAAATATATCCTATTTGACACCTTTGGCACTAAAAACCCTAAGAATGTACCCAAACAAGAAAAACCACTACTTTGCTTTAGCTCCCCGCAAAATCTATCCTATTCCCTGCTACAGTTAAAAAAAAGTTCCCAGCAGATAAAAAATAAAGCCAAACAGGAAAAGACACCAAATTATCAAACACACAAAAATGATCACACATATACACCACCAACATCATACCTAGTGCCCCATGTAGGGCGCAGATCCACCACCATATTGCCCTCTTCCGGACCCACCCTGCCCTATCTGCTGATTCTGATTCTGATTCGGATACGCCACCTGCAACCCCACCTGATTCCCATATCCTCCAACAACACCGGGACTTATATTCGGTTGAGCACTGTAACCACCCTGCACCGCAGCCCCTGCAGAAGGCACACCAGGGTTAACTGCAGCACTCGTTCCAATACTCCCCAACAAATTCGTCAGCCCCAACGTCCCCTGCGATGCCAGCAGCGCGGTCAACGCCTGCGCCATTGCCGGATTCAGTGCGGCCTGCGCAGCAGCAGCAGACTGATTAAACCCAATCCCCGGCCCAGCCGGGGCCATCAAGTGCCCGGGCTGCAACGCCGCACCACCACCATACCCAGCAGCAGCATTAGTACCAACACTACCATTCCTCTGAAACTGGGCCCGCTGCGCCTGGGCATTCACATTCCCGTGCTGCTGCAACTTCCCGGCCTTGGGCCCATCAATCGCCTTCTGGCAATGCAAAATGTGCCCTTCAAAATCCTTATGAGGCTCCTCCAATGCTCTCCTTGCACTCTCTGGACTCCTGTAAACAAACAAACAAAACCCCTTAGGTTTTCCGGTAGCCTTGTCAAGCCCCAACGGCCCTTCCTCAATCTCCCCGAACCGCGAGAAAAACGCGAGAAGCTTCTGCGGATCCAGATCCGCACCGACGTTGCTCACGTAGATCTTCTTCTGTGTGTACTCCGAAACCGACGACGACGGAGCCGCCACCGCCGGCGGTGCCGTCTGCGGCGGGTTGCTAACCGGACCGATGGATGCCAGCTGGCACGCCGTCATGCGGTTGCCGATCTTCTTTTGCGGCTCCTTGAGGGCGTTGCGCGCGCCGCGGCGGGTCTTGAAGAGAATGAAGCCGTAGCCCTTGGACTTGCCGGAGACCTTGTCGGTGACGGCCTTGCAGTCCTCGATCTCGCCGTACTGGCGGAACGAACTGATTAGGGTTCCGGCGGTTGTGTCCCAGCCCAATCCGTGGACAAATATCTTCCGGTGCACCGGATCCTCGTCGGCCGCCCTTCGGATCCTCTCAGCCACGTCTTGGTGCTTGGCCGCCGCCTCGCAGAGAAGGATGAGGAGCTGGTCCTTGCTCAACGGTTCCAGAAGCTTGGAGATCGGGTCGTCGTCTTCGTCTTGCTGTTGTTGTTGGTGCTGGTATTGGTCTTTTTGGTCTTCTTCTTCTTCTTCCTCGTCCTCTTCGTCCTCCTCTTCTTCTTCTTCCTCTTCGACCTCTTCCTCTACCTCTTCTTCCTCAACTTCCTCTTCGACCTCTTCTTCGTATTCCTGAGCGGCATTTTCGGGTTTTGGTTGGTGTTGCTTCAGCGGGGGCTCGGCGGATACAGAAGATTTCGGTGCTACCTTTCGCTTCCTCCCCATCGCTAGTATCTGATTGATTGGAGTGGAGTGGAGTGCGGCGCCTCCAACTACGATTTTTTTTCTGATTAGGTTTTCGGCATCCACCACACTCACTATAATACTTTATACTACCAGAAACCCTCGCCCTGTGTGTCTGCATAAATTTATACCATTTATTGAATTATAGTATAAAAATCTAAATATTAGATCAATTATTTTTTTATTCCTTAATTTAATTTTTTTATTTTTAATAGATTTGATTGGATTTCTTATTATTTAAGATAAATTAAATTTGATTTCTTTATTTTTAAAAGTTTGAATAGGAGACCAAATTAAAAAATTAAAAATAAACAAACAAAATCTAATTTATCTAAGAAATCTAATTAAATTTATCAAAAATAAAAGATCAGATTAACTATAGTAAACAGATCTTTTGTTTCCTTCTTGAAGATTTATTCACAGCCTATTTTATGTTAAATTACTTTATATTTTTTAATTATTTTCACGGAATATATAAAAAAAAGTTTTATTTTTTAAATTTTTAAGGATGAATGATATAACCAATTATTATTTAAAAACTGTCCTATTTTTAATTTAAAAATCCAAATTAGCTCGTTACTTTATTCTTGTTTTTTTTAATAAATTATTATTATTTAAAAAAATGGTTGTTTAATTTTATTTTTAAAACTCCAAAATGCTATTATAAAAAGAAAATTGGTAGATCAATGCGAATAAAAAGTGTTGAACAAATGGGTAGTGTATATTATATACTATTTTTATAATCTGTCTTTACAACTATATTATTAAGAAGTTATTTAATGATGGGTTTGTACACTGTTATATACACATAGTGTATAATTGTTGCATGATTGATTGCATATTTTATGCAAACACCTACTTTCTTGCTTGCCTAGAATTGACGATCTTATTTTATTTTAATCTTTTTTTAGGATAATTTATTTTTACCCTTTTTTATGTATGTTTACAATTTTCCAGTCAATAGTTACCTTATGTTATAGAGGCAAAAAAAGTTAAAAAAAATGCATATGTATAAACATGTATTTAGAAAAAAAATATATTAAACCAAAATGTGAATGCATAATAAAAGAAAATTTTATAGTATATCAAATATCACAAAAAAAGAATTAACGTAATAGAAATGTAGGTATACATATGCTTCTTCTGTAAGTATATCATAATGTTCAAACCACCACCATTAAAGAAAAATTATAATTATAATAAATTTTACTCTTACTCAATTACATGACACTTATAATTAAAAATATCATTTGACTTATTTTCTATCTTTGCACCTCACAACTTGAGCCATGAAACTGCAAAAAGAAACAAAATTAAGCATGTGATATAAAAAATATAAGAGTCTCATGTGATATAAGAAACACATTACTATTCATATCTCAAATCACACAGGCGAAAAAGATCAAAATAAAAAAAAAAGATGGTAAAAAGAAAAAAATAGCATTCATTCTTATTTTAAAAAACTGAAAAATTCCAATAACCACATTATCATATTTCTAAACACACAGGAACATTTTTTTAAATAGTAAAAAATAAAAAAATAAATAAGAATAGTTGAGAACTTAATTATAAATTGGTAAATTTTATAGTTAAATAAATGGAATGTTTAATTAAAAAATTAATAGATTATATAATTTAAATTAAAAAAAATAGACAATTTTCAAATTAAATGAAAATTGGTTACTTGTTAAAAAAGAACTGAAAAAAAGATTTAACATCAATAAGAGATTAGTACGCTTTCAAAATTGAAATTAGTTATTTTTGTTGCTCTTCATTATTTGTTTATTTTTTGTAAAGGGAGACAATATAATTAAAGAAATTTCTTTAAAAAACCGAAAAGTTTCGGTCATTATAAGAGTGTTTCACTGAAAAACAAACTAAAAAAAAACATAGCAGTTGAAAAATTGTTGAAACATAAAAATGATTATTTTTGAAGAGATAAAAAGAAGATTTAAAATTAGTATGATAGTTTAGAAATTTAAAATTAAAAAAAATAGGAGTTTTAAATAACAGCAATTTTAGACCTTGATAATTAAAAAAAAAACTGCCTATTTTTAAATAATAGTGGGGTTAGATTATTGATCCTTAATGGCTGAAAATAACAAATTAATTTACTATTCTAACATTTTTTTCTAATATTTTTTATCGCCAATAAGTGTGAGATTTTAAAATTTAAAAAACTGAGTAGTTTAAAAAATGCCAGGAAGAAAGCAATGGTTTGGTTTTTAATTTAAAAATTTAAAAATGGAAATTATGTATCAATTTTTGTGGTAATTTTTAAATTACAAATGGTTCTAAAAAAATTTATGGCAACTTAAGCTCAAACTGTATAAAGGAAAGAAAAATTAAACATTGTGATATAAGAAATACAGGAGTCTCACATTTAAGAGCCTAAATTAAATAAAAGTTTACTTAGAAAAGTAGATTTTTGTCTCTATTACATGATACTTAATTCAATGACATTGTTTCGTGAAAATATGAAAACAAAGATCGTGATGGTACATGATCGGAATGTATCCAACATTGAAGAAGAAAAACACATGGCTAGAGCAAGCTTAAGCCGTTTGACACCCAATCCCAATCATGATCCGCCATGGTCCATTCTGCCTTGCAAAATCTAAATTTGATCCTATGTGACAAAATCTAAACTTGGTTAACCAAACATGTCGAATGTGGTGATCACTGAGATAAACTTTATCATGTCACAACAAATTATGTTAGGGCTTTTAATTTGAAACACAAAATTGATTGTTTCATTCTAGAAATATCATTCTTCGATAACAAAAATGGATATATGCAATGTGTGTTATTAAACCATAAAAAAAAATCAAACTTTACTAAAGGTCACTGCAGTCAAATGATATTCCAAAATTCTATGGATTACACATATTATTCAATTGATGCGACATTTTGTGTTCATTAAATTGTTAAAAAACACCAACATCAGTGTATTAGCTCATGATTTTTGTGAATGAGAAACAAAAAACTGATACTTTCAACCTATAAATTTTAATTTTTTGTCTAAAAATAATAGGTGGATGCCAGTGTCTTTATCTGGAAGCAATGTGAAAAATATCTTGCAATGACAAACATAAAATTTTATACGTGTATCCTGTTATTATGCTTTGGTGTCATAACAGTTTGACATAAGATCATATTTTGTGTGCATAACAGGTTCACACTTTATATTACACATGGCTTCAACATTTTCATCTTTATGTATGCTTGACCATTCTATGTGTATATCCTTTATTTATGCTGGAATTTAGGAATGATGGATGAGGATCAGAAGTGTTGGAAAGACATGGCTAAACTAATGATGAAAATTAGCAAAAAAGAAACTCATATGTTCAACACAGTACACATTGAGGATTAGGTTACAATTTAAACACTATCCTCAAATATTCAAGACTTACATAACTTTTTAGTATTGTTTAAATTAGTATATTTTATATGTAGTCTTATGGTGAGATTAGTACGAGTTTTGTTGTCAAATGGAAAGATGACTTAGATGATACTTGGCATCTTCTAGGCAAAGATGACAACGTATACTCTGTTAAATATAACAAAAATCTTCAGAGCCCAACTATAGTGGCTGGTTAGACTTAGCTCAGAGATTTTTATGGATCAACAAACAATAATCAATTAAGTATGACCTATTATGGATCATTAGTTTTCCTGCTGACTGTCTTCAAAGCAACTCTCAACCACGAGCTTTTCCAAAATGACATTCGTTGTATAAGCAAAATCCTAACCCAATCACGTTCAAAGTCCTATTAAATCAGTATAAAGTAACGTGCAACAGTTTGGTAAGTGATTCGAGACTTTTTGAAATTTAGAAACAATCCTGGATTGAATACTGTATATTTAATATATCTCACATCAACTTAATCTTAATTTCAGGACGTGCCAAGTTCCATGCATTCATTCATGAAAAATGCAAATTTCACGCATGTCAATTTGGAAGGGATTGTAGAATGCAACATTGTCTAGAATCATTGGAGGAAGACTCCAAAAATAGGCTTTGGATGGAGATATTTTGTAGTTGAAAAAAATTTGGAAGCTAGACAATAAGTTATTTTTGAGTTTCCAAATCCAAAAGACAACTTTGCTCTATTCTGGATTAATATTTTAAAAAAATTTGTACGAATTTATGTTAGCTATTATATATAACTCTTGGTGGTTTATGATACCACAAATAATGCTTTAGATTATAATTCTATAATTTTGTAAAGTTATTAGCTATCTAAACATCTTTATTATAACAAACATGTATATATTTCCAATTTTATTACATTTGACTTTCATGTACTTCTTTCCATATTATTCCTTGGAAATTGCATGCTTGGGATACTTTCAATTTTATGTGGTTGTGTTAGAGGTAATTAATTTTTGGTATCATTTGCATGTTGTTATTGGTACATTTGTTTTATTTAAATTCAAAAATTGAGACTTCCATGATGTATATAAGTACGGATACCAAAATGACTTCTAATTACATTATCTACTCCTAATTCTACAAATTTATAAATAATGGATACAAAACATAATGGTTTGCAGAAAACATATAATACAACTAAAAAATTGAAAGCTTAATCAGTTTGCCCGTGTATTGCACGGGCTCTCATACTCATACAAATTTAAGATAGAATTACATAAAGTTATTCAAAAAATTGGAGAAAAATTCAATAAATAGAAACCAACAATATAAAAGAAAGTTAAAAAAAAATTGCACTGATTGAGTTAGGAAAATAGTCATAACTCCATAATCATATAACAATTTGACAATGAAGGGACTATAAAGTTGTGAGGACTTTACCTTGGGAGAAGTTGTTATTAGATCAAGGTTGAGGAAGTTACAAGAGGACAATAATATGAAAATGATCTCGTTTATGGAGAAGGTGAGTTAAAGATCATAAATTTGAGCCAATCTTTAGATTAGGATTGCTTGTTGTTTTTGAATCTTTATCATTGGACTTTTTGTGGACTTAAGTGTTTCCTTTTATTAAAAAATTTATAATGTGAATCAAATTTCTGCATCATCAATTTGAGATTTTCTTTTACAATAAGAAAAAAAAGATGGATTTAGATAATAAAAAAAAATGAGAAACACTCCCACTGACAAGCTAAAAAAAATTTCATTGATAAAAAAATGTCTCTACATGTGTCATAAGAACCTATTATATTAACACTAATGAGAAGACCTATGTAACTAAAAAAGGCCCAACATAACATAATAAGCCTTAATAAAAGAAAACATTTAAGTTCACAAAAAACCCAACAAGTCTAATTACAAATATCCAAAAATAATAAGCAATCTCAATCTAGAAGTTGACTCAAAATTATGATCTTCAACTCACTTCCATCATCCTTTTCCACAAATAAAATCATCTTCCTATTAATGTCTCCTTGTAACTCCCTCAATTTTGATCTAGTAACAACTCCCAAGTTATGATCTTCACCCTTTTGTAGTCTTTCATCACTAAATCCCTTATACATCTATTAAAAAAAGTCACCTATAGTTGATTATTACAAAGAATACACACAAATTTAAAATATTTATTTAACCCCTTTTATTTACATAATTATGGAAATGATGATTTAATATTTTTTTGTTGGGAGTAAGAAAATATCTTTGAGAAGTTTATTTGTTTGTTTTTACCTAAAAATGAGAAAATTTTTGAAAATTTATCCCAACTTCAACATTGATAATTCCTACTTATTAGGGTTTGTTTGGAAGTAGTGAAAATGGAAGAAAAGAATTTTAAGAGAAAAGAAAACACATATAATGACGTTTTTTCTTTTGTTTGGTTAAAGAGAAAATGAAAGGAAAATAAGAAGAAGAGTTGACTACAAGAACCAAAATTTTAAGAGGGATGTATTGGATTAGGATTTTGACGGATTTTAAAATATTTTTTTTATAAAAATAAGTCTTAAGATATTCAATTAAGATTTTTTAAATAACATAAATAAATATTGTGATATTCAATTAATATTTTTTATAACTTAAAAAGTCCCCTCCTTTGGTATTAAAAAATATAAAGATTTCAGGGGATTATTTTCTAGTATGAATATTGATGGATTATATGTGACTTTTCAATAGAAAATATATATCAAACAATCCGAGAAAAAATCTTCAAATTTTCCTAGGTTCTTTCTTCTCATTTTCTCATTACTCATAATTCATTCTTTCGTGAAGACAATATAAATATTCATGTATAACACTTCATAACCTTCAATAACTTCGTACCCCATTGCCCGGAGGCTCTTCGCTATGCGAAGGTATGGGGGAGGGATATTGTACGCAGCCTTACCCTTGCATATGCAAAGAGGCTGTTTCTGGATTCGAACCCATGACCAACAAGTCACCAAGGCACAACTTTACCGCTGCACCAGGGCTCGCCCTCACTTCATAACCTTCAATACCTTGATAATTTTCAATGATTGCATGTTCATTTATCAGTGTCATGTACAAACTACTTCTCCTTTCTTTTGCTTTTCCGTAACAACTTTTCATTATTAAGATATAAATACAATCATTTGTTATGTAGTATGGACACGTTAATATTTTGGTTCACGAGAACTCTATCTTTTTGTATTTGTGGGGTTTTTTTATGACACTCCTGGTGACTTATTTATACAAATACAATCATTCTGAGTTAACTTTATATATAAATGAGGATTTGCTTCAACATTAGAAATACTAACAAACTTGAATATATTTTTTGACATGAAACATGTTGAAAGATTTGGTTGATGAAAAACAATATCATTTGTATCAATGAATTTAATTTACTAGCTTCAATTTATTATCCAATAAAATTTACTATTAATGATTTATAGTAGATCACCTTGGCATATGATCCATCAAACCAATGTCCTAAAATGATTTGTGTGTCAATTAACTTAAAAAAGTATTTAAATTGTATGAATATAATTTGACTTTTATCGAATGGGTGATCAATATTTGAGACTACTTGACAATACAGTCAAAGTGCTTATAACAAACTATAATTAATAATTTTATCTTGCAATCAAGACTACTAAATAATGAAACGCCAACTTACTATGCTCACTGGTGCTTCTACGGTGAACTTATTGGCAAATGGTCCACGGTGAAGAAGTTTAAATAGTTTGATTTTAATAATAAGAATCACAAGCAGTAATAATAACTATAATGATTATAGTGCCTCCTATTAAAAATAGTTTGTTTGGACAGTATTTTAGAAGTTTCTGATATGTATATTTACTTTTGAGAGGAATTTCGAATTAATCAAAATATGATGAATTAGAGGATTAAGATAATTTGTCTTTTCAAAATAATTAAAAGCTGGATAAAACATAAAAGATTCATTTGTTACAATTTTTTAAAGGGGCACTTGTTTTAAAAAAATTACTTTTAAAAAATTTCATTCATTTATTTCAGCCTTTAAAATAATAAAAAAGTAAAAATAAAATTCTACAGAATCAGAAGTTATTTCTTTTAAAACCAGTATTTCTTTTTTAAAAACAATTTTATAATTGTAATGAAACATAAATTAGTTTTTTTCAATTTTTTTTTTGCAATACGGGAAAGGTTTTTTTTTTAAGTTTTGAAAAATCATTAGATCATTATATTAGAATTAGTTTTCATTTAATCTGTAATAAATTGGTCTATTATATAATTAAAATTAAAATTTATTTTGAATAATTAGCCTATATTTTTAAAAATTTATGAAAAATAATCATTAAATTATTTTATATCAAAATCATTCTTTTAAATTTATAACAAGTCACCCATTTTTTTTTTTAAAACTACATAAACATAAAATATAACTTATAGACACACAAAAGTTTATACCAATTTCTTATAAATTCTACCCATAACAAATACAGCGGATTTTTTTTTTTTTGACAGAAACAAATACAAAGAATATATGTAAGTAAAAGTGTGTTTTGTTATCATTTCTCAGTAACAGCGACATAAATCCAGAAACAAAAAGCATTGTTTTGGTAACTTGGTAATATATTTTGTTGCACTCTATGGCCTCAGAGACAGAAGCTGCTCTTGCTGCCACTCCCTCTGATGGTCCCACCGTGTGAGTTTTTTTTTTTTTTTTTTCATTTCTCCGCTTTCTTCTCTATTCTCTGCACGTTTTCATCCTCCATTCTTCTCTCTCTGTTTAGTATTTGCCTGTCTTGCAAAATTCCTTTGTGGTTTGTCTGTTATATGTTCTGATTTCCTCTGTCATTGTGCAAAAACCCTAAAAAGTTTACTTTTTTATGTTGTTAGGCTTAGAGGGTAGTAAAATTTTATTAGCTTGCTTTCGGCATAGTGGAAATGCGATATCACATGGCCACAGAAATCGGCGAGTTTCTTTGTGGGTATCATTTGCTGGTGATTCTGTGAAGATATATGCCCGGTTGAGTTTCAAAGTTACCTATTTCTATAATGGGTTAATTACTTTTTTTTGTGTTGGCGTGTTGGCATATGATAGGATTTCGCGTATTTTGTGGGGATAAATGTGCATCGTTATTTCCTCTTTTTTTGAACAATCAAAGGTCTGGCCTTTTTAATGATTGAGGCAGGAACAGGACATGATACCATGTTTCTTTTTATGATTGTTTATTTATTTAGTTATTTATTAATCTATTTATTTATAGTTCATAGTGTTCACATACTTTCTCTTGTATTCTGTGATGGACAGATTTGACAAGATCATCAATAAGGAAATTCCTTCTACTGTGGTCTATGAGGATGATAAGGTGCTGTTTTATGCTTTCTTGAGTCTTTTTTTTTAATGTTTGAAGATGTGACTAAATTACAGATAGAGAGGATATTAAATAAATCTTCAAATGCCACACCAACAAGAGATGATAGCGTAGAGAAGTTTGCTATCCAAAGCAAAAGTTTTCCTATAGTTCTCATTTGTTTTTTCAGTTTAAATGAAACTTCAGGCTCTTCCTTGTTGTTTCTGAAGTCTTCTTGTTAACGTTTCATTATGCTTTAGAGTCTATACTTTGATCAGGAAAACATGTAAAATAGTTCAAAGGGTGTTCCATGTTAAAGGAAACTAAGCATTGTGATGTGATATTTGAATTGACTGCCTTAAAAAGAAACTAGTTTTAGTTTTCTTGCTGGGTTGCACATCCTTATCCTTACACATGGCCCAAGTTCGGAGTTGAAAAAGGTTAATGATCAATTTATGCCAGTACTTAATTTTTTGCTTATTATTGTATGTATATGGATATTCCAAACTCTCAGTAATCTCCCTATGTTAGTTTTCTACTGCTCTTATATTCTTGTTTTGTTTAATGCCTTGACAACATTCGTTTAAATAAGTAAAACGAGACTCTGAAACTAGCTAAAATATTATTTAAAGATGAATTATAACCTTTCATCTTTTATTTTCTGTTTGACAGGTCCTTGCCTTTAGGGACATAGATCCACAAGCTCCTACCCATATTCTAATCATTCCTAAAGTTAGGGATGGGTTAACTGGTCTGTCCAAGGTATTTGTTAATGACTTTTCTGCGTCTGTAGGCATATTATGTTGTCTCAGATGTTCATTTGAAGATCATTTATATACATGTGCTCAGTATGCTCAATAACATTATTTATTAATTATTATATGAAGTAAAATATATTTTTAAATTCATGTAAAAATAACATACGATATAGGAAAATTCACAATAGTGATAGATTTCCTTCAGTATCAGCATACTGGTAGCAGGAAAGGCTTAATTTTTCTGATGAAAAAGATTGTGCAGCTTGTACACTCATCTAATAATACTGCTTTGAAGTTGTTATTTGAGGACTCTATGGCTTGGGAAAAATTACTTAACTGAATCCCTGAAAGTTTTTCCTCACGTGCCAGCTAACATTGCTACTGTCCATTACATTGTAGTTATGAAGTGTGATGTGCGATTTTGGATCCAAATTAAGCTGTGTAGATATGCAGAGTTTAGGAGTGTTGCTGTCTGTTACATTGCTTTGTAAACTATGTGTATTCTTCTTCTTTAAATCATTTATACTGATGCCAAATCTTTATTAGGACATAGTCTAGTGCTTTTCTAAGTACTATGATTTATTCTGCTATGAAATTGGTTCTTGATAATTATGTAAGGTTTTTATTCATAGAAACTCATTTTAAAATCTGGTTTGGCTTCTATTTGAAGGAACTTTCTTAACTTCTCTTTATGGTGAATCTAGTTTGTCGTTCTTTACCTTGCATAGTTGCATTGCACTGAAGCCCAGATGTCTTAGTCTTGCATTTCTGAAATCCAAGCTGTAGGCAAGCTTTATACCTCTGAAATCATGATTTTTTTGGGGGAGGGGCTCTTGAGCACTTCTGTATGCTGTCTAGCTTGCCTTTATAATTGTTTCTTTGTCATTGCTATCCCAACATATTGTTAGCGAGATGTATTATATCCTGAAAATACCATCGAGAATTATTACTGTTAGGATTCTTCTTCAATAAATCTCCTAACTCAACTCAATGATGAGTTCTGTAACCAATTAGAACAGAAAAGAGGAACTGAAGAAAGGATTCAGTTTATTGAATCACTCTTCTCTCACAAGGGCACTCCCTTGTCTAACAATACAATTCTCAAAACCCACCCTTTCCTCTCCAAGAGAAGTGGCTATTTATCCCCCCTTTTCTGACTAACTCCCCTAACAGAATAACTGTTTCAACAGCTAACTATCCTAACTGTATTTCTGTTACTACTCATTGCCCTTTGTTTCTTCTCTTATATACTAACAAAGGCCTTGGTTCAGTGTAATATTGACCCTGAGACTGCTTCCTAACAATTACTTAGTAATACTCTGCTATTTTTGTGGTAGGTACTTGATGTTAGTTACTTTCTTGTATAAGGTTATGTTACCTGCTCTATATTATAATGGGATTACTGTTACTATTTTTCTAAGCAGTGGAATAACATAATTAACTGCATTGCTTGATCCCTTCTAGTAAATCACCTGTTATTTGATGATTATCAAAGTAAGTTAATATTTGTGAACAAATTGAGCTAAGTTAGAGTCTCTATGATCTAGTTTTTATAAGAGTTGGTCCTTGACCACCATTAATCACTGAAACAGATCTTGTCAGCTGATCTCACCAAGATTCACCATTTGTTCCTTAATCTATTTGAATCATTTTATAATTTTTGCAATGTTACCATTTCCTGCTCAGTTGATATATTAGTTTGTTTGTTGATGAGTTAATAGACACAATGAGGCAGCGTTTATTAGATGTGCTAGAACGGGATGGAATATAACACATGGCACATCTTGGAAATATAACAGAACATAGCAAGTTAAAAAGTGAAACATTTTAGTTATACTAAATCGACAGAACCAAGGAGAACAAAACCATTCCATTCCATTCTACTATCTTAATATATTTGACTTGTGTGGTGTCTATACATTTTCATGCCCATGGTTAAGCTTCTCTTGAGGAGAGAAAAAGGAAAACAAACTGTATGTGCATGTATCTGGGGATGGCAGTCATTATGCACAATTATTCTTAAGAAACTTCTTTTTATTTATTTATTTAAATTGGCAAATCAAACTGAATGTTGAACCTTTCTATGCCTTGGATCACCACCTACAACTGTTTTACATTTTGTCTTGATTGTTTATTTATTATGGTATTGTTTCCACTTTCCAGGCTGAGGAGAGGCACTGTGAGATTCTAGGTCGACTTTTGTGCACTGCTAAGCTGGTTGCAAAGCAAGAAGGTCTTGATGATGGCTTCAGGATTGTAATTAATGATGGACGAGACGGGGGTAAGCATTCTTCTCCATGTCATTGTAGTAACATTGGTCAATCAGATTTTATTTGATTTATAGGTTCTTGCGGTGTTTGTTCTGTATTTTTATTGAGGATTGGTTTTTGGCAGGCCAATCAGTTTACCACATTCATGTGCACCTCATTGGGGGACGACAGATGGGCTGGCCCCCTTTCTAAAATGTGAAAAGATTCGTAGTGTCACGGTATGCCTTTGTGCAGACCTGCAGTTATACTCTGCTTATGCAATCTATAAATAATGGTTTTAATTTTTAAATGACTAAGTAGTGTCTTGATGTTACACCAAGAAATTATGATGTTGTGTTAGATGGCCTATACTAATTATGTTTAAACTAGTGTGTCAAATTTATGCTAAAACCATATTCCAAAGTCGTTTATGGATTATGGTTGTTGATGGCGTTTCAGTGTTTCCTATGCTATGTTATAATTCCTGCACCAACATTAGCAGAATCATGTTTGTGGATAATGAGATACTGCTGGGCACATTTTTTTGCATGTGTGGTTTTGTTTTGTTTTTGAATTGAATTGAGAGGTGTGGGGGTGAGTTTGAGTTTATTACTGGTTTTCATCTTGTTACAAACTTGAAATTATTGACAATAAATCTCAATTTAGTTTGGGTGTTTTTGTGAAATTTTTTGAGACAAGAAACCACGTAATTCATTTTTTCCCCTCAATTGACACACAATTTAGTCTCAAAACCAAATCCATGAGATCAAACAATGCTTTCCAGAGTTTTCCTTGCTATCTTTCGTGGGTGGAGAGACTCCAATAAAACAGGGTAGTTGAATGCACACACCGATGTATTCTCAACATACTCTTGGTGTCAAAATAAAATTTGATTTCAGGGCCAGAAAAAACATGATTGTTAGAGAACTATGTTGATTAATAAATCTCTGCTTTAGAATCCATTGGATGCAAATAAATCTTCAAAATTAAACATTGTGCTGATGAATATTGAGCAATATAAAACTTGATTGGTTGCCAAGGCCCTAAGGTTTATACCCAACATGGAGTTGTTGACTATTTTGAGACTTTTTCTCCTGCTGTTATAAAGCTTACCATCATGCGTTTAGTGCTTGCTTTTAGCTGTAACCAAGGGTTGGTTCCTACATTTACTTGATGCAAACAATCATTCTTACATGGGGATCTTAATGAAAAGTACACGAATGTGCAAACGAGTTTTCAGTCCATTCATTCTATTCAAGTCTGCTAACTTATTAAGTTCTTACTTCTTATATGGTCTCAAGTAGGCCAACAAACAAGAGTCATGCATTGTGCTGATGAAAATTGAGCAATATAAAGTTTGACTGTTTCCTACTTTTTCTCCTATTATAAAGCTTACCATCATGCATTTAGTGCTTGATTTAGCGGTAACCAAGGGTTGGTTCCTACTTTTTCTTCAATTATTCTTACATCATTCCTATATGATACCTTCGTTTGAGACTTCAGAATATGCTTAATTGTTATGGAGTTTGTCTGTTTTTGCTAATAAATTTATCAATAACTCATCTAATCTTTTAAGTTTCGTAATCACCAAAATTTTAGGCCCTCTTTACGTTAGATATCCTTTGTTCCAGCAAGATATTTGATTAGGACTACTATATATTTCAAAAAATTCATGTTATTTGTGTTAAATATATTTTTTTTTCCTTGATTTATATATTATTTTAGCATAACATATTTTATTGGATTTATTTAATATATGTTGTTACTTAAATTTTTATATGGTTTTAATAATTCTACTCCTAGACAATAGGGTAAATGCATATTTACAAAAATATTTTGATGCCCAAGATATCGGAGTAATTACTGATTTGAGAAAGAAAATTAGAATGTTTTTCTACTCATTGTCCCCCATTAAATAGAATGGAGTTCTAAAATATCATAGGTCAAGATCTTCAAAATGGAAAAAGTTATTTCTCAATAACATAACGAAAATAGGATAATATGTAGAATCTTATGATCGTTTCCGTTTAATTATCAGTAAAATCTCTTTACATTACAGCTCACAGCAATACGTAGTATTATTGTTAATAAATGTTTATTGGTTTGAATAAGACATATTATTTTCATTAAAATGGCTAATATATTAATTAATTAAAAATAAAATACTATTACGCAACAATGAACGTAAAAGCATATTGATTAATAACATTAAAGGATCTTCAAATGATGGCATTGTTAGAGAAAGGTGTTTATCAATAACATTAGATTATTGATGGCTCAAGGCTGGCAAGTCCGATCCAAGCTTCTCATATTTTCCGAAAGCAAACAGAAGTACTCCGAGGCATATTCCTTAATTTTATTTTTTTTTGGGTATAAATTCCTTCCTAGTCTTGTTTTGACAATTTTTTTTTTTGTGTAACCAGGTATAACCAATTTTTTATTTGACATTCAATTAATTTTCTTCAATATTACAGCTTATTTTGAGATAAAATAATACATTTATGAGACTTCATATCCAAATAAGAGAATAAATCTCAAATCTTAATTAAAAAGTTAAAATATAAAATCACTTATACTAACAATTTTTTTGTTTGTTTTTAACATTTGCCCTTTAATTCATTAGAAAACAAAATATTGATTAATTAGAATATTATATGGCTTAATATATGTATTTTTTTACATCAATATATGTACCGCTAAGTTATATTAATACTCAGAATAATAAATATGAATTGCAAAAACAATATATTTTAATTAAGTTATACAATATATTTCAATGTAAATAATATTATTAATTAAGACAATACCATTTATATTATTTATTATAAATAATATTTTATCACTCATAAATTTATAAAAAAATATGTATTGTTAAATTATATTTTTGGGTTGGAAGAGATCATGAATTCAATCCAGACTGGTGCGTACAGAAAAATATTTATTAGAAGAAATAAACCCTTAAATGAATCTTAATATTTGAGAAATTATTCGTTAACTTTGATCAATAAATACTTGGTTTAGATCAAAATTACATCTCCCAGGAACTAAATTCACTTGGTTTGTTTTCTAGGACACTAGGGAATTGTCATGTAACACAATATACATTTAAGGGATGTCATTGATTTATAAGAAAAAGGGGGGGATGTCATTAATTTACATGATTCCGTGCAAGGTGTCAAGTCAATATTTTTTGATAAATAACATTAAAAAATGCATATAAGTATGGATATGGTTGAAAGGGTGGTCATCTTCTTTTACCGGTACGCCTATGACACCCCATAATTAGCCCAAAAAAACAGATGTTGAAAAAGATTACCCAGAAAAGCAACAACCCCCAACCAACTTTTGTAGCTCCATTTCCAAACGTAATTCTGTAGTAGTACTAGTAATAAAAAATCGAACGTTGCATAATAAATTCTTGTTCAGTAATCAACAACACGTGATGTCTCTACTTATATAAACAACAAATGCTTGCACAGTGCTTAGTTGCTTGTTGGGTTAAATTAAAGTAAAAAAAGCTTGGGTTTTGATTCTCCATGCCATGGCTTCTCTTGTACTTCTTCTCTCTCTATTTGTGCGTCCCAAGATTAGAAGCCAAGTTTCCACTGTTGCTGCTTCCTCCTCAGATATTAAAGAAGATACTTCAACTTGGCATGTGAAATGGGAAAAGCAAAGAGAAAACAATGATCGAGATAATGGGTTGGAGGATATCATGGGAGAGAAGATTCTGCAAGAGCCAAGAGTTTGTATTCATTTGATTTAGTCAAAGAGATATCTATTGGTCATGAATCATCGTTTTGTGATAAATTATGATTGTCATCCTTGCAAAATGAACGAGTACAATGTTCAATTTATCACTTTTAGTCATTTTTCTTTAAAACTATCAACTCTGCTTGTGCCCTGTTTCTATTTGTAAGCTGAGATATAATGCATAAAGAAAGCATATTGGAGGATTACCAAATTATTCTGCTAGCTCCCTTGATGCTTTACGTAGGAAACCTAGATAATCATAATGAACTCACAATTCCATGGTTTGAGAGTGCAGGCACGATGTTTATGGCTTGGTTGTTCAAGCTTTTAAAAAATTGATTTGAAGAAGGTATAAAAAAAGTAATTTATTTTTTAGATGTTTTATAAAAGGCAAAAGCTTGTTTTTTAAAAATCTCAATAATCAGAAATCTTATTTATTTTAAAGTTAAACAAATTAACTAAACTAACTTTTTTGTTTAACACTAGGAAGAATATTCGAGATGAATTTCTGAAATTGAAATGATCCGTTGTAAGCAAAGCTTATATGGGGTATTTATGAGCCAATTTGTTTAAAACTAAAATAAATGCTTTTTAAAAAAAAGTGTTTATTTAATAAATAGAAAATGATTTTCTAAAGTAAAAACAGTTTAGACAAACACACTAAAAAAATAAAAATAAATTATTTTATTTAAATAAGTATTTTTTCAATAAATAAGTTTAGATACCCTAGCCCCTCAAACAATAAAGTTAGTGGTCGGAAAAGAAAACCAAAATGTATTGTTGGAGAGTTGTTTAGTTTAGGCTTGTTAGACGGCTCTTTTGCTAAATACACCAGATTTGCTAAGTACACCTCATCTCTTTGTTTTCTTTTTTTATCATCAATTATACCCTTTTAACCCCCCCCCCCCCCCTTCCCCCTTTTTTTTTCTTCAACCTCTCTCTTCCTTCACACATGCTCCATTGCATCCACTTTTCGAAAAACATATTCTGCAACCCTCACCATGTAAATTTGATGAAACCATTGTAGAATAAAGGAGGGAATGAATGATACTACCATCATTGTCAAATAAAGAGAGGTCAAAGTTGCTTGGGGGTTGTAGGAAATCAAGATCCTGACATTTGCTCGCTAATACACAAGACGATTGGAAATTGGTTTGCAGGAAAGGCATGAATTGGTTGATTTTGGCAAAGGAGGAAGTGGAAGCAATGGTTTGCATTTGTTGTATCTAGTGCGGTGATGCCATTACTCCAATCCAATGGGTTGGAAAGCATGAAAAATTGGAAAGTATGTGCATGACTTTCGATCCATTAACATAATGGGTGCATGACAGTATGTGTTTTTTCTTGTAGTGGTTATAATTTGTTAGTTGTATTTACATAAAAATATGAACTATAAATTTAAATAGATATTCTATATTGGGAAGCAAAGAGTGAGAGTATAGAAAAGCTAGAGGTGAATTGGGTATGCTTGGTGGTTTCATTGATAGCAGTGGCTAGTTCTTAAGAGTCTAGGTTGTAGATGTTTCCTAAATAGTGGGTGCGGAGGAAGAGGGTTTAAGATATGGGAGGCAGGGGGGGGTGTAAAAATAGGGTTTAATAAAAATAGAGAATGGAGGGATTTACTTAGTAAACTATGAGATGTATTAGGAAAAGCCTTATTAGACTTACTTTAAGGGCCCAATCAAGATGGCCCAAGCTCTTTATTCAAGTATATAGTATATACCTATGTATTCAATGATGTTCATACTTATTAAGCCTCAATTAAGGTTTCTCAAGCACTCTGTTCAAATGAATTTCCAGAATATTTATCCGTTCCAAAAATAAATTTCAAAACTTCATTTCACGATTGAACATATTTTTAGAAAATATTTTTTTAAAAAAAAAATATATGGGGAGTGTATAAGTAAAATGAGGATGCATTTAGCAATGTAATATGCTAATTTAATGACATTTGTCCTTATCCAGCATTAAGGTGGCCCAAGTCCTTTATTCAAATACGGATGCTGCTATTCTCATTCTCACCCTCATTTCTGCTCTTGCACCTCCATTTTCCCCAAAAACAGGCAAAGACAATTCTACCCTCCCATAATTTTCCCGTATCCCCTTCCCCTTCCCCCACCCTTATCGAAAGCCATCCTGCAGCGCAGCTCACTCAATGTTCCTCCATTTTTCATTCTTTTCCTCCTTAACCCCATTTTGGGTCGCTTGTAACCCCATTTCATGGAACACTTCAGGCCTCATTTTCTTTCGTGGTTATCGTTGGTTGGTCTTTGTTTTCGTTTGAAGTTTGAAGGTTTTTTTTTTTTTTTTTTGCATTTAGGTCTAATGAAATCACGATTTCATTTTTTCAAGGGATGAAACAAAATTCTGATTCTAATATATGTATGGGTAAAATCATAACGAAATTTTTATATTATATATTTAAATTTAACTCATTCTTACAAAATCAATTTATAATTTAATAATTGTGATCTTTAATATATCTTCTCATGTTGAGGATTAAACATCTCAAATGTAAAATTTACGGGATTAAATATTTGTGAGTTATCCAATGACTACTCGATATTAGATAACATGATTGGTCCAACAACAAATACTATTTTAAAATATAAATTTTAGATCTAATTCAACTTTAAAAAAAATAACTTGTAAAGTAAAAGTTACTCCATTTATATATATTACTTTGTTCCTATTATTAATCTAGGTGAAATGTCCAAGGTTGAATTCATAAAATAGAATAAAAAACGTGAAATCTCCAACATTCAATTCATAAAATAGAATAAAAAAAGAGACTTAAACCTATCCTCAATCCAACCGACGACACCTCTTTATATAGCTGTTGTTGTTGGGAATCAATTTACATTAATTAAAATCAAGATATTAAATACTTGTTCTCATTATGAGCCTCCACGTGATTAAAATGTATCAAAAAAATTGACACATTTAATACAATTACCAATAGGCTCTGGCAGTGACAGTGTCAAGAATGCCCTTTAAAATGATTCTGTTTTCTTTTTGTGACGATCTAAATGGACCCAGGTAAGTCTCTCACGTCCCTTTCACTTCAAATTCAAAGTGGTGAATAGTTCTCATGCATTATTATGTCCATTACATGTCAACCAATAGTGCATTGAGTTAGATTTTGCTCAACTAATGATGCTGCCGCATAATCCACTCCTCACGTCTAGTCCTAAATCCACGAGCTGTAAATGTGGCCACAAATCACTTTCCCACATTTAATTTTAAATAATGCATGATTCACACACTCACTTACACATATTAATTTGTATTTATATTATTTTTTATTATCATTAACCACTCCAATATCTCCACAGTGCTTAAATTTTTGATAATTATTGATGATCGAACACTTTAACATCTAGATGGTATCTGAAAGAGAAAGCTAAGGAAGAAAAGCTGGAAAGTGATGAATCAACATTTGAATCATTGATGGAAGGGATATTTAGATTTAGGTCTTTTCGTTTGAGTTGAAACAAAATAAAAAAGAAGAAAAAATGAAACGTAAAAATAAGATGAGATTTACATTTTTACATTCTAATTCAATTCAAATATTTCATCTTAATTTATTTTTATTTCATTTCTTTTCATTTTACGTACATATCCTTGATATCCACTGTGTCTCGAATAGAATTATTATAAAAACCCGAACAGATAGAATTTAATGAGTATCCATCATCATTAGTTACCATTTTATATTATCAATTTGTTAGAAATTATGTTTGACATGATAGTATAGAAATATGTTGCATTGTCACAACGTATCTATTTTTTCAAAAAAAGATTTAATATCATAGAAAAAAGTAATAAATATTTATCCAGTGTTTTATCCATTAATTTGATGCAAGAGACCTGTTATTTTTTTCCTTCAAAATAATGTCGTTTTAACTTTTGAGAGTTGTGTTAATATTAATACATGTACAACTCTCAAAATAGTCATTTTGAAGGAACAGTATGAGAACAATTTAAGAAGAGACAACATATAAACCAATTTATTTTGAAGGAACAGTATGAGAACAATTTAAGAAGAAACAACATATAAACCAATTTTTTTATGCAAGATGCATGTATGTATGCCTTGGTAATTAGGAGCATCGCTCTAGTTTGAAGAATTCTGAGCCCCATGCACAGAGCAAAGTTAAAGGATGCCCTGTTAAGCCATGTGAGATAACATTATTTGGTTTTGATTGATTTCGATACTGATTTTAGCTGTAACAGTACACGTGTTAAAAAATGTATATAGTGTTGCACCTATTTTTGTCTTAAAAGTAATAAAATTCTTGTTAGAAACTAAAACGAAAGACATATACAATTAGATCATTCATTCTCTCTGTTTGTTTTGAAGATGCATGGTGCCTGAAAAATTAGCTTCTTCTATAACAAAAGCTGAAATATAACTTCCTATATTGAACCTATTACTATTTTGTTGATATACGTAACATTATTCCATGGTGTCTTAATAATTAGTAAGTTAGTTTTTATATATAAGATTCAAATTAGAACTTCTGTTCATTACTTTTTATAAGAACTACTTCATAATATTAAAAAATATTTAGAAGAGAGAAAAAAACATTAATAACACTAATAGTTTTAAAATATATATATAAATTTAAGATAAATTTATTGCTTATTAAATGAATTAATATTTTTTTTAATTAGAATGAATTAAATAATTGAGTTATAAATAAAAATAAAATTACTCCAACTAATCACGTCAACTTTAATTAATTGATTATGGGAAAGAATCCATTAAGGAAACTCTAACATATTCATTTCTCATTTGCTTCTTTCTCAATGAGAGATATTTTTTTAATCATTTGGGAGATTGTTTTTTCAAAATTACCAAATGAAAATACTTTTTGAATTAATTTTTATTTAAAGATAAGTCATAAATCTTTATACAACTTCAGTTTTAAAAGATATAACCTTATAATTAGATTTCGTATAAAAATTTATTACTTCTATTAAGTCGTGACTACTTTTATACTTTATTCCTACATGAGAATTAATTCAAAAACTACTCTCATTTAGTGATTTTCAAAAAAAGTTACCCTTGGGTTAAAAAGCCGACTTTGAGAGCTCATGGCTCCTAATAAATGGAATATCATTGTACTAAAAGTTCTTAAAAATATGTTATATAAGTACAGCTAATTAATATATATATATATATATATATGTATATATATATATATATAGTTAGTTAGTTAGTTCAGCTTATATTTATAAATCGTGTAACATTATATTTTAATATATACTTTAAATTTTATATAAATATATATTTTAAATAGTACAAATTAAATCATACTCTTTTTTTTACTGCATTAAGTATTTTTTTATCACTAATAATGAAAATTTCAAAGTTTATCAATAACAACATTAATTATTATCACGATTGGTATGTCAATATCTATCTCCATACGTACGGCTCCTACTATCAAGGAAGTCATCTTACTTAATTCCCACGATTAGAAAGCAAACCACAAACAACCATATAAAATCAATAAAATAATAATAAAAATCTATTTAATATATAGAGAGATTAATAACCAACGTGTAAATCAATTAGCCTGAAATTGTTTCACCTTAAATAATAGTCTCAAGTTGGAGTATTCTAGGTATATATAATTACGTTAAATATTTAAAGAAATTACTTAATTGATAATGGATAAACTTTAGGGGTATAACGATATTAATGCTAGTATCTAGAGGTTTTTTAATCAACAACAAAGAAAATTTGATTAAGAGAGATGATAATTAAAGGCCATAAGGAATACCCACTTTTTTTTTGAGGAGAATTCACTCTTACAACTATGTAAGACATACCTAAAATACTAATAATTAACCACAATAGGTAAGCTCTAAGGATCTAACAGTCGTCTAATTAGTAAGCACGTTTTTTTTCTTAACTGGTTTTGTTTTCTTACATTTTTTATTTATTTTGTATAGACAAATAATTTTAAATATTACAAATTAGGTCATATTCAGTTCTCAGCACTAATAATGAAACTTTCGAAGTTTATCAATAACACCAATAATTATAATCACGAGAGATATGTCAATATCTATCTCCTACGTACGGCTCCTACTATGTATCAAGAGAAGTCATTTTAATTGATTCCTTATGATCAGAAAGCACACCAAACATTCAATCAATAAAATAATCGAGATTTATTATATATATTGATAATATTATTCTTAGATTTGTTTTCTTTTCATTTTTAAACAGAGATGAAGAAATTCATATTTTCTTTTTCATGAAAAGTAAATGTAAAATAAAAATAAATAAAAATTCAACTATAGAATAACATTTTGAATTTCAACTAGCAAATGAATTGTCTAGCTTTTCTTTTTCATGTGCATATGAGTTGTCGGGTGATTGTACACCATATAATTCCTACACACATAAAGAATTTTTTGCGTTCCATTAATTAATACATATAGAATTCAAATGTACTAACCAATGCCACGTGATTTTGTATTAGATCTAATATTAATAGGACCCACACTCAATTCTACATGTCGTTATTACGTATGCTAGACATATATACCATTTAATTTACGTGGTCCACATATAAGCATCATATGTTTTTCTTCCAAGCACACTCTTTTAGATACACTTTTTATTTTACAAAATTTATTAAAAAAATACAAAATGTGGTAGGCTTGCTTCTTATTTAATGAGTTCCACTTATAATTATATAATTTTATTAATAATAAAAATTCACCCAAAAAATACATAAAAAATATGCTCCTAACACTCTCCTTATATATGTTTAATTATTTATTATTTTCAAATCTTTATGAAGGTCGGTAATTTGCATACATTGCTTTGTGCTATTGTATAATAATGATTGATAAGCATCTTCCATTCTGTAAATTTGAGTGAGTCATTAACAATTTTTTTTATCACATCATATTATTTATCTATTTTATTTATACTTTTGTCCCTTCTCTTTTTTTATGGTGTCAAATAACTTTCAGATGTCTATCATTCAATTTTTTAACATGAAAAATACTATAAACATTCTCTTTTAAATATATTTTATCTTATTGATTAAAATTTTAAAAAAATTACAAAAGTTTATAAGTCTGATTTCTTATTCAATGAATATATCTTGATTTTGTAATATTTAATATTTTGTGTTATTTAGTGATTTAAATTAGTAGCGTAAATTTATACTTATTTAATAATTTATCTTTGTAATGTTGTTTATTTATGACTTAAGGTTAAATGAATTAATGTTATATTTGTTTATTTTTAATATTATGTTAGGATTATTTAAGAGTAAATTTTTGGTTTATTTGTAGTGATTTTTTTAATTAATATTTTATTATTATTTAAAAGTGCAGGTCACAAGTCAGATGTTACAAATATGAGTATGGATATATAAGTATAAGTGAATGTGAGGATGTGGATTAAAGTTGCAACTTGATATATATATGGAGCACATGGAGACGGGTAGTATTGTTATTGTATACGACTAGGGAAAATTTATGCAGTTAAGTTCAAATTCCACTGTGTAGGTTTTCTTTCTTTTTTAATGGGTGCATGCCACAGATTTGAATGCTAAAACAAATAGTCCTTCAATGGTAGCAATTTGTTGTGGTGTTAATGAAGGAAATAATTGTATGCAACATAAGAAAATTAAAGCATCATATCTCGGATAATAAAAGAACGTGAGCCCAACGGATATATATAAATGGAACAGGGAAACAAAAGGCGACAGAATAATTTAAAACGGAGGAAGAAACAAACAAAACGGAAAAAAGCGCGCGCGGAAGAGAAGGTGCATGGCTATGTCGCCAAAGCAAGCGACACGCGAGGTGCGTTGCGGTGACCCCGTGGTGGCTTGTTTATACTCCCAATCACGTTCACATCTGATGCTGACGTGGCGTTTCTCTGTCCCTCTGATCCACATTTCACCGGCTGCGGCCCCACGCTAACCGCCTTCTCGCACCGACAGCTCACCAACAAACCGTTTCCACCTTTCCGCTTCCACTTTTCTTCCACGGCCACGCCATTGGAAATGGCCTCGTCGTGTCCCTCCGCGGTGGTCACGCTCCACTCGATGCTCGCCTCGCTCGGTTCGTACCATTCGGTTATCGTTTGAGTTGTTGAACCTTCTTCCATGCTTCTTCGGCCGTAGAAGAATCCTGTCGCGGTGGCGGTGCTGGAGGCGGCGGCGGCGGCGGCGGCTTCGTCGAACGAGTCTCTGCTGTTGCGGCGGTACGCGGCGGGGTAGGTTGACTGTGTCGCGGTGGAGAAGCTCTCGATCTCGAAGAGATCGGAGCTCGCGTCGCTCGCGGCGTCGTCTTCCACGACGACTCGCGCCTTCGCCGGTAATGGATAGTTGAGTTGCTTCGGCGACGGATTTGGAGACGGCTCGTCCGGCGGATGGAAAACCTCCAGGGATTCACGCGGTGGATCTTCCTCGACGATGCCGTTTACGTTCGCGAGCTTTAGTTTCGTGATTGGATTGTTAGGGTTTAGCACAGGGAAAGTGAATCCGTCCGTGAACGGAACTCTCACGGAGCTAACAACTCTGTGAGAGTTGGAATTATGAAATCGTTGCGATTTTGCAGCGATAATTGTTGCTGTTGCCGGTGCTGGTGCCAGTGCTGGTGTTTGATTCAGAATCCAATTATTCGGTGTGATGTGATTACGAACGTTGTTGTTGTTGTGATGTTCGGTATCTCTTTCTTGTTGTGATATCTGAGTTTTTGATTCTTGTGTTGATTCTTTGACTCGAACTGATTTTTTCCCCGTGCATGGGCATTTTCGCCTCAGGAGCCAAATTGATTTGGAGAGTTTGGGGTTTTGGAGGTTTTTAGGGTTTTGAGGGTTTTGCATTGAGACGGGGATTGCACCTGGAGGGTGAGATAGCAACCCTGTTTGGCTGTTCCAGCTGGCTTCTGAGGAAGCCGTTGGAGTTACCACGTGGAAGGAACGCCCTCTGTAGTTTCTAATGTGGGCGTAGCTGTCCACAGAAGATGAAGCAGAGGAGTATCTGGTGGCTTCTGTGATGGTGACATCACCCCTCTCTGGAATTCTCTCCATGGGAGAGACTCTGCTGATGCTAACCTTTTGAATGTTGTTATTGTTGTCATTGTCGTCGTCATCGTTGAAGTATTTGCGAGCATCGAAGATGCTAAGCTCAGTGGTGGCATCTTCAAGAGGAGCAGCAGTAATTGTTGTTGCCTTGTTACCTGGTCTGAGATAGGATGAGAAAGAAGCATCTCTATCTCTCACCGTCTTCATCATTATCGCTCTTTCCAATAAAATATGTTTTTGCAACTGAAAAAACTGAGCTGTTGTTGCATTTGGAATTCCTTGTGCTTGATATATATGTGCTGAGGTCTCTGTTCTCACTTGTACTGACACTGATCAATTATGAGGCTGTAAAAACTAGAAACATCGTATGCCCTTCTCTTCCTTTTTTTAATTTTTTATTTTTCTTGCCTCTGTAATGAAACAAATTCCCCCCAACCTATGATCTGACTCACTCACTTTCTCGGTGTATTAGGAGTAAACAACAAAAGTCTGAATTTTTAAAGCGGAATGTCATGACTAGATTATGATATCTGTGTAGATAGAGTGATGGAATGGCCAATTATGTGTGATACTTCATCATTTGGATGCATCATGGCCATCTGTTAGTAGCTATCTCTGTCTACAGAGTTAATCATTGAGAAAAAGTTCGATGCCTTTCGATTTGTAGGCTAAAGTTAACAGTAGTTTGGACTGACATAGAGCAGTTAAAAAAAGGGTACAACAAGAAAAGTATTTACTTTTTCTACACAATTTTAGGAGTTATATTATTCATAGTTTCATGCAACACATTTTTTTACAACACTTCCACCAAGTTACTTTTCTCCATTACATCATGCATCTTATCACATACAAAACTCTTGTATGAAATGTTGTACGGAGTTGAAGTATAATTAACATTTCTCCAATTTAATAGGTTGATGATTCTCCATGCTTGTAAAATTTCTATCAGGTACAGTTTATTGAAATAGAGATGTACTAGATCTTGACAACGCTTCTTGGATTCTTAGTTGTAGTGTATCAGATAGTTATGAATGTGTGCAACAAACTGGATGCTACACCTCAAATTCCATTGGTAGGTAGAGCTATTATACATATAATACAGTAAGCTATTGTCAAAATATAACTAATGTTGCTTTAGGACTTTATGTTGATATATGATACAGACATTTTAAGCACTTTGAATTAATTATTGACCTCTTTTATTGCTATAACTCATCTTGGAATGACAGAAGAAAGTTAGGTCCATGCTGTATGGCTCTTTAAGAGCTTCAATAAGACTCCAGAGTCCAGGACAATTAAGTTTACTATTTGAGAGACATAAAAATTGCTTGAATCACTTTTTTCCTTGATGGATTGTTTCCCAACTCAAGATCTGTGACTGTTTCTCCCGTTCTTTTCCTTATTTTCTAAGTTTCCTCTTGGATGAGGCCGCCTGATAAGTTTGGTGGTGCTGATTGAATAAAGTAGGCAAAGAAGCACGTCCTATCTGACATCAAACATCAGCCAGGTAGCAACGTGAATGAGTGAGGGTCCATTGCATTTGACATTTAGGGATGAAGGTATGTCTGAACTCTTGGGAGACCATAAAGAACTGTCTTTATGGGTACCCAATCAATTATCAGAGGTGGATTGGTTTTGGAAGCAGTGCATGGTGGGCCACCATTAACCTTCTAGGTAACATGGACTGCTTTACTGCCTGCCTTTAGACAAGTTATGCATGGCTCTTGAGCAGGTGGTGGTCCTCATTTTGCCTTAGGAACAAGATTTTGGTCACATTCTTTCTATCAGATAACATAATATAATGTTTTCACTCGACAAATCTCTAACTCGTTATCAATCTCTTTTCCTTTACAAAATTTAGCTTGGTTGATATTGCTGAATAATACAAATTGATGTTACTGTCCCTTTAGTGAAAAGGATGCTGTCTTTTGCACATGATGCAGAGCACTACTAATTTCTTGTGGTGTTACTGTTTTTTATCTTCTTTTTTGGTTTCTTCTTTCTTCTTGGTAATCCTGTTAGGTGGGGGAATAAGATTCTCTCACAGGATCATCTTAGTATGTACATTGTGTGTGTGAAAATAACATAGAAGCTTGAGGAGACTTTCCAAAACCTGTTCTTGTTGAAGCTTTAAAGCCTAACATTTTACATTTATAATTATAATAGGGGGATAATGTGGCATATGTAATATTCCAATTCTTGAATATTATTTTATTGCATTGATGTTTGTATTTCTCTCTTTTGTTCCATCCCTAACTGCCTTTTTATAATGGAGAATAATTATTTCATACAGAAACAGGAAAGGGGGATGGATAAATATTATCAGGTAACATGATAAAAAAGAAAAGGAAAGAAAAGAAAGAGACAGAATTAAAATATTAGGAGGGTATGAAGAGGTTGCAAACAATCTAGGTGAGCAAAAGCCAGAACCCTTACTACAATATGCCATGTCCTTAATGGTTGGTTAGGGAAAAATTAGTCTCTAGTCTCTACACATACCTGACTTCTTTAAGAATTTCCCATTGATGTTACAGTTAACGGTTTCTATAGTTGTCATAAGCATGGTATTTTCCATTAATTGATCCTCATCAACCCCAACAAGAAACTGAACATCATAATTTTTTCATGTTCACATTTGTATTTTCTTGTCTCACATGATAATCAATTTTTCCCAGTTAACTCCTACAAGCTTTTGTGTTTTAAGAGATTAACTCCTACATACTGGTGATAGTAGTAATTTGATTTTTACACACAAATTCTAAAAGATTCTACAAAAAGATCTGTTTTGTGAGAGAAGCTATTAGTGCTGAGGGCTATATATTTTATGAATGAAAACTAAATATTCTAAACAAAGATCTATTTTGTGTAAGAATGATGTCATATTGTATGAACTTGACACAGATCGTAGATCGATGCTTATGATGGTAAACCACACGTGAGTGTGGAATACTAAATTCATACTGTATAAAATTGACACCGATCGTAGATGCTTATGATGATGGTGAACCACACGTGAGTGTGGAATACAATATTCATACTGTATGAACTTGACACAGATCGTGGATGCTTATGATGGTGAACCACTCGTGAGTGTGGAATACAATATTACAATGTTCCACATTATAATGGTGATAAGATGATGAACTAAGAATTTTATATAAGGAGTGGAACTGAGATGAGTTGAGTCGAGCCTGACATTTTTAGGCTCAACCGACAGAAATAAGCGCGGTTCATTAATAAAATAAGTTCATTTCTTGATGTTTTTAAAAAACTACAGCTCATTTGGTGGTTGAACTGTTGCAGTATTCCTTGCCCAAATGGCAAAATGCTAACTCCAAACAATTACTGAATTACACACTCATTCAAGCTCAAACATTCCCTCAAAGTCCAAAAACTCGCTCAAAGCCTAAACCCATGTTTGAGTCTAAATTAACAAGATAGAGATAGGATAAAAATATTATAAAAGCAAGATTTTTTTTGTGTGTCTTACTTATTGAAAATTTCCCCTCTAAAGTGTCATGAAATTGGGGAAATGTGTGCTGCATTTTTTAAATTAAACAACTTTTTCTAACATAAAAATAATAAATAATTTTATGTTATAAAAAGTTTAAGTTTAGTTTAGTTTAGTTTTTTATTGGTATAGTTTTTATTTTAATAATCAATCAATTTTTTCCTACTCTTTCACAATTAGAGATTTTATGATTTGATTTTTTTATACTTATTTTAATTCATCCAAACAATATTTATTGTCCTATTTCTCTTTTATTATATATTCTTTTCCTTTTTATTTATTTCTTCTCTATTTCATTTCTAACCTAAATAAAGCACTATAAAGGAAAAGCTAGGGAGAGGGAATGTGTCAGACACATTTATTATTATTTATTCCCATTTTGGGTAATATTTTGTATAAAAATATTTTTTCACGTTCTTAACAAATATACATGCATCTTAAGAGAGGAGAGACAATTAAAAGTTATATTCATTCAATAAATTTATATAATACTATATTATTTTTTTCATCATATCAACTATCTTATCTTACACACTTTATTCTCTTTCTCTCTATATATTTACTACAAAATTTACACATGAATACAATTTTGATAAATAAATTGCTAAGTGATAAAAGGAATTTTTTTTGAGAAGAGGGTATAAATCTTGGATTATAAAAAAATGTACTTGGTATTACATACTAATGTCAATTGCAAATTAATTTTTTTTAACTAGAAAAAAAAATCTTTCATAGGTCATTGAATTGATGGATGATAATTCATTGTCGTATAGTATGCTTATGAAGTTGACTAAGTATTGTTCATTGAAAGACCTTGCAGGTTAATTTTAATCTCAGTAGTGCTAGCAATATATGTTCTAACACATTTTAATTTCCAAACATTGAAAACAACAAAATCACAAGATAGGGTTAGTATCATTCATCACATTTTTTTTATATATCCATGACAAGGGAATACAATCTCGGCCTATTAAAAATGTTGGGTTTTGCTTCCTACACCTTTCTTTGTTCTTCTTGCACCTCCAAAAATATCCAAATAGACAAAATTATCCCTGTGGTCAACCACCAAACACCACCATGCCCCATCTCTACCTAACCACCCTATATCATTGTTACACACCAACACCACCGTTGGCAACTCTAATAGCGTGTTTGGATGAAGTAATTTAGTAGGGAAATTTATTTTTTCAAGAAATTTAAAATGATTCATGATAAAATAATTTGTTTGGATAAAGTATTTGAAAGGAGATTTATTTTTTGGTATTTTTATGAATCATTTTGATTGACTAAAATAGTAGGATTTCAAATTCTCTAAAAAAATATAGAATTTGAAATTCTTTTTTCGGAGATGCTTACTCTAACTCACGTTCTTGCTCGCGACTCTTTCTCGCTCAACACTCACAACTACGGGTGACTAAAGTTTTTACAGTTGATATCGGCATAAGTTGTTTTTCACTAACGTTGATCGAGGTTTTTTCGGTCAGAATTTTTTTATATAATGTCAACCAAAACTATTTTTTGCCAATATCGACTGATATTTTTTTTAGATGATGTTAGTTAGGGCTATTTTCTCACTGACGTCAATCATGGGAAATTTTTGCTAATGTCGGCTAAAGATTTTTTTGATCGTTGTCATCCATGTTTTTTCAGTTGATGTTGACCAATGATTTTTTTTACCAATGTTGGCTAGATTTTTTCTACTGACATCGGTCATGACTAACTTTTGAGTAAACACTTATTAGGATTTTTCAGCCAACGTCAGCTAGGTTTTTCTAGCCAACATCGGCCAAAGCTATTTTTTAGCTAATATTGGCTGAGGTTATTTTTTAGCCGATGCCAACTAGGGTGTTTTGGTCAATGTCATCTAGATTTTCTTAGCCGACGTCGGTTATGATTTTTTTGTTGACATCGACTAGGATTTTCTGACTGACATTAGTCAGAATTATTTCTTAACCACATTAGCTAGGTTTTTTGGTTGATGTTGGCTAGGGTTTTTTCTGCTAGCACCAACTAGATATTTTTGACCGACATCGGACATGACTATTTTTAGTCGACAGCAATTAGGTTCTTATAATCGACATCCACTAGAGTTTTTTCCGTCGACATCGGTTAGAGCTATTTTTTAACCAACATCAGCCAATGCTATTTTAAAGCCGATGTTGGGTAGGATTTTTTGTCCGACATTAGTCAGAGCTATTTTTTTAGTCAAATTCGACTAGGAATTTTTTGGCCAACATTGAACAATGATGTTTTTTGGTCGATATCGGGTAGGTTCTATTGGTCGGCATTGACCAAGCTATTTTTAGCCGATATTGGGTAGCTTTTTTTGTCAACGTCTGTTAGGATTTTTAGGTCGACGTTGACTAAAAATAGCCTTTGTCAATGTCGTTTGAAAATACCATAGCTGATGTCGGCCAAACAAACCCTAATCGACATTGGTAAAAAAAATCTAGCCAACATTGGCTGAAAAATAGACTCAACCAACGTTAGCCAAAAAATAGTCCCGACTGACGTCAACTGACAAATATTCTTGACATACTTTGACAAAAAAAATCTTATTTGATGTCGATCAAAAAATAACCTTGGTTGATGTCGGTTTAAAAACATCACTAGTTGTGGTCAGACAAAACAATTTTAGTTAAAATTATAAATATTTTATATTTATAAATTATTAAAAATTGAAAATATTTTTTAATTAATATTTTAAAATTAGATTGTGATTATTTTCTATAAAGTTTAATATTAAAATTTCATCTATTTAAAATATAAAATTGAAATTTTGCATATGGAGAAAATTGAATTGCCTTATCCAAACAAAGAATTTAAAATGAAAGAAATTTGAATTGATTTATCTAAACAAAATATTTGAAAAATGAAGGCAATTAAAAAATCAAAGCAATTCAAATTCTTTGAAATTTTGAAATTTCTTATCCAAACACAAGGTAACATGGGGAAGAAGGTGTAGACGAAATTAAAGACGAAAGAGAGTAGAACGCGATCTGTTATAGGAAAACTTGTTTGGAAGTCACTAATTTTTTTTATACTTTCTAAATTTATATAATCATACTTCCAGAAAGGCTTTTTCCAGAAGTGCAAAAGAAAAATTAGTATCTTTGAGTGCTACATGTCTTATAAAGTGGTGAATCAAAGTTGACGTTCTCAGAGAGAGAGAGAGATGCCTACATTTACAATTGTTTCTTAAGAAGGTATGTGAAAATTAATAATAAAAAACCCAACTCTTAACCACAATTCTAATAATTATTTGCTTGTATTAATTTTACAAAGATTAACCATTTTTAATAAACTCAATTTCTATTTGTTAAAATGTCTCTTTTTAAAAAGAAATTTATTTAAATGTTTTGATATTTCATAGTATTATTACACAATTTGGAGGGAAAAAACCATCTCATAGGGGTGTGTGTAGCTTTCAACATTTGAATTTATTTCTAATAACATATTATCTTAAAAATTAGGACAATAATTTTAAATTATATATTATAAAAATGATGAAGATTTGATGATTTTGCTTAATCTTTTCCAAATATGACAACCTAAGTTTGTAAAAAAAAAAAGTATGAAAATCTAAGATAAAAGCAGTTCCTAAAATTAAAAGAGTAAAAATAAATTTAAAGTAAATTAGTGAAGATAAAAATAGGACAAAGAAATAGCAATGACCTTATATACTATAGGTTAGAAGTGATTACAATAACCTTATGTACTAAATAAACTATTTTTTTATTTATCAAACTAGTTTATAAGCTCTTAAAGTGATTTGTCAGACATATTCATTGATTATTTTTATCAAAAATAATATTAATCAGCAATATTTAATGGGGTACATCTGAGTCACGTTTTTTTTCCACATTTTTTTACACGTACTTACTTTATAGCATCAACTAAAAGACTTTTACTTATACATAATAAAGGGTAATTAATAAATGATAAATATTTAAATGTAAAAAGTAGTGTAATTAAAAATAGTAGTGGAATGATATATTTATTACTACGTTTTATATCTTTTTTTACTAAAAAGAAAAATAAATAAATTCCCATATCTTCATCTCATAAAAGGTAAAAATAGATTAAAACTTGCTAAAATAAATAAGAACATCATTATTAAAAAATATATCTAATAAATTGATTTGACAAATACAACCGTTCAAACAAATATCTAGTCAACTAGAAAGTAAAGTACCACATATACACATAAATCTTCAAGGGTGCAAGAATTCTTGTTTTCTTAGTTGCCACGACACGAGCTTTCACCACCACCACACAAAAACCACTGAAAGCAAATATGGCTAAGCCTGAGAAAGTGAAACCTTTCCATGCCATTCATCATCTATGGCTTTTCTTCCTTCTTCTCTCAGAACCCTTTTCCACATCTCATCTCAACGTTCTCTTCCTAATTCCTTTCACAACTCCATCACTCTTGCATCATCTTTCAATCCACTGACTCATTCAAAGCAGCACCTGAACCACAGAGGCTGCAACTCCAAGCTCTTGGCTATTTCTTACAGGTATTTCATTGAAGAAGAAGAAGAAGATGATGAAAACAACAACTTTGATGAAGCAGTGGCTCTCTTCAATGGAGGAGAGTACTACAAATGCCATGACTATCTTGAAGCCCTTTGGCTCAATGCTGAAGAGCCCACCAGAACTCTCATTCATGGAATACTGCAATGTGCCGTGGGTTTCCACCACCTCTTCAACCAGGTTTTTATACATTTAGGCATAATTACAATTTATTCCATTGAGATTATTGCTAATTTTCTCATTTTATATATTATTTTTTGCATATTTACGCATATTAAAAAAATACCTTCATTATTTTTACATATGAATCATACATAAAATAATCTTAACACACCGAAGTCAGCCTAACTGCCTAAGGGTAAAGGGATTTGAGTAGTACTAGAATGTGTCAGAATTTAAGTTCAATCCTTAATGTCATCATTATATACATAAAAATAATCTTAAAAATAACAAAAATGAAGTACAATATAGGTGTCTTTAACTTTTCAACAAAAAATATATAGGTACAATTATCATAAGAATAAATTACACCAATATTTTCTAAGATTTTTCAAGGAAGATAATATAATTATTTCTTTTAAGAGAGTATTAGGAACATATTTTTTAGCATATTTCTTTAAATATATTTTTTTAATTGATTAAAATTTATTGAAAAATATAAGAGAATCATTAAATATGATGTAAGACCTACTAAATTTTATCATTTTCATAAATTTCGTCTAATAAGAAAGTGAGATTAAAAAAGTGTGTTTGTATCATTTTAATTATGGTATGGTTTTGCTTGAACATGAGTTATTGTCTTTAAAAAATTGTTCATGGGTTGACTAGAACCACAGAGGAGCCATGATGCAATTGGGGGAAGGACTATGTAAACTGAGAAAGATGGAATTCTCAAATGGGCCGTTTCAAAAGTTTGAGAAAGACATTTCAGCTGTTCTAGATTTTATCTACCAGACTCAGATAGAATTAGCTGCATGTGAGTTACTCCAACCTTGAAATGCCATGCAATTAATTTAGTTTGGTTAATTATGAAGAAATTACTTACATGCAATTTGTGTTTCCCCTTGAATTTGAGCAGGTAGTGAGGATATGTGTGTTGCAATGGATCGATCAGAAAGGTCTTACCAACTTCTAGGGGAATATGCTTCAGGGCAGCGTGTGTATGATCTAGAACTTTGTAGTGATGCATCAGTGTACATTGTGTTCTGCCCTCAAGGCTCTAATAATGGTGGTGCCACCGAAGCCCCAAGGGTGAAGCTTCCAACGCTTAAGGCTACCACAGAACATCTTGTGGCCTATGAATAAAAGTGAACATCATTTAAGGCCAAAGACCAATGCTATAGATAAAACCACATGCAAAATTTGTTCTTGTGCAGTTGTCACATAATAGAACCCTAATTAAATTAAAAGCAGTAACAAATCACAATATGTCAAACCTTATGTTTTGCAATGATTTCATAAAGGATTTTTGTCAACACGAGTGAAGATACTCAACACCCTAGACTGCACAAAATGTGTATTTGTGTATTTATGCAGTCTGGAAACAGACTGAAGAGGGGAGTTTAGGGTGGGTTTGGGATAACTGTAAAATTTAATTATTTCAATAATCAATTATATATTTATAATTTATTATTGTTATAATTGGTTATAATCATAACATTTTCGGGAATTTCTGCCCATTTTTCTTATAATTTAGCATACCTCTTTCTTCCCATTCTAGGTTTAGACAACCTTTGTAAGAACTAAAAACATCTGTATATATTACATTACAGTTTACTCTCATGACTTAGTTAATTTTCAATTTTTCACTTTATATGATAAATAAGATTTGAATATGTTTTTTATCCCTGTAAATTAGTGTCTTTTTATTTTTGGTCCCTATAAATTTATTTTTTAATTTTAGTCTATGTAAGTTAACATTTTTTCAATCTTTGTTTTTGTAATTTTTTATTCATTTTTAGTTTTTATAAGTTTACATTTTTCAATATAAGTTCCTTTAAGATTTTAAATTTTTATTTATTTATAATCTCAATAAGTTTACACTTGTAAGAACCAAAATTAAAAAATCATAAACTTATTAGAATTAAAAATAAGAAAAATATCTTGGGTCCGAAATTTTAAAAACACAAACTTGCATATACTAAAAACAAACCAAAAAATTTACAGGAACCAAAATTGAAAAAATAAAAACTTACATGAACCAAAAACATATATTTGAGCCGATAAACAAAGTATTAAGTATATTTAATTCGATTTATTATGAGTTTTTCCTGTTTTAAAAGAAAATTCTGGGTCAAATATAAATAAAATATATTTTTAAGAGGAAAATATTTAAAAACTTTTTCTATAAGCACATTTTTTTTAAAAAAAAAATCTTCCTTCTACAAATAGTTTTTTATTTAAGGGAAAAGAAAAAGCTTAGGTATATTTCCATAAGTAATTTTATTGTTGTTTTTCAATTAAAATTCAACTTTCACTTCAATAACCTGTGTTGACCTTCAACGCTGACTTTTATTGTACAAATTATTAAGGTAAAATTTTAATTTTAATTAGGCAACATCACCAAAAACATTTATGATACTGCAACTAGACGGAAACTGTAATTAAGCATGAGACTGAGTGAAGACTGGATAATGTTGACCAGACTATAAAGAAAAGCTCGACATTCATCAAATGTTGGTAAAAAAAACACTTAAATATAGGAGCAAAGTTCATAAATAAAACATTTTTCATAATTTCCGTTGGTCATCTATTGATTTAGGTAACCAAAACAAAACGCAAAATTCTGAATTCCGATTGAAATGGTTCTAATAATGTCTGGCCGAAATTCTCAGGACTAACAAACACCAAACAGGAAAGGAATTCAAAATTGTTGGCCTATCAAATAAACAGAATCACTTTCTTTTCCTTTTCTGGTCACCAGGCCAATGATTGTACCAATTCAGCTTCGTGCTCACGTTTCTAGGTCAACTTGGTGGAGATTGCAAGACTGCAATGAACATCTATATCATCTTTTTGAAATAATCAAACTCTGATATGAAGCTGTAAAAAATCACAAAAACACTTATGGTCAGAAATTAAAATTAACCACGGAAGATAACATTTTTAAAATCTTTGTTTCATCTTCTAAAGTAGCTAAGTTAATAATAAGGCACCATTGGTGATGCTAATATTTTCAAGAAAGAAAATTTGTCATTGAAAGGCTCATTCATACTAAAATAGATTGAAGTGTTATAATCTCTAAGGAAAGCAAGGTGTAATTTTTTTCAAAATAAAGAGGACGACAATGTAATTTAAGTATTTCTTAGAAATAATTTACCCATATTTTTATCATGCTAATGCATGAGTGACACTTATGTTGAATAAAATAAAATGCAAACATTAATTATCTAGGTGAACATTTTATCCACCCCGGAATTAGAAATATTCCAAGTCTCCCACAAGCTCACAAAAGGAATGCCCTTTTCTCACTTTCAGATTAACTTGATCCCAATTCCATAGATAGACAATGTAGTACAATTTTGTTGTGTACTTTGATGCATACTATTTCACTGAAGCCAAATTTTCCATTTATATTGATATTTTTTTGTTTATTATCTTTCAACTTATTCTATAGAAATACATAAAGAAATTACATATACAGATTAAACAATGATTCAAGCTTAAACATAGGGTGGGTTTGATAACTAATCAATATCAACCATCGATGACACATTGCCCAAACTGTGCATATTCATGCTGTCCAGCAAGTGATGAAGACAAACAGAAATTCCTTTACTTTTTCTGATTTATGACTTCATCCTTGATTTTTTTTTTCTTTTTGATATCTGAAATTCCTATACTTTTTGTCATTTCCTTGCTAAAACACAATTAACCTTATTTCATTACATACCTACCTCCCAAATAATACAGCACATTTCCAATGACACTTCTTCACAATCAAAGTTCAAGAAGAATACAAATTTGATCCAGTTGTAAACTATCCTAAAAGAATTCCATGTTTCAAGCTCTATCTTGTTTTTCCAATTTAGATTAGTCCTTTTCTTTCTTGTTTTTCTACATAACAATATTAGTACCATACCACATTAAATATTTAAAATTATTAGCACCTTCTCTTTTTCTTTAGTTTATTTGAACCATTATTTGGCAGTCGGCCAGCCTCTATCCCAGTCCACATCCAAAATAAAGTGATAATTGAAGAGATTAGAAATCCAAATACACAGTGTGCACAAACAGATACCAAATGGAGCACATGCATGCTTGCTCACATACACACAGAGTCAGAGAGTGAGAGATACCTGAAAATCCTTGTTTCTTCCTCAATACGCAACAATTGATGTTTGTAATTGCTCTACAGGGCTTGGGAGGTCCAACAGCGAAAATATATAAACTGCATTAAAATCTAAAGAAGATATTAAGGTAGACAAAAATTTTCTGCCTGCAAACTCATGGCTCAATATGAATCTCATGTCCACAGATGGCCTTCCATTTTACCTTAAATTCTTTAAAAATTAAATACTAGGGTATAATAAGTATTTTTTTAAGATTTAAATTGGTCCTTAACTCTTGTGTGCTTAGATTGTTTCCTTAGTATCTATAACCTGAATTCTTACTAATTCAAATGAAAAGGGTGGAAATATACATTCTGGTCTAAGAGGCGTTGGATAATCCATATACATAACTTAAGGTTATCTTTGTTATCCTACATATATAACTTTGACCACCAAGAATCCATTTCTCTCTAACAAGAATAATTTGGTAGAGATAAATATATAAAAAAAGGATACAAAAAAATCGAGAAGGACACATCCCCCAGCATCTACTAGCCATGGCAAATTCGGTCTGATTTTTGACCAATCCAGGCTGATCACAACTATACTGCATAACAAAAAAAACTAAATGTTCATTGAATATATAGTGATAATTTCATACCCTCACTATTTTCAGTTGGCAAAAGTCACTTTGGTGCTGAGAGCTGAGACTTAAAATAGAGAAGATAATATAAACTGGCAGGATACCTCGCTACATAAGTGGCATTCCCAATTACAGCAAACAGGAACATCAAAGGATTGAGTCCCTAAAAATTGTAAAAACCAACTATAACTCCGTCCTGTGAGATAACTGACGCTGCTTCAAACAACTAGAAACATATTTCTTTTACTGCTCTCATAAGAGTTATATGGTGAAGGGAGGAGACTTATCTTCCGTACTCCTATCCCAAATTTTTCAGTTGCTAAATGATAAACAAAACAAAATGCATAAAGGATCACAGCTTTAATAGTTAGAGTCCCTAACCTCAACATGAACTCTTCTGATCTGCAAAATTGATGAGAATTATGTATCAATATAAACAATCAGCTTAACAAGATGAATCAATCCATCTTAAAGTGAATGATCTAATAGAAATTATAGATAATTTTGAAATTTCTAAATATATTACAGATCAGTTTCTCAAGGAAAATACCAAAATTGTTACTGTGTATTATATTCATATATGTGGAGTATTCTGTATTCATCCATTATTCTCTATAGCATACTTTTCCAAGTTTACCATCTATAAGCAGCCTATACAAGTGATGGAATGAATGACTGCAGTCCCTTATCAGTAAAACAATAAAAAATCTTATCTCATAAAAAACTTCGTACCCCATTGCCCAGAGGCTCTTCGCTATGCGAAGGTATGGGGGAGGGATGTTGTACGCAGCCTTACCCTTGCATATGCAAAGAGGCTGTTTCCGGATTCGAACCCATGACCAACAAGTCACCAAGGCACAACTTTACCGCTGCACCAGGGCTCGCCCTCTAAAAAATCTTATCTCATACAACACAATTTTTATCTGTTGAATTCCAACCTAAGCTACAGGAATATAATTCTATAACTCACATTTAAACAAATTTGAGACAGTCTTCCACTCAAATATATAAATGTCCATTGCCCAACCAAAGAAGGTTCCAACGCTACTGCTTCCAGAAACATCTGTTTTTGGCAACTGATCATCACTAACCTGCAATTTCTGTAAGAGTTGATGACAAATGGGGAAAAGAAAATTTCATCCTTTTGTTTTTCCTTTTAACATACACAAAAATTTAGAATCAATAATACCTTAAACACTACTTAAACTCAATCTTTAGTCATTAAGAAATATTGTTAATCTCCCTCACCCATATATATCAGCAATGACCTAACAATGGTTAGCAATAACCAAAAAGTTTCAAATCATGAAAATAACACAAATTAAATTTTATTTGATGTTCAGGTTATTCCTATTCTTATAGGATACACTAACTATATCATAAACAGTCAGGTAGATATTGAAACAGGGGTTATCAAATAGTTAACAAAGTTGCGACTTGAATTACCTGAAAAAGCTTTCATCCAACATAAATCACAAGTTGTTGTCGTGGGTTTGAGGTCATAGAATTAATTCTTTCATCTAGTGGTTGAAGTAGATTGATAACACCAAGAAAATTTAATGTTGAAACCTGAACAAAGACTAGATGCATTTAGATTTCAATGATGGCACTCCCAAAATTATGTACAAGACTACTAGTAGAGTTAGAAAGTTTACCAAACAAAGAGTATTCTTCATCTTTAAAGCTGGTGCAGATTGTGTTAAATGGTTGAACCAAGCAAGCTCTCTTGTATAGAATCTAAAGTAGGAGGTTTCTGTGCTAAGATGGATCCCGCTGTTGGAGTATGACTCTTTGACAAATATCTTGCTGACCTAATGAATTCAAAGTAGAAAGAGTATACTAAATTACAAATTAGAACTTTCTTTGCTTGAGAAAGAAAAGCCAACTAGAACTCTGACCAAAATTGTGCTTATTCTCCTAATATTAACATGAAAGAAATCATGCATATACAGCAAGCCCAAGAGAAAGAAGACAAATATTAGTGAATCTTCAGCATTTTGTTCATGAAAGTTTTCAAAACGAAAGATAATAAAACATCCAATTAAAAGAAATTTTGAGCTCATAGTAGTTTACTAATATGTTGGAACCAGACATTTGAATTTTAAACCTACAACTCTTTGATGAAATGTCTTGAGCTTTTCAATCATATACAGCCCAAGATTAAGGAAATCAGATATACTTCTTTAAACTGATCACATCAGGAGATCAAGGTTGACAAAGAAACTAGAGCACCAGAGTGCATTTTGAACACATTTTTACAAGAAAGATTAATTACTGGTAGAATAATTCTCTTCCAGTAGAAATTCTTTGAGGACGTGCTGGAAGAGGAATAGGAGAACTCAGACCGGTGCCTCTATTTGAACCGTCAACTTGAATACTCTGTTCAGCATCACTGGCCTTTTCCAATTGTCCAACTTTTGTGAATGTCTCAACCTGTTGAGCTTGGAAGGTTAGAATACAAATCAAAATGATAAAGTATCAAAACTTGTCTATAGTTTCTCACTAACTTTTAGAAAATAATTGTAATTATGATATAAAGTACTTTGTACCTTTTCTCTACCACCTAATATGAGCATACTGCATATAGTCCCAAAAGACCAAGAAAAAAGCGTGCAAAACTCTTGGCAAGTATATAAACCATCTTTCTAATAGATTTAGATTTTAACACGATAAAACTTTTTTCTTTGTGTGTGATTTAATCAATAATCATTTAAATGAAATGGATTATCTGCAGTATACAAATAATTTCCAAGATAATAAAACGAATCACTTAGTATAGCCTTACTAATTTAAGTATCAACAATTATGTATTGGCATTGGATCCACAACAAGTTCAACACAAATATCATTTAGAAAATGAGAAAACAAATGCTGATGATGCTCCCAACAAAAGGATAAATTATTAATGTCCAACCATTCCAGTAATTGTTGCCTTAACTCAGCATCATTGCCCACTACTAACTTTCCTTTCTTCCTCAAAAGTTGACCATCCCAAGTGTAGTGTCCCAAATTACCTCCCTTCCAAGTTAAATGAGACATTAAGGCATGCAAATCTGCATCTTGCTCCCAAATCTTCTCAATTTTCTGTAGAAATTCTGAGGACGAAGTATCAAGTACCATGTGCATTATTTGCTGACGTGGCAGCCTAGGAAGTGCATCAGCCACATAATTATCATTGCCCTTCTTATACTGAATCTCGTAATCATACCCGGCTAGCTTTGCCAACCAAAACATCTGAAATTAAGTCTTTAACTTCTGACCCAACAAATACCTTAAGCTTTGTTGACCTATTCGAATTATAAACCTCCACCTCTCTAGATATTGATGCCAATGCTCCACTACTAAGACCACAACCATCAATTCTTTCTTATATGGAAAAGGATTGATGCCTCGGTGCTAGTGCCTTGCTGAAAAATGCCAAAGGCTGCCATTGCAACATAAGTACAACACCAATTCCATCTCCACAAGCGTCCGTTTCCACCTCAAAACCCATTGAACAATCTTTGAGTGCTAAAACTTGTTCTGAAACAAGTACATTTTTTAGTATTTGAAAGGCTTGAGATGATGACTTAGAACAATTAAACCAATTTTTCTAGAGTAAACTGGTCAATGGTTTGGCCAAAGCTCCAATTCTTGATGAAGCACCAAAAATAACCAGCTGGTCCGAGGAATTCTCTCAGCTACTTCATATTTGTAGGTTTTGGCCAATCACTTATTGCTTGAATCTGCTTAGGGTTTGTAGAAACCCTTTTATTGCTAATAATGTGCCCCAAATACTCCAACTTGTTGGCTACAAATGTCCGCACACTTTTCTTCACAAAATAATGGTTTTCTCTCAAGATTAGCAACATCATCCTCAAATCAACGGTAAAATCTTCACGCTGCATTTTCCATTTAAAATTCTTCCACATACCATACACCTTCAATCTTTTTACTCCAACTAACTCGACTGCAGATAATTCAGCCCATTCTCCTTCCAACACAACCTCTTGGCCAAATCATAGTCCAAGAAATCATGGGTGCTGCCATTGTCAATGAGGATTTGAAGTGTTCTCCATCCCACATGCCCTTTTATTCTCATAGAGGTTGTTCCTTCCACACCTTCAATTGCATGCAAGGAAATGTTAGGATTATTTTCATTATCACATTCAGCTTCTTCTACAACAGTAACTTCTTCTTCATCAAGCTCAATGAGCTGCAATCGCATCCTTCTGCACTGAGGGCAATTACAGTCCTTGGTGAACTTATCAGGACAGTAAACAATGATTCAAGCTCTATGGTCAACTTCTTCTGCAGTTAAAGCTTTCAACATTCTTGATAAATTCTTGGGGGTAAAAGGGTCATTATTTAATGCCCCTGATACTGACATCTGTTTTGGATGGGACCCACTTCCGACCAATGTGTTCTTGCTGGACTTCCAGTTATCTTAGATACTTTCAGGAGCCAAGTATCTCATGTTCTTAATAGCTATTTTCTTCTCATCATGCTGTTGAAGCTTTATTTGTAGTAGACGTGCCAAGCAGCGAGCTTCTCCCATGGTTCTTGGCTTGAATAAAAGGACAGGGTCAGCATATTCCTCTTGCAGACCAACTAAAGACGCATCAACAAGATAGTCTTCTGATAAGCGAAGTTTACAAGAAATCACATCAATAAATTCTGCCAAGCTGCCTTGCTGTGGCAGATTCATCAAATCTTGAAAGTGATCTTGGTGGCATGTACGGTGCTGCCTTTCTCTGTAGCCAAGTCCAAGATTTGATGGAGGCATAATCCCATTTGCACGTTAGCTGATGCAGCTGATTAGAAATACCCTTCACCATGTCTGAAAGCGCATCAACCGTTGCAAGCTTTTGCTCCATTTGAAAAAATCTTTCTTCCATTTCAGGCATCATCGTCTATGATCTTGTTTTTGTGCCCATGGGTGAAAAGATTCTGGTCTAGTGGCTGTGGACAGCCAGCTCTGAATACCACTGTTATAGAATTTAGGTGGCAAAGAGAAAGAAACGACAGAGAAAGAAACAGAATAGAGAGGATAGAAGGAAAGAGAAGAGAAACAGAGACGTCAAGGAAATGTGCACTGCACTCTGTGACTATCATTCAGTCTGTCTAAAATACAACAGACCTGCCTTATTTCTAGACAGCTACCTAACAGCCATAAAATAACAGTAGCTGACTAAAACTAACAAACTGACATCCTTTTCTTTTTATATTTACATATCATACACACTGTCCTCTAAACCATAACATGTGGATAGCATACCTATTCATACCATTGGATTGAATTTAAAATATCAGATAGTAAAATTTATATCAAATCTGAACTGTTGAAAGTATCACTCTCAAAGAGCATAGGAACTTTCCCAACTAAAAAGCCTTCTGAGAGAACAAAATGAAAATAGTTTTCTTTTGCAAACTAATTATTTAAGAACAAAATGGGTTAATTGGATAATACATTGTCCAACTCCAACCCTTGCATTTTCCCTTGGTTGTTGTTCAACAGGAGTGTGGTTTTTTTATATTATGTTATATTATATATTTCTTTTATGAAAATGTGTCATGGGGGTTGATAATGGGATAATGTAATAGCAAACTTTAAAGATTGCTCCGAAAAGACCGGCAACATAAATCTTTAAGACACAAGTAAAGACTCACAGTTGCAGGTTCCAGCATGCATCCAAAGAGGTTGAATAAATCTCTGTAGTATAAAATAAATTGTATAAAAAAATTGACATATATAGAACAAGAATTTCAATCATATATAATGCCATCAGAAAAATAGGGATGTAATGAAAAAAAAGGAATACTTGAATGAATAGTGCTAAGTTAGACATGCACATGAATCTCACTCGTGTAGGCATACATGAGTCTCATCACAAGCATGTGTATGTATTCACTCGAGTATCCGGGATAGGCAGACTCATGCTCCTACTTGGAACTATTAAAAATCTGCTATGGATCACTCCTCAAAATAATAGAAATTTAAATTTGTGTTATGACAATCACCATAACTAATGATGTTTTCTTCCTTTTCCCTCTTGATTCTTCTAATGAACAACAGCTTGCACTCAAACTAATCAAGAACCTGCAACCTCACCTTCCTAGTTGTTACTTCTTAGGTTCAGGTAAGGGCCCCTTAAAAATGAGTAGAGAGTTCAGATATGAGGTTATATGAAAAATTTTATAAAAAAACTCTTCCTGAAATTCTCACTTCACTTTTGAGGGGATACCAAACAGATTCTTAGAACATAATCTTCCCTTCATCCATATTCCTAGAATGAGTTCAAACATTGAGTGAATAAGCTAGTTGTACATATCACATTTAGTAATGAGATCTCAGATCTTGAAACATAATCTTCCCTTCATCCATATTCCTAGAATGAGTTCAAACATTGAGTGAATAAGCTAGTTGTACATATCACATTTAGTAATGAGATCTCAGATCTTGAAACATAATCTTCCCTTCATCCATATTCCTAGAATGAGTTCAAACAATGAGTGAATAAGCTAGTTGCACATATCACAGACTCTACTCAAGGTTGAATAAATTGTACTGGGTACCAAAACATGCCAGACATTCAAATAGCAGAAAAACTAAAAACAACAACTGAGAACGTAACTAGATTGAATTAGATAATAAAAATGCAAGCAGCCCTTGGGAAATTTCAATGAAAAACCAAGTTACCCAATTATCCATGTGACCAAGAAAGTGACAGAGAGACCCTCAGCAGACTTTGTTCTATAGTTTGGAATTATTTGAGGTATCTCAGCAACAACCCAAACAATGACATTGATTAAACCCAACAAGAAAGAAGGTGTCTCCCTCACACTTCCCATATGCTCTTTGGCCAATTGCGAGCAGTGCTGATTGCTTTGACACCACAGAGAGAGTGTGGAGTTCTCAAACACTCCCATTGCACCAAAGGAACTGAGACCGACAATCCTGAAATGAAGTAACAAAGAATCAGTAACAGTCTAACAGAGTCTCTCACCTCAACAAACATACTCTACCACTACAAAATGATATAAGAGATTCAGAATGTTGCAGAAGAAGCCTAGTTAGTTATTAATAACATAGGATATTACACCATGGCAATAACTAAATAGAAGAAACAATACAAATATTGGGTTTTGTTCATAAAGATGAAATCTTTCAAATTGCCATGGATATGTTTTCACTTAATGAGTTGCTTTGGTGTTAGGTTATGATAGGATGAACATTTAGCCTTTAGGGGTGAATCAAGAATAAAAATTGAATATTCAGAATGCAAGAATAATGCTAGAAAGAGAGAGAGCTCAGGATTCAATGTAACAACATCAAATGGGGTTATAAATAAGGACAAAACTATATTCTCCAATCATAATTGAAGCTTCATCAAACTATAAAGCTATACTAACTTTTTTAATGTTAAATATTTGTTATTGTACAAATTATTGATGTAAAGCTAGAATTTTAATTGGATAATAATAGTACTAAGAATCATCTAAGTGACTACATCGAAATCCAATTCACGTTCTTTAATGGGAAACGAACAATGGCCAATCATGTTACTTATGGGCATGGGAAAGTGACAGAAAGAAAGAGAAAGAGAAAGATTCGTTGAATAAAGTGGAGAACAACACAGCACAACACATGCAAAGGAAAGTGAATTACCCTGAAAGGCGAGGACCGAGATTTCGAGCTGCTTCTCCTAGTCACAAAGTTTCATGCATATAATATACGAAGGGAAACCTTCGCCATTCCAACCACAATAATAGTTTTTTGCGGCTTCTGTTTTTTAATTAAATGATTCAGAAGATTATGAAATAAATCATGTTGAGTGTAACACTCTCTCTACTTGACGTACTCATTTCTATTCATAATTTATAGATTTCACCTAGCTACTTGTAAAATATTATTAAGTTCCCAACATTCCTTAAGAAAAATATTATGCTAAAATTATTAAGCTCACAATCAAGTCATGCAGAGTAGTGTTCTTGAAACCTGATAATCGATCTAGTGTCAGAGTCCACTCATGAGTCACTTATTGACTTGATATATTAAAAATTAAAATATATATAATAAAATATAATCAATTTATATTTTTATATTTTAAAATTAAATTCATTGTCATGATCAAACTATAAATATTATATAATCATTTATTATTATAAACTATTTTGTGGATATTATCATTAAATAACTAAGAAAATTCTTATTTTTCAGGATTAAATATAAAAGTTATCGGATAATAATAAATAAGTTTGGTGAAGATTAAAAAAATATTATAGGAGTATATTATATGTCATTCAATAATTAGTTATTAACAACTTAACATAAGAAACGAAAAAAAAAAAGAACTTATCCACCGGATCAACTCGGTTTGGGTCCGTTGTATTTCGATCTTACACCTTAATCTTAATCTGACACATACCATCGATCCGAATCCAACCTCCAATCTTAATAACTATAATGGAGATGATAGAATAATTTAAAATAAAAATGTAAGAAGTGAGAAATGTTTAAAAATAATATAAGTAATGAACAAAAAAATTTGTAATTTAAAATAAGATTGTTTTTCTTAATTTTATTGTTTTATACATCTTTTAGAAAAATGATATTTGTACAACAACAAAATATAAAACCAAGAGAAAGAAAGAGAGAAATGAAGATAAATTAAAGATACTCACAAAAAATTGTGATTTTTGAAATTAGAAAGTGCTAAAAAGTCTAAAACCCATGCGGCCAAGTTTCAATTTACTATATGGCAATCAGGTTCCTTTGTCCAGACAGGAGCATTCCCAGTTTGCCTTAAACAAAGATAAACAAACACGGGCATGTAGCAGACAGGCACATACATACCCCAATAACCCCATCATCGTTGAAGAAGATGGGACGAGCCAGGCTTCTGGTTTCAGACTTCGTTCTGTCTTTCATGTGGGTATGGTCCGGTGTTCTCCTTCGGATCATCGTCTTCAACCACCTTGGCTTCGCTCATGGCCCCCTCGGTGAGGTTATCAAAACTACCTTCTCCATCGCCAACATGTTCTTCTTCGCCTTCCTCGTCAAGGTTACACGTGGCGGCGCCTACAACCCCCTCACCGTTCTGGCCGATGCTATCTCCAGGGATTTTAACAACTTCCTCTACTGCGCTGGTGCCAGAATCCCCACTCAGGTTCTTCTTTTCTTCTCTTATTACCAATAAATAAATACCCTTTCTATTAGGTTCCTTTTTTATTGCCCCTAACATGGTTTTTTCAATGGCTTGGATTTGAAATTTGAATAAAATTTGGTGAAAGCGGAATTGTGGGGGTCTTGCATAAATTTTTGTTATGTAAATTAACATAGACACCGTATCTGAAAGTTGAGAGTTTTTTTGGCCCTCTTTTGAACCTTTGTGTGGTGAAGACTTAGATTTGACCGGTGTTAAATTTCATGCTGTTGCTTGCTGGTTAATTGTGTTCCTTTTTTCTTCTTATTTGCTTGATTAAAAAGTTCAGAATTTTAGTTAAATTGGATGCTAGTAGATTTTTTGAAATTGGTGGTTGATGAATTAATTCTCTTAATTGAATTTGTGTTGTGGGTTATGAGTCAATTGGTGCTTTTTGTATTGGAATTGTTATCTTTGACTAGGTTTTTGGGATTGAATGAGCTTGTTTACACCCTACAAGATTCTATTATCTACCTGTGTCTATGTGCTATTGTGCCCGGTTTGCTTGCACTGGCAATTATTTGACTTGAAATAATCTCGTGTTGGGTGGAGCATTTCAGATCATAATTATTTGAATATCTTCAAATTCTCCATGTGCAGAAGATGACTTAACAACTTTTATAGGCAGTCAACTCTTTGATACTTGGATGGTTAAAAATTTGAAGCAATGTTATTCCTTTTTTGATGTTTGGAATTTTCACTGAAGATTTAAAATACGTGCAGCACTGCAGGCTTTCTAGCCCTGGGTTTTTTTTTGGCCCTGTGAGCCTTTTTTACCTTGGCCCACACAGGTCAGGGCTGGGCTGGGCCATTTTGACGGCTCTATACTTGCTTTTCTTATGTTTTGATTTTACTTGTCTTAATATCATAAAGCATGGTTAATTGAGGCTCACATGCTTTCACACACTTGCAAATAGAGTTTGCAGTTCTGTATATATGCCCCCATTTGCAAACATTGAAGATGAAGATTAATGAGGAGGCTTGAGTGTTCTCTTACCTATCACAACTATGTAATAATTGTTGGCTAAGCTAGAAACTAGAAAGTAACCTCATTACATCACTGTTTCCTGTAGTTGCTTCTTGTTTATTACACATCTCAACCATAGCCGTGAATGTCTATCCCATTACTCAAAATGAATTGAAGATTATCATTCAAATATGCTTGGTTTTCAATCTCTCCAGGTGGTTGGATCGATTGTTGGAGTTAAACTTCTTATTGATACCATTCCTGAAGTAGGACTGGGACCACGTCTGAATGTTGACATTCATCGGGGTGCGCTGACAGAAGGATTATTAACATTTGCAATTGTAACCATTTCACTTGGACTCGCCTCAAAAATCCGTGAAAATTTCTTCATGAAGACTTGGATCTCCAGCCTCTCCAAGTTAACACTTCATATACTTGGCTCTGATCTGACTGGTGGTTGCATGAACCCTGCATCTGTAAGTATTGCTACAAAAGACACCAAAGATAAAAAAAAAAAAAAAACTTTGGTTTTGTGAACCATAGAATAGAAGAAACCTTTGTTGTTTTATTGCTAAGAAACCTTGTTTGACTTGTTCAGGTAATGGGATGGGCATATGCTCGAGGCGATCACATAACAAAGGAGCACTTCCTTGTATATTGGCTTGCTCCCATAGAAGCAACTATTTTAGCAGTGTGGACATTCAAATTTCTAGTGCAGCCTGGAAAAGAAGATAAATCAACCTCAAAAAGTAAATCGGATTGAAGGAGCTTTATTTTGTGTGCTAAGTGTATGATTTCATCTTGCTTTCAAATATTATTTCTACAGTTGGTGGGATGAATGCATGGCAAGCCAAGAACTTGTACATATAAATCATTGGTTAGTGTATTGTGCTATCAACTTTTGGGGTTTGTGTAATACTACATCATACACTACTAATTGTCTAATTCCATTCCTTGTACTCTCAAACGACGTGACCATGGACTTAGGAAGTATAATATTGTATTTAGTTCCTGATTTTCTTTACTTTTCTTTGTTAGTTGATGGTGCATCTAAATAAACTGAAAACCGAACAAGTCAAAAATAAAAATAAGAAAATAGTTTTCTTATTGGATTGGATCAAATTTTATATTTAATTTTGAAAATTAATTCAGTTTAATCCAAAATCAAACTTTAAATATGTATAATTTTTTTTATTTATAACTTTATAACTTTATTATACCAAACATTTTTATATTTTTATTTCTTTGTCACAAAATTATTTTCGAAAAATATATTTAATCAGAGATTATTTTTAATAACTATTTGTACATAGATGCATGAATATAATTATCATGTTATGCAGAAAAAAAATTTAATAGTCAATATTTTAAAAGCTATACTGTTTTTAACACCAAATACTCCAATATTTCCTTTGTGGAAGTATATGCACTCTGTAAATTGAAAGTTATATTTGTCTTGAATAATGAGTTTTCTAGTAGACTAAATTGCATAATATGAAAATTTGAACACTAAAAATAAGATTCAACCGAACTAAAAGTATATTTTATAAAAACAAATTGGCCATGAAACAAATTGTCACGGACTATCCCAGTTTTCACCCCATCAATAATCCAACGGTCCAAATTAGAAGAACGGCAACATAAGTTCCTGCGTCGAAGTTACAGAATCCAATACCACCAATACCCATGTCTTTAAAATAGACAAAACATAGAATCTGTTTAATTAGTCTTTCATGTTTTGGATTCGAAGGTGGATCAGGAAACCCACGATCATGATGATTTTAATTCCTCTGACCCCTGTAATATTTCCAGATTGCCTTCTTCTGGTTAATTAGTTATTTCCTATCCTTAGTTGTTGTTATTATTCAATTCAAGTCATGGTTTTAAATTGAGGTCGCGGGTGTGTTGTGATGAGTTAGAAAACTTTATCGGGAAAATACAGCTGATGCGATCGCAATTGCAATTAGAGTGACATTGTGGGGAGTCAAAATACTTGACATTGGGACTGTAATTGTTGTTGTGAAATACTATTTAAAATCATGATTAAAGTATTCAGCTTCTCATTGTAATTCCGTTTTTAGTAAAATAAATAAAAAAAGTTTTACATAAAAATTAATAGAGTTTTTGGCAATTAAATAAATGAAAGAAAAGAGTTTTTAAAATTTGGACACCACCTTGGGAACTCATTATTGCACATCTATACATTGGAATTTGTAAAATAATGCATGTAGAGAGCGAAATGCCCTTCTCACAGCACTGAAATTGAAGCTTCAATCCTTCTTCATTCTCTCTAATCGCATGAAAACTCTAGCACAACAACCAAATAAAATTTTGAGGAATATTAGAGAACCGTTAGAGAGGTTGCTATGCTGCTAGATTATACACGCGCCGCTTACAGATAAGAGATGAGTTTATCACAATTGGGGTTAAAGTGAATATTCGTAGGAATCCTTACAGGATCAAATTAACATTAATTTTGGAGTGTTTTATATTATTAACCAAATGAATAACTGAATGATTATATGCCTTAAATGTTAGAAGATTGCTATTGTATGATATATATATATATATATATATATATATATATATATATATATATATATATATGTTAGTGTGAGTTATAAACTGAAGAAACGCATATAACTTTTAAGGACGAGAGTGAATATTATGTATTGGATATTTGATAGGTAAAGTATACGTGAAATGAATTTAATTAATTAAAATATAGAAATATAAGAAATAATCATATGAGAAATTAAGGATTCAACAAAAGTTACAAATTTTTTAAACATGGAAATTAAAATTGCGGAAAAACAATAGACGAGCCAAAATCAATGATTAAGAATAAAAAAGAACCAACATTATAATTTATACAAACTTTTATGTAACTAAAATGCAATTATATTCAATTCAACCTTCTTTTGACAGGAAAATTCATCTAAGTAAATCCCATAAAAAAATTATCATTTTATTTCAGTGACCAACTATTAATTGTGGCTCGAACATCAAAGGTTCTAGCTTAGTTCAGTGAGTAAGCATGCATCATGTTGTAGATTCTCTCACACCGTTTTTACTTTTCACATATAAACAAAATTGTGGCTCGATTACATTGGTAGGAGGAGATATGTGAATCAAAATAAAAATAAATTAGGTATTAGTGCGAAAGGGTGAAAATGTTTGTGGTTGCAGTTAGAGAAGGTGGGGAAATGGAAGAGAAATACTCAAACCTGGAAATTTCGGAGGAGAGCCCAAATTCAGGGGTGTTCTTTCTTATCTTAAATCGCCCGTCACGACCAGAGCTCTGCATGCACTGGATCACAACCAGGAGGTGAAGGTGATCGTCTTGTCGAGCGCCGGGGCCCACTGCTGCTCCGGCATCGACATCTCCCTCCTGGGATCAACCGCCGCGAATTCGGGTTCCTCCGGCGAGAGATACTGGCGATGCAAGACGCGGTAACGGCCCTGGAACGGTGCCGTAAGCCGGTGACTGCAAGCATACAGGGGGCGTGCATCGGCGGTGGAATTGATATCGTGACGGCGTGTGACATAAGGATGTGCACCGAGGCGTTTTTCTCCATGGGGAAATCGCATGCGCACACGATCAGAGAGATTCTGATCAAATGAAATATGGGTAACATGTGATAAAATATGTAAATTGACAATATATTCATTTTTTGAAATCAACCTTTTATGTTTTATTTTAATTGTATCAGTGGTGTGTGTACGTGATGGTTTGAGTATTTAAGCTAAAAAAAAAAAGTAATTTTTAAATCAGACACATAAGAAGTATTAAATAAGTGTCTAAATGTGTGGGTGTTCGACATGAGGACACTTCAATTGCAAACATGAGAGGTGTTGATGCTTAATAGGGCCTTACCTACACTACTCACTACGCACACACATTGCATTGTAGCTTCTACTTACTTCATTTCTCTCTGCCAAGAGAATAGGGATTTGAAGATAAGATTCTTGTATTGTTATTCTCACCTTCCTTCACAGGGCTTCTTTACAAACCCCTAGTTCAGCTATAAGACATATTTGCCTGTATTCTGTCTAGCAACTTGTAGGGCTGGCCGAAAAGAACTGAACTGCACTGAACCGGTACTGAACCCAACCGAATTGAATGAAAAAAACTGAACTGTTTTTTCAGTTCAGTTTTAAAAAGTTGAACTGCTAAAAGAGCAGTTCAGTGCACTGCCAAACTGTCACTTATGAAAGTTTAAAAAATTCAGTTTTTAAGGAACCTGCATTTGTTTTTTACTGACTTCTAATTTGGCTTCTGAATATTTCCATTTTTCTTGAAAGTTACTGGATCGTTCTGTCTTTAAAATTTACATCTTAGTTAATGCTTGCTTCCGTAGGAATTTTCAATGAAAGATTATTAATTGAGAATTAAGTTGATTTCATTAACTTGACAACAACTGACAAGAATAAAGTACTTGCATTGTAAGGGATTTTTGCACAAGAGACATCAAACCAGACAACTATATGGATACTGAGAGGAAATCAAATAACGTAACATCATCAAAATTCGTTCTATTTTTTGGGTAACAGGTAAATAGTTTTTCTCTCTGATAGTTCCTTTTATGCTTACAATTGTTCTTTTTGTTCACACTAACAAAGTTAGCATTATAGGAAAACGTGTATAACTATCACCAAATTATCAGATTACAAGCTACTTAGAGTAGCGTAAACTCAGTTTCCTGTGCAGAAACCATATCACCACGAAGTTTAACTAGTGCCACTGCTTCATTAATTGCATCCAATACTTTTAGCTTTCCTCTACTCACAGCATCATCCATTGGAGTCCTCTCGTGACTGTTTAGCTCCAACCATGATTAGTTTCTTCATAACCTCAACATACCCATTGAGACATGCCAATTGAAGAGGTGAATTCTTTCCTTCATTTGGTGAATTAAGATCCACTCCTGTACTGATTAAATACTCCACAATATGAAAATTGTTGATTTGAAAATGAATGAAAAACCAATTACTTAGAGTGCAATTCAGTTCGGTTCAAAGCATAAAAGCTGTTTAGTTCAATTTAGAGCACAAATCAGTTTGAACTTTTAGAATGCCGTTAATTGAATCAAAGAATAATTCGGTTTAGTTCATCCAAACTGTTTTTTTAGTTCAGTTCGGTTTGCGTAAACTGTTTTTTAAGTTCGCTTCAATTTGTTACCAGTTTAATTCAGTTTAGTTTTTTTTTTCCCCACGCCTACTTACAAGTGGGAATCGCCTAGAAGCTTTGCCCATCTGCCCAAAACAAGTGTTTATGTTCAATAAAAAAAAAGAATTTCAAAAAAATATTTTTACTTGTTAAATTGTTTTAAATTATATAAAAATATTAGAAATTACCTAATAAATAATATTAACCTATTAATATTAATTTAATATACTTTTCCTAAAGTAAGGCCACCCATCTGTTATGAGAATTTGAAATAACTTGTTCTAAAAGCCATGCTCTTAAAATGAAAATCTGTGTTCAATTGTAAAAAAAGCTCTAAAAAATAAAATGAGTTTTTTTTTTCCAAAGAAGTAATATTTTAAAAAATACTTTGGATAAAATAATTTTAGAAACTTGTCCTTCTCCTTTATTTCAGAACTAAAAAAAAAAAACACATTACCTAAGAAATTTTAACTTAAAAAGTAACTTTTAAGCTTTTTTTTTTAAACTGGTGAACAACTTGAACCTTAATTTTAAAGTTTTCAGTTTTAAATTGAATTAGATTTTAAGATTAAAATACAAACAAACCAAATGCTATCAACGTTTTTTTTTCTTTCTCTTTTTTCATATTAAAAAGTTTAAAAAATAAAATTTAAACTAAAGACTTAAGTTTCTCAAATTTATGCTTCTATTGTTTTTGGACTCCAAATTAATTTTTTTGGCCCTCAATTTTGGAAAATATTTTTTTCAGTCCATTAAATTTAAAAAAAGCTCTATTTAGTCCCTTCTATCATTACAAAATGGTGCATCCAAATCACAAATAAGAGACTAAAATGAACATTTTTTAAAATTGAGGGACTAAAATAAATAAATTTAGATTTGAGAGAACAAAAACAACAATGACCTAAATTTGAGGGATAAAAAAAATTTAAGCCTAAACTAAATTATAATATATTTAAAAAATCCAACTAAATTATAATTTTTTAATATAAATTTAATAAATCTCATCTTAGAATCCCCTTTAAATCTTAAAATTCACTTTAAAACTAAGTAAGCGTTATACTAACCCTGATCAATTTTCAAATAAAAATCCGTTTGATGTGTACCCGAAAACAAAAAAGTAGCTAGTAAAATAATCTGTTATAATGAAGAGAAGCTTTAATTTCTAGTACTGTCATTGAGTTAAAATTAAATATAATTGACAGCAATTACATAAAAACATGACAGCTAAATATATTTTTGGTCTCTCAAATTTAGGCACTTTTATTTTTAGTCATCCAAAATTAAATTTACTTTTTTTAGTATCTCAACTTCAAAAAGATGCTTGTTTTAATACTCTTAACTGATTTTTGACTAGTTAGATACATAATTTATGACAATTTTAATTTAAGATGTATTAAAAAAAATATTTTTTAAAATTGATGCCTAAAATAAACAAATTTAAATTTAGGAAACCAAAAAAATAAAAGTGACCTAAATTTATGTTAAGCCAATCATATATATATATATATATATATATATATATATATATATATATATTTTTTTTTTTTTTTTTTTTTTCTTACTAATCTGCTTACTTCAACCATCTCATCTCTAACTAATAAGGAATCGATTGGTTTTCTTTTAATCTTGTTAGCCTATGATGACACAAATCCTTTATATGTATAAGAACAAAGGAATTATTTTCCTGTGTCATTTCAATATTGTTGCTAGTTGGTGGTACCTGCATTCACATATAAACAACCCTAGATTCAAGAGAAAGCAAGGTTTGATGTTTGCTGTTTAGACCTTCCAATTGGTTCATAAGAGTGAGGAAAGAATCATTTCCTGATAAGTAAGTCATAAGGGTAAGACTCGTATTGATCTTCTAAAAAAAACAAAAAAGGAAATACAGAAGGAAGGATGGGAGAAAAAGATGATTAAAACTAAAAAGGACCTCATCATGGTAAATGTTTCCTCACTGTCTTGTACAACCATATTTTACTTTAGCACCAATACTAGTAACACTCAAGATGAACATTTTGATGGAGATCAAAAGGACATAAGGAATTTAATCAATTTATACACAACTTCAGTACACAAGTTGTGGTTCAAACTCTGCCAAATCTACAGACCCTGACTCAATTGGAGGCATTAGATATGTTGCCAAGAGTTCAGACACCAATGCAGCAACCAGTGGGATCCTCTTCAAGTTCTTCACCACCGCTATGTCATCACTCTCCCCAACAGCAATAATCTTCTCGTTTATCTCCACCATCCGGTCCAACTTCCGCTTGAACTCTGGGTTTTCAACATCAAGAACAGCTGGGAAAATCCTAGCAGTTGTGCGGTTTGTCTGCAAAAACAATCCAGAAACTACGTTTGAGTAACTGGTTGTAATATACGAGTTTATTTGTTCTTTGTTGATCAACTTCTATTAGTGATAGACTGATAGTTTTTCAATGCTAACTCAAGGCTCCATTACTTTCATTTTATCATATTATGTTACTAAATTCGCAAGTAATTTTGAATGAATAGAAACAAATACCGATTATACAAAACATCAACGGAGGGAATGGTGATTATAGAAAAATGCAGACACAAACTAACCTCGATGATGACATGCATGTCAAATTCTTTTGTGTTAAGTCCAATGCCTTCATAGAAAGCTGTACGTTGGCAATCATTGAGATACATTGTAACATAAACCTGCAAACAAATTTGGCAACCAAGTTTGAAGTACAGTTAAGAAGGATTAAAACAGCAACTTTTTATTGATAGATGTGACAAATGTGATCTCTTCTGGCTGGTACAAACTGTTCCATGACAAGGTGAATGAGATTTCGCATCTTGGGCATACTTGTTATATATATGCATTATAAATTAAGGTCTGTAGGATTCTGTATGCCTATTCTCACAACCTTAAGCTAGCAACAACTGGCACTAGGTATTGAGGTTTCATCTAAGAATCTTAAAGGAATGCATAATGGTAAGCAAAAGGGAAAAGTTACCGATAGACAGAAGAATCGAGACCACAACTTTGCCTTCCAGTCATTTAGAAATTGTGGCTGTGCCTTCATCAGGGCAGAGAAGAAATCTCCATGCCTGTTCTCATCCTGGCACCAGTTCTCAAAGTACTTAAAAATGGGATAACATTGGAACTCGGGGTTGGCCTTGAGATGTCTGTATATGGTTATGTATCTCCAGTATCCAATTTTCTCAGACAAGTATGTAGCATAGAAGATAAACTTGGGCTTGAAAAATGTGTATTTTCTAGCTTTGGTCAAGAAACCCAAGTCCAGAGCCAAATTAAAATCAGATAAACCTTTGTTCAAAAACCTGCACAGAATCAAAATAATGAGGCCATACACAACAAACATTCAAACGAGATATCAAATAGGAAATGAAAGAATGAGAATTAAGAATTAAAGGCACAAGGTGTGTCCATACCCAGCATGCCTGGCTTCATCCCTAGACATCAGAGAGAAAATCTCTGCCACCACGGGGTTGGTTTTCTGTAACATCAACATCCAAAGCAATAAATCAGGCCAAGAACAAAAGACCAAAACTGCATAAAGAACAACCTTGTCCAAGACAGCTCATTACAAGAAATGAAATGTAGCAGAATTACATCAAACGACCACAACATCATAGGAACAGAATCCTAGTACTTAGAATTAGAACTGTATTGAGAAAGAACAAAAATTGTCTCAATGATTATCTATACTTTTCAATGGCCCCTCCAAAACAATTCTCTGAATGTGACAGTGTAAAGAGTTTTTTGTTTTTACACTGTTATCCAATCAGAAACCCTCGTATATATTAAATTTGTTAACTTTTACAATAATCACCTTAGAAAATCATAACAATGATGATTTCTGATTAATTAACGGTCTAAAATTGATTTTTGATTAGTTGACAATATAATTTTTTTTATTCTGACGGTCCATAGAATTTAAACTCCTCTTTTAATTTTTTTTACATTGTTATCCAATAATAGAATTTAAACTCCTCTTTTAATTTTTTTTACATTGTTATCCAATAAAAAAACGTGTTTATGAAAATCGTGAGAGCCACAATTTCTGATTAATTGATGGTCTAAAATTGATTTATGATTAGTTCACAGTGCAAAAAATTTTATTCGGACAGTGCATAGAATTTATTTATTTATTTTTAAAATTTTCCCTTTGAATGTTGAATCAAATTCAAAAGAAAAGAAAGGGACCATACCTTGAGCCTCCTTCCAAGCTCTTTGTAGAGAAGGAAGCCAGAGAATTCAGCAGTGCAGGACCTCTCAAGGAACTCCACAAAGATCTGCCTGAGTGGCCCCTCAAGTTTGTCAGCAGCTTCCTTGAACTCCTTGTTCCTCACAAAGTGTGTCTGGTTGTAGTCAGTCTTGAACTCCTGGAGCAGTGCCTCAAACTCATCCTGGTTGAGGTTCTTGTTGATCTCAGTGTTGAAGAGGGTCTCCATCTCATCAAAGTCAGTGGTGTAGAACCTTGGAGTCAAGAGGGTCTCCTTGATGTTGCCCTTCTTGTTGCTTGCAGCTGGCTTTGTGGAGGTGGAGGGTGGTGGTGGTGGGGTGGCAGTGGCAGACATTCTTATTATGGTGCTGAATTTGGAGTGTGATCCCATTCTGGGGCTGCTGCCAAATTTGGGAGTGACATTGGAAATTGGTTTCACAAGAGCCATCTCTTCTGCAATGTGAAGGGAAGTGAAGAAGGGTGGTTGAGGACTAAGGAGGAGCATGAAGGACAAGAAAAAGTGAGTGAGGGAGTTTTAGCTTGGATGGAGTGTGATAGAATCTCATCCAATGAAATCTTTGAAGGTTAATTGAAACTTGACATGTGGCAGGTGGTATAAGCTTCAGGATTGGTTGTGATAATTACATGTAGATCACAACTTGTGGCTTCCTTTTACTTCCATTGGATACTTGTGGCTTCTTTGAAGGTTTGCTTAGATTCATAGTAATAAATAAATAAATAAAAGAAAAAGAAATTGTACTTGCATAAATTTTATATAAACAATTATATTTTGATTTTGAAAATTTAACTTTGAGAATTGAATTTGAAATAAAGTGATTTGTATTAAATATCTTTATTAACTAACAATTTTGATAGGTAGACAAATTAGTGTCCGTATACATGTGTTGGTACAAAGATGAAATTTAATTTGCATACTTTTATTTCTTCAAAATTGTGTGGTACAAAAGGAGGTAAGTAAAAATAAATTATCAAAATAAAACCCAATCACGAAGAAGATAAAATGATTTATCCCTAGAGAAATTGGGGCACGTTGTGGTAATAATGCCCTTCATCAACGATACCATGTCTGATATTTTTGAAGATTAACCTATACAATACAAAGATTTTATATTTGATGGGCGCAAAAACACCACCCAATAGCTGCTACTGGGAGCAGAAAACATACAAACCACGTAAATCTGGACCAATGGACCAAAAGGCAGAAAACAAAACACAAAAGCTCGACCACAAAAAATTCTCCTTTTTGTTTTAGGCAAAAAAAATATTATATACAACTTTTTGGGAAAAAACAAAAAACAGATTTCACAAGATATAAATTTGCCTTCTTTTTCCCAAGTGTTAGTACGACAATTCATTTAAATATTTAATAACACAAATAGAAGTGTGAACTTTTACTCCGTTCAGCTCCCTATTTATTTTTGTAAGGGAAGCAACATAGATTAGTTTGACTAAGCCAAAAGAAAAAAAAAGGATTTTCATGGCTTTATTATTTCATAAAAATGAGGTGATTTAAATATAAAGAGTGTAATTATTGGTTATCAAATGAGTTGAGTGGGATGATCTATTTAACTGTGAGAAAATCTTTCAGACCAATGACAATCACAGTAACGCAAACGAATTTAGTCTCTGACTTAATATACTAAAGGATACCCTTGATAGAACAAAAAAAATGAATTGAATTGGATAAATCAATCAAAATAATTTTCCACCAAGTCAAACTGAACTGACATTTCCCTTTTTCTAATCCTAGATTAATTTTAATTAAGTGGTACGTTCCCTCAACAAATTATTTAGGATGACATCATTTTAGCTTTGTTCCTTCAATTGCATTGAAACATACCCAGCGAGGACCTAAGGAGAGAAAAAGATATAATCCTTAAAAAAAAAAATCAGTACACTACTTACAGATTCTAAATTTCTAGTGGTAAATAAAAAAATCATCCAATCTAGAGATCTTTAACAAAGGACCGAGTGGAAGAGATAGGCACACCTAGCACAGCACCTATCATAAACTGGTGCAGAAAATCTTTGTGCATTATTTTGAATGCAAGTGGCGTTTACAGCTTACAACAAACACTTGCCACACTTTTTATGCTAAAATTAGAGAGAAGTGTAGGTTCAATCTCCCCAATTCCAGCATGAATAGTATCAATGAACTTGCATGAGTCAGCACATTGGAAATTCTTACAAACCACAAATTGCTGCAACTATGGAAGTATGGAACCAAACTATCCTCAGTGTCTACTTCAAGGCACACAAGCAATCAAAGTGAAGACCATCAGCAAACCTGAAATAAAGGCCAATCAAGGAAGAGAAAACAGCTTAATAATAATGAAACTAAAATCATTCTTTTTGCATTACATTCTACATATTCAACGTGTGGGTAACTTTAGTTAGATTTTTTTCTTCCTAGTACAAAACCACGAGTATTCTCCATAGGAGACAATCCTGCTCGAGTTGAATAGAACTACAGTAGGTGACAACAGTCTTCCTCTGGGTATTTAATGCAGTTGCATACTCAAGACTTTAACTTGAGACCACTGATTAAACTGAAACAACCTCATTACAATTGATTCACGGACATATTCACGTTTTAGAATATGCACTTTAACTAGATTAGAGTATTGTTTTAGAACCATTTTACTTGATCTTAAGTCAGAATATGCACTTTTTATAACGATCAAACTTAAAGCAACATTTCATCCATGGAGACTTAAACCAGAGTATGGTTTTATGGGTTTCAAGCCAATACCCAAAATTTTTGGGAAGAAAAAAGGATGAAGAGTGAGAAGACAACCTCTTTGCATTGAAAACCAAAAGCTCGCATCGTGGCTTAATGTGAGTGATTCCTGTCATCGGTTTCCTTGATTGTATATGTTCCATCACCAGTAAAGTGCTTTTGGGTAGATTCTCTGACGTTTCCTCCAGCATGGGAGCTTTGCACAGACTCTTCCATTACATCTTCAGTTATGCTTTGGAAATTCAGAACTGTTTGAATGGATGTTCGGGCTGAATCTTTTGCATCATCTTCAATACTGTAGAATGGATCAAAAGAAGGCTGCCCGTCGTCATCTGCAAACTTCATGTCACCATCAAAATTATCAAAATCAAAATTTCGCAGAAGTTCAGGAACAGGCATACGTCCATCTTCTGCACGCATAGATCCCATTTCAATATCAATTTTCTCCTTTGGGGTCAAAATTCCATCCCCAATATTTGGAGTCAGAGACCCGACCATCATAAGTTCATCCTCCACAACAAATGATCGGAAATTATTCTTCGAATGGGGAATACTGGAACAAAGTGTTTCTTTAAGATTTCTGCATGATCCCCTATTGAATGGGTTCCCCTTCTTATCATATTGATATCGGAAGTTCTCATAAGTTGTCTGCATGACCACAAAGGCAAAAAGCCTAAATAATCTTCAACCAATAAACAACAATCTATAAAAATAATGGTCATGTGGACAAGACACTGAAGAACAGGATATACATATTACAGACAAGTGTCCCAGTAAGGTGCTTATTAAAAAATTAAAATCAACTCTAATAAACAGATCCTCTTTAAAATAGAAAGAAAAAAGGGGTTATATTATAATGGCCAAACTCAACATGATGAAAGCATTAAAATCCTGAAGAGAACCTCAAGCCTGAATTGAGCATCACTATAGAAATAAGTTGCCAGGAAATAAGTAGGCAGGAAATAATGTCTTGAATTGCTTTCTATTTCCTAGTTATATTATATGTCATTTTCAAAGTTCATCACAAAAGCTACACAATCATGTTATTTAATTATTAGTACGATTTATTCAGCTGCCACAGATGTCAACTAGAGTCTAGATATCCCAATGTCATCAATAACTTGTCCATAGCTCACGCCAAAAAATATTTTTACCTTGAATAGTGGAAAATTAAAGATGAACTTGATTAATGTAGTCGCATTTAAGTTAAATATCTATTTCAAACTCAGCCACAGTACCTAGTGTTCAGTTATTGTCTCACCTTTTCTCCATTTGCCCTCCTCTTAGATAATAAATCTTTTTATCATTTCAATTATTATATTAATTTCATCCTCTTCTAGTATTGTATCCATTAAACTTCTAGTTTATTATACCAAAACCAGTGTGCCACTTACACAGATTAAAATTCATAATCTTCTAGTTTTTTTGTACCAAGCAGTTTCCCTTCACTAAATCCTGCTAAATTATATGTTCCTGCCAGTGTTACTCATTTGATGCTCAAATGTTGGCAACCATTGAAGCATATTTTTTGAGCTTTCAACTATATGAAGATTACCAGATAATGGTTAATCAATCGTTAGAATTTATGCATCTCTCACTTGAATAATAAATTAATATTAAACATTATAATTTTGTTTTATGTTAAATTGTAAGCAATACAATAGGATGAAGCAAAGAAAGAAAAATCCCAAAATCATGGTAAATAAAGAATCAGAAATGATTAAGAACTTTTTTACATTTTTTGAAGTAAAATAGTCACCTGATTTGTACAAATGAGATAGAAATGGAAAGCTGTGAGGCCACCAACAAACCAGACAGCTATGAAGCAGTATATTATCAGAAAATCTGATACATAATCATGTGTTATTGTCTTCCAAATGCCACTGTGGGCAATATTGATACAAGAGAACGCGAAGACATATATGCACAAACTGGTTGATGTCGAAATAAACATGAAGAAGTACCGATAGTTTCGCTGCAATTATGTCAGTATGTTAGAGAACTAGAACTTGTAAGAAATGAAATGAAGTAGAACATTAATTCATGTTGGTGTTTCTAACCAATTAAGCCAAGGAAAAGGGATCTCTAAGAAGAAGACACATTTAAACTGAACATTCTCCTCTCTCCCATCCTCTCCTTAAAGGATGGGAGGGAGTTACATGCAGCAAGACCTATCTAAAGGTGATACTCGTATCCTTTACCAACTAAAAATCAAAATGGTATTAAAAAACTACTGCCTAACTGTATACATGATTCAATGAAAACACAGAACATATTCTATGGGTAGGAGAACCTCATTCTCCTGCTTATTTCCTTATGCATGCCAGTTGTATTATTAGGAAAATGATACTATCGTCCATAATTAAACATTTCATTTTAGAGCTCTCATAGGTTTCCTAGTTTCAGCACCTTCAATTACTCATAGCTTCTGTTAGGGAAATGTGATTGGTCAAGAAAGCTCCAGCCACATAGTAGTAGCTTGTATCAGAAGTTTTGTAGTGTGCAAGGAGAAGATGCTAAGAGTTCATGATCATGGAAACATTAGACAATAAATCTAAATTAAATTATCTTCCACTGGAGGAGCATGGACATCCCATTATTAAGTAACATGTCAAATGTAGAACTTCCTCAATCCCAAATCTAGAATTTTTTTTTTGCATAACTACTTTTCAAGATTTTTATGAACTGATATTTGAGCAATAAGTCACTCAGTTCAAGGTAATCATCACTTTAATTAGACAATTTTTCAAAAAGGAATAGCATGCAGAGCCTAGAGGTCCTCAATTTTCATGCATAATATGAAAATAACAAAATCCAAACCAGTGTTGTTAAATAGCGGCCAAGGTGCTGCCAGGGCAAAATGGCGTGGTGGATTTTTTGCCAGCCGCCACAGACAATTTGTGAATAGGAGCAATGGTGTGTTTATATGGCAGAATTTCAGCCTTCCACCATCCACCATTGATAACACTGATCCAAATTCCAAACATTCTTGTTCAAGTGTGAGGTTCGAGTGACAATTGATTAGATCTAAGTTTGGAGTGTTTAGAATGAAATTGTACATTCCAGTAAAAATATGTATGAAACCAACTAGTAACTTCGTCACTGCACTTCAAGAAACATCATACTAACTTCAGTACTTGTAATAGATTCAGAAGATCAACAATGTCTACTTTCAAGTTTATTCTATAAATCTTTTGAATTGATTTCCAAGAAGCATAAGAAAAAAGTTGTTGGATAAAACAATGTAACATTGTCTCATTGAAAGTTTCTAAATTTCACTTTTTACAGTATACTGGACTTACTATTCCAATGCACTGGCCAACCCAGGGACAGTGATGATCAAATCTCTGGACACAATTGTTGCATATAGAACAATGAGAAGTACGAGGAGGGCGATAAAGCAAGCACGTATCACAGAACTTTACTTTCACTATGTGACCATTAACAACAACATCTTTAGTTCGAGGTAGTTTCAGATGAGGGGTTGTGCCATTAATCCACTCCATGGAAGGGGTAGGTATATCACATGTTTCATCAAATTCAGGAGGTCTTGAATTTCTGGGGACAATTCCAGGATCTCTCCCAGAAGTCAAAAGGAGGAATATTAAATCCTGCACATGAGTTGTTAAACATATCAGCTTTTATTTTCAAAATAAGAAAGAGGCGCTCATCATAAGCTATGATGAAAGAATAAGATGATAAGGGATTAATGATCAACTAATCATGAGTATGAAATTGAAATAATGTCACCATATGACTTATCATGATATGGGTACTCTTGCGATGGACTTGTACTAGTTGAACTATATTAAAATTTGACCTTGAAAAAAATAAGTAGGAGTATTAGGATATTGTTTTAACGTTTTCTACAAAACTTGCTGACACATTAGCATTAGTCAGAGTGTTCTTTTCTCTCTTCTTTCCTTATAATCTCAAAATGGTATTAAAGCCTTTATATGACTCAGTGATCAAGAGTCTGATCATTGTTGCCCCTATTCTCCATAATCAAATTTTAATTTCAGTATCGCATCAAGTGAGCACGTATATAATCCATGGTGCATGAGGAGGCATGTTAGAGATATGAAACACTATTGGGCTTTTACCAAATGGCTTAAATTTTTAGGAAAGTTGGTCTTTCGTCATTGAAAAAAGTATTGAGTTTGGGGGAAAAGCTAGATATTTTGTCAAAACTAACAGTTTGAAATATATTCATTTTTTCTTTATATAAAGCAGACGCACACTGCTTAAAATGACATTACAGGTCAGAAAATAAGAGAATCTGTAAATTTTGAAAAATTATTTTTCTTTTTATAACATTCAATATTATAATTTCTTACTGCCTATTACCTTAATCATATCTTACATATGCATTAGATAACCCCATGTGTATATAACTATGCATATTGAAAAATTGGTCAACAACTTTGTAACCGGAAAAAGATGAAACACAAGGGAAAATGATAGAAAAAATGCATAGTTGAAGACTAGTTAAAGTAAACTCTCCAAGAATAAATTGCCAAGGGTATTTACCAAAACAGTGAGAATTGAACCCACAATCAATACAGGAAACCAGTAATCATGAATAAGACCATCGGTCTTCTTGATTTTAAGATATATCTTTACACAAAATGCAATTGCAGGTCCAGCAATTAGGAATGTTGTAAGAAACAGGGAAGCTACATCCGGACCAAAAACCAGCCTCCCACCACAGAAAAACTTCTGAAAGAAGTCAAACAAAGAAGAATTAGTGAAGTATAACATGCTTGTTATTGCTTCAAGATATCTAATCATTTCTAAATAATATATGTTTATTTCCAACCCAACACAACAAGGTAAAAACTTTCAGACGGTTGACATTTACAGACTCAAAAAATCCACTGCCATGTGAAAAATTATCTATTAAAATGAATAATTAACCATAAGAAAAGTGTTCCAATTGAAGTGGCACCAGTAACTCAACAGCTTCACAACATCAAGGATTTACATTCACATCCGCAGGAAAATGGGCATATGGGAAGGGAAGCAACAAGCATGCAAGATTAACCACACATTCGCAAGCATTAATTTTTTATCGTAATTTACCAGAAAAGCCAGTTTACCATTAACCCTCTCAAGCAAGCAATCATCAGTACACGTGAAGTTCTCAATCACAAAGCAACATTCATCACATTGAAAGAAACATCCTTAACAAGCCAACAAAAGGCCTCGATTTCACAACTAGGAAACAAAAATATATAATGACAGAAAAGGGAGGTCCAAAAACCACAACTTTTTCAACAAAACATAATTGAAACATAGACAATCAAGTACAAAGAATTAAAACAAAGATTGAATTGTGACCAAACATTCAATCAAATCACCATCAAAATCCAATATTGAGACATGAAAACCAATTCAAAACAAAAGTTGAGATAAAATCTCACGTTGCCTCCCCTCCAAACTTGATAAAGCCTTCTTTGTTTGTGAACCGAATTGCCAGAAGGAGAACCCCCCATTTGCGGAATTTTATTCCCAACCATGGCAGCAGCTGCACCTCGTTAGTCACCAAAACTCCCCTCTCTCTTTCACCAAACCCATAAAACCCAATTCAAGCCCCGACCCAGAAACGAAATCCTCTTAAAAATCCGAAATTTCCTTCTGGGGTTCCTCCAATTAGCCTCCTTATGCAGTGAAAAGGGACAATGCAGATGCAAGAGAGAAAGAGAGGACACAAAGAGACAGAGAGAGAGAGAAAGAAAGAGATGTTTGGTTTAGCTGTTGATGTTGGAATCGCAGCAATGGAGAATCAAGCTGTGACACCAAATCCAAACGGGAAAATTTGTGGGGTTGAAGGGATCATTGGAAGATGAGAATCTCCATGTCCCTTTTTCTAATCAATCCCTCAAAGTTTTCAAGTTTTCTTTTTCTTATTATTTTCTCTTTCTCTCTCCCTCTTCTTTTCTAAGTTTTTTTTTTTTTCTTGTTTCCTGTCTCTCTCTCTCTCTTTCTTTCTGTCTTTCTCCTTCGAATCCAAAGTGCTGACAGCTTTGGGGGGTTCTCGGACGGATTTCCCAATTCTTCGCGCGTAATGTTTCTTATTCGTTACAACACAGCATTATAAAATGCTTAGCCAAGGTATCAATGTTTTTTGTTTTTCTTCTTTTCAAAATACATTACCAATAATGAAATATACAAATTAATAAAATATTCATAAATACTTTCTTTATCGTTGATTATTAAACTTCGTAACAACTTTCGTATGAAGTAGTTTCTTCAGGGAAAAAAGTCATTTTAATACACTCGTACGATCAAAAGAGTTAAATTAATGTAAACACTTTTACATGGTAAGCTAATCAGAAATTGTGTAGACGTAATTCTTAAGGTAATTATTGTTAAGTTAACTAAATTTATTATATATTATATATAATAATTTGTGATTAAATAAGAGTGTAAAAAAATTATACTATCAATACAGATATAATTTTTCATAAAAAAGTAAAAAAGAATATAAATAATTTAAAATTGATATCAATTATATGATTTTAAAGTTATTCCATCACAAAAGATATATATGATGTTATAAATAATGAAACTTTTAATTATACCAATGACTTGCTTTAATTAACTTAAAATTTTACACGATGAATAAAAAATATATTTGTTTTTTATGAAATTAAAACAAAAAGACTTCTCAAAAGTCAAAAGGCACAACTCATGGTACTGAAAAAACAATTCAAATGCAACATAAATCTGGTTGGAAAAATTAGTTTTAGGATCAAATTTAATAATAATTATATTTTTAATTAGTATGTACAATGTACAGTTGGGAGGAGAATGAGTAAACTAATTACAGTTATTGTCCCGTAAGTCTTACAAAACATTTCAATGAATCTCTTCGACATGATATGATGTAACGAGTAGGGCAATTCTTACAAAAGTCAAAAAATGGATGAACCAAAAAACGAATAGAAAGATCTGAAGACTCTCTTATAAGCAATTCTTTCATGCATTGGTGTCGGAATTAGATCGCATGTGCTGCTGCGATAGGTTTGAACCAATTTGTTGATTTATTTTTCCTTTTTTAAATTGAAATAACATATAATTGATAATTATTAATAACAAACTCTAGTTCAATATTATAATGCTTGATAATTTTATTTATTTATTTTCTAACTATAATTAGTAATGAATATCATTGTATGTTGTTGAACTTAAATGTTAGGATATATTTAATTTCGTTTCATATGTTACTTTAATATTATATGTTTTTAATTAATGACATTTATGAGTGGAGTTTAGTTTTGATGAATATTATGTTCTTTTTTGTTTAATACTATTTAATATATTGTGTTGAAAATTAAAATAACATTATTTCGTTATTACTGGTTCAATCATAAATTTAACCACAATCAAAATATTAAATTTTAAACTAATGTTTTCACCAAATTGCATGGCTGCTCTAATTTTAATTAAAAAAAATTACTTTCGTATGATATTATGCATTTCTTTCTTTGATGAGAGCGGGGTAGCATTTATGTCCCCTAACTTACTCTCTTATCACAAGCTTTTTGTGCTTGAATGTTTTTTTTTTTGAAAGAAAAAACAGAAATTTTATTCAATGATAGAAAGAACACTAGGTGTGTCCATCTATATGTTTTTTGTGCTTGAATTAGTCTCTTGTTTGCCCTTCTCCTGTTTCCTTAAATACCATTTTGTTTTTCTTGTTTACATAAGACACATAACCTTCGAAAATGTACCAACTACGACGGGAAGTAGGTGAAATATTTAAATAAGCATTATCAATGGGTGAAATTCTTTAATTATATTTTTGTTCTGAACATATATGTAGACGACCACAAATTTACATATAAATTTTATTTTGAAATAATATTAATTATGAGTTTTTATCTTTTATTTGTTTTCATGTGTCTAACATTATTATTTCATCTACTATTAAAACTTTCTACCTGGCCGGTAAGCAATGAAACACCAATAAATGTTTAAAAAAGAAAGTAGAATTTTATAGTCCGTTTGTGTTTAAAATAATACTGTAGAATTAACCAATTCTAACTAATAATTACTCCATCAAGTGATTTATTAATAAAGAGGATGTAAGACCAGTTGTATTTCTATAAATAAAAAAAGAGAGCACTGGTGAATAGTGATCTTGATTGAACATATAAAATTTTATAGTATAATTTGTGACGGTTAAACTTACGTACGTAAAATTTATTAATTTATAGTATTTTATAAAGAACTTCTGTTGAATAGACTTGGGAACCAACTTTAAGCACTGCATAACATACAGATATACTAGAAGTCTCCTAATTAAAGCATCTTTATAGTACGATTACTTTTTCATTTATGCAAATAGTTTTCGTATTTAATTTCTTGATGATTTATTATGATTTTATGAAGGTGCTTAAATGAACAAAAGTGAGTGGATTGACTTGCTTTGAAGAAACATAAATGTTATCAACTTATCATGGATGGGTAATCAATTTGTAATTAATAAAATAAGTGGAGATGATGTATATAATAATGTATACATGCACACATTGGTAATGGTGGGTGCCATGAATGTCCAAGTCGTCGAAATTACCAAGAGAAAAAGAATTTTCTTCGCGATAAGGAATGTCTAGAATATGCTTTTATAGATCAAATCACCACATAGTAGACAAGCAGATAGCATGGCAATGGAATGATATATTATTATATAACTTATCTAACTATATACTATGCTTTGAAGAAGCTGGCATTTGACACAACGTGGCATCCAATAGCAACCAACTAAAACTTGCTCGGTTAAGTTTCAAACTTCAATTTCCAACTCACAAATAGTAATATAGTAGTGACATTTTCTTTTTCTTTTTGTCTTGTTTTGGTGTATGTTATCCATTAAAAAGTGGCTCTTAAGGTCAAACGTAAAATAATATGATTGTTGCTCCTAGGAATTAAAGACATACATCCTGACAGATTTTAATATCTAATTAAAGGGGCACATTAAGATTAATAGAATGAGATTTAAAACAAAAACGGGTATATCTGCAGATAAAACGGCAAGCGAACATGTCATTGAACTTGAAAATTACTATAAGAAAAGCACGCAATAGAATGAAAAATTCAGTGTCTATCATGATACTGAGGTTGGTGCAACTTTTCAAATTCTATTTTAATTTCTAAAATTTTAACATAAAAATAGTTAGTGTTAGCCAAATTAGTGTCGATTTGGTTGACGCTAATTTTATGTATGATAAATGTTTGATTTGAAAATAACATCAACTTTAGTGTCAACTTGAATGATGCTAGGTATTAAACTTGCGTATCGTTGTTGTCTTCTTCCTTCGCTTATTCTTTCATTTCCTTGATCATTCTTCTCTCTTGGTCATCAACCTCACGGTAGAGAAGTCATTGTCAACACAATTAAGTGAGGTTCGAAGTCCTCTCATTTGTTTTTTCTTGTTCACACACACTTTGTCTTAATCCTCTTTGGTAGCACCCCTAAGCCTCAGTCATTACCGCAAATGAGTGATTGCCCTTATCTCCTAAAGTGATTGTATTTTGTATGTTCGATTAGGTTTTAGTGCTTAATATTTTTTTTGTCCCTAAATTTTTTTGAATTTCACTTTTAGTTCTGAAACCAAAAATCCATCAGTCTTAGGTTCATTTAATAATAATTTTGATCTTTCAAATTACGAAGATAGTAAAAAAATAATAATTATAAATGATCATGTTATTTTTTTCTCTAGAACTTAATTTAACAAAAAATAAATAAATAGATGTTTCCCATTTTTTATTTTTCATATAATAAATATAAACATTCAATATTACTTTTTTCTCTCCATTTTTCAATCTTTTCCCTACTATATATACTATGTTAAAATAATATTACAAAAATTAAATGTATGTTTATATTTATCGAAAAATTAAAAATTAGACGAACATAAATGTGGATTATAAATTATAGTAAGACCAAAAGTGCAATTAACCAACAAGTTATTATATCATACATTTAATTTCTCTTACAACTCATTTCTAATTCTTTTTTTTTTATCTTTCTCTTTGTTTTTTTTCTTCATATTTGCTAGTTTGTGTTCTTTTATTTTTCCGATGTACATTTAACATCTTTCGTCCCATAACAATGTCATGTTGGTAATTTTTACAAATGTTTAATGTTTTTATACATTTGTATTTTTAATTTGTATTTCTATCATGAAGATTGCGACTATTTTTCATCATTGTCATTGATAACGTATTTTGAGAGAAAAAACATTGGAATCATACTATTAATTGGTAATGTGTTTTGAGAGAGACATTATGCGCACAAGAGCTGCAAAGAATTAGCAAATGCCAGTTCCAACACCATTAACAACAACAAAACCAAACATTTGTTTCTCTTTATCTCTTTTTATTTTTCATTTGCATTGTCCCTTTTAACAATAAAAGGAGGCTAATTGGAGGAACCCAGAAGAAAATTTTATATTTCGAAGAGAATTCTAATTCTGGGTCGGGACTTGAATTGGGTTTTACTAGTTTTTGGTGACACGACGTGAGAATCTGAACTTTTATTTTAAATTGGTTTTTATGACTCAAATTTGGATTATATGATGATTTGATTGCATGTTTGGTCACAATTTAATCTCAATTTGAACTTGTCTTGTTTGCCGTTGTTTCAAATAAAAAAATTCGTATTTTTTTTCTAATTGTGGAATTTAGCACTTTCTTTGGCAGGGTAAGGATGTTTCAACATGAATGTTGCTTTATAATTGGAAGCTTTGTGTGTGCAGTTTACTTTAGAGGGTTGATGGTAATTTGGCTTTGTAAATCACAAACAAATATTAGTGATTACAAATGTGTGGTTGATCTTGCATGATTGTTTTCCCCCTTCTTATATATCCATTTTTCTTGCATATGTGAATGTAAATCCATGATGTTTTGGTATTTTGAAGTCGTTAGGGTACTAATGCCACTTCATTTGGAAAGCTTTTCATAAGACAGTAATTTCATTTCAATAGATAAATTTTAACATGGCTGTGAATTTTTTAAGCTTGTAAATGTCTACCGCCTCAAAGCTTTAACCTTGTTGTATTGGGTTGAAAACAAATGTATATTATTTTGGTGTGATTAGATATCTTGAAGCAAAGACAACCATGTTATACTTTACCAAATCTTCTTTTGTTTGACTTCTTTCAGAAGTCTTTCTGTGGTGGGAGGCTAGTATTTGGTGCTGATGCATCTAGCTTGCATGTTAAAACTTTCCTAATTGTCATACCTGCAATTACATTTTGTGTAAAGGCATATCTTAAAACCAAGAAGGCCATTGATCATGATCATTGGTATCCTGTAATTATTGTCGGTTTGGTTTTCACTGTTTTGGTAAATACCTTTTGTAGTTTGTCCTGGGAGATTTTATAGAAACTAGTCTTCAACATTCTTTCTGTCATGTTCCCTTTATCTTTATCTTTTTTCAGCTACAAAAATTGAAAGCCAAAAATGTCTAACATGTAAATTTGTATACACATAGGGTTATCTAATGCATAAGGTATGATTAAGATAATGGGCGTTAAGAAATTATAATATTGAATATTACAAAAGAAAAACTTATTTTGCAAAACTTATAGATCTTTTTTTTTAATTGTAATGTTATTTAAGTAGTGTCCATTTACTTCATTATTTATGAGGAAAAATAAATGCATTTCTAACTGTTTAGTTTTGATCAAACTTTTTTTTCTCTATAACTTGAATACAATGATAAAACATCAACTTTCCTAAAAATTTAAGCCATTTGGTAAAAGCCTAAGAATGTTTTATATCTCCCACTTACCTTCTCATGCAAGATCCCTTATTCCCCTTGCATCATGGGATTATATACATGTCCACTTGATGCCATGCTGAAATTAAAATTTGATTATGGAGAAAAAAGACAATGATTAAACTCTGTCACTCTTGATCAGGCTCTAATACCGTTTTGAGATTATAAGGAAAAGAAGGAAAATATAGAAAACAAAGATTAGAGAAAAGAAGAATTTTGCTAATAATGTGTTAGTATGTTACATAGAGAACAATTACCTAATACACATATTTATTATATTCAAGGTAAAGTGAATATGGCATAACAGTACAAGCCTAACTAATAATACTTACCATGATAAGTCTTGTCAAATATAATAATGTTATTTCATTTTCATACTCATGATTGGTTGATCCTTGATCCTTTTTCATTTTATTATTTCTTATGATGAGCTATCATTTCTTATTTTGAAAATAAAAAGTGATATTTTGACAATTTATGTGCAGGATTTAATATTCCTTGTCTTGACTTCTGGGACAGATCCTCGAATTCTCCCTAGAAATTCAAGACTTCCTAATTTTGACTCTTCCATGGAGTGCATTAGTGACACAATCTCTTATTCGTAACTACCGATAACTAAAGATGTTATTATTAATGGTTTCATAGTGAAATTAAAGTTCTGTGATATGTGATCGCTTTGTCGCCTTCTGAGTACTTATCATTCTTCTATATGCAACTATTGTGTCCAGGAACATCATCATCATTGTGGCTTTGTTGGCCACTTGGCCAGTACATTGGAATAGTAAGCCCATTATAACAAGTTCATAAACTTTCAAGGAGATAATACTACATATTATTATCCAACAACAATGTTTTTATGTTACATGGAAATAAGTGTGAAAGGATTATAGAATAACTTGAGAGTAAACATCATTAATTTTTGGATCTATTGAATGACTATAATTTATCTGGTGATTAAAGTATGTGTTTGAAATACATTGATGAAGTTAGTAACTTGTTTCACTATCATACATCTATTTATTCCGATGTAATTTCTTTATGTTGTAAAGTATAAATAATACAATTTAATTTTTATCTTTAATTAGCCTATGAAAATTAGTGGGCACTTTGGAATTGTGAAGTTTTTAGTCTCTTGAGGTTCCTAAATTAATGTTATAAAATTCATAAATAGGAATTATTTACTCCACTTTTAAATTATCATATTAGAAATAAAATTTACTTTTTAATTTTCTACTTTCAAATCTTCCTAGTTTTCAAGTTGATACCAAAGCTCTTATCATCTTGGGTCTTTTGCTTTTGCATCTCAATTTTTTACACCTTCTTAACAAGAGGTTTGGGATGCCTTTTCTTAGTATTGAGTTATGAGTCTAACTTAATCCGATAAAATTAAATTATAAAGAGAGTTTTCCTTCACTTATATACATTATTTTGGTCTCATCACTAATCATTTTGGGATCTCCAACAGACACATTTCTCATGTCGAGGATTAGACATTTAGAGCTTGAAATTTTCTGGATTGAACATCTATGGATGGTCTCGACATATGCACATAGTTTGATTGTAACCAAATAGTGAGTGACACAATAGGCCTAACAATAATTACTAGAATAGACTCTGATATCATCTTAGAATTTAAATTTAAACCTAACTCAACTCTACAAAATTGACATATAAGTTGAGGGTTTCCCAACACCTTCTTTGCACATGTTGATTTAGACCCACTCGACATTGTCCATAACTACCATTCATTGTTATCTAAAAAAATAGTTAATGTTTGTTAACTCATTGACAAGTGTATCAATTTGTCACAAGTAGTAAAGTAAAACGAAAGTCCGAGTGTCAAGTCTAGGGAATTTATTTATACTTAGATTTGTGCACATCCAATTTTCAAAAAATTGATAGAGTAAAAGAGATAAGGAATTGTAAGTGAGAAATTAAAGGAGAAAGTAAAAGACAAAAAGACAAGAAATAAAAAATAATGTAAATGCGAGAGATGAATTCAGAATGCATATGTGTTGGGGCTTAGCATATCAAAATTACTTGTGATGCAATGTTAATAATTTTTCTCTATCTAATGTTATTTCAGTTTTTAGTAGCATCTACTATGATACTCTATCTTTGGTTCTCCGCATGAAGAGCCTAATTTATATATTTTCTCTCTCAAATTCCTTTGCAAAGATGAAATAGTAAATTGCATTAAGATTAAAGATGCATGAAATAGGCTAAACAAATATCACTCTATTCCAAGACATGATTTCATTTAGATGCCATTTCCCATTTCTCTAGAAAATAATCATTTTCCAATGCATTATTTTCTAAACAATAAATGAGCATGAGTGATCAAACCACAATCAATAACAATAAAGCACATAAAAGAACAATAAAAATTGGAATTGCATTAAATAGATAGTAAGAAAAAAATTACTCCCTCCGTTTCAAAATACATGTCCATTTTGGAGAAATTTTTTGTTTCAAAATACATGTCCATTTGATAGTTTAAGGATGCATTTTGACTATTTTGCCCTTGCCTACTAATTAATTGGATTCTAGTTTTTTGTCCACAATAATTAATTCCCATTTTGACTATTTTGCCCTTGCCTACTAATTAAGAAAATGAGAGTACATACCAGTTATGTGAGTGTTGCTTTCTTCTCCTGTAGCAAAGTTTTCTTCCTCACCATTTAAATCATGTAGTTCTTGATTTAAATCAAACAATGGCTCTTCATTTAAATCAAACAATGGTTCTTCATTTAAATCAAATGGAAAAGCATTGAGATCCATAGCAAAATTTTGTTCTTCATTAATAATATAAATTTGATAAATGAGTACCTAACTCTTATATATACTGAAATTATAAGTGTTTTTGAAAAAATGGTGGGAAATACAAATTTTAATTTAACTTTGGTGGTAAACATTTTAAGATTAGAGTATAATTAATAATGGAGGGAAGTTTTTTCAATTGAGTTTTAAAAAACTTTGATAACCGAACTATGCCAATTGAGCTTTTCAATACCGAAGCAAAAATAATGCCATTTAGTAGTATTGGTATTGCCAGTATGTATTGGTATTGTAATTTGATTAACTTTAATTAATTTTGGTATTGGGAGTAATTATGAGGTGGGATAAATAAATATAAAATGGAGAAAATAAAGGACAAGGGTAAAATAGGAACTTTTGTGTCAAATTAGCCTGTCCTTGGTTACCGCAATTTCTCAAAAATGGACATGTATTTTGAAACTGAGGGAGTATATTACAAGAGTTTGGTCTGTCAGACTCCCAACAATGGGGTTTAGCCTCTTATTTTTATGAGAGACTTTACACTTTAGGGGTTGTGGGGATGGAAGAAGAAAAGGGATGGATAAAGGAAGAGGGGAGAATGGCTAAAGAAGGAGTGGTTCCCCTATTAGAGATGTTCAGGCTTCAAGTGTATTCAACAAAGAGTTCTGAGTCTCGATGTGTCTTTTTCTTTTACTTCCTACTCCTTTTATAGGCCTAAGGTAGTTCAAAATTCACGTGACCTCGCGCTAAGTGTGCCCTTCTGGGCTTAGCGGGTATGGCGGTGTGATCACACGCTGAGTGCGGCAGCGTCTGGGCTTATCGTGTATGGCAATGATCACGTGCTTAGCGCGGGATTCGCGCTAAGCACGCCTTTGGACTTCTTCGCATTAAACTCGAGCTGGCCGCTAAACGAGTTGACATGCTAAGCGAGCTGTCCTAATCTTTAACTTTTTCTTCAAGGCTTTGCATCAATTTTCCTTCAAAGCACTTGTAATTTTTCTTCTTTTGACTCTTGCTGGTCAAGAATTAAAATGATATTAAAATTCTCATTATTCCATTAAAAACAATAGTAAAGTAGAGGAATTTTAATCATTCTTAGTCAAAATTGATTATCAATTAAACCCATTTTTCACAATTATTAGTATTCATTATCATTATTCATCACTTTTTTTCATCTTCTTTGTTCACTATCATTTCTTTCAAATGGAAAGCCTACAAACTCTTAAAGACTTTCTTAGTAAGCCTTTTGATGAACATTCTCTAGCTATGACTAGTAAGAGTTCTAGCTTGTTATCCTTTAATGCTTCTAATAATACTATACATATTTGGATTGGGACTTTGGAGCTACTACTCATATGACACATTATCTTAATTTTTTATGTTACACTTCTTAATCACCTAGTAAACACCATATAAATATTTCTAACAGGTCATAAATCTTTGTTATTGGTTGTGGTAACATTCAACATCAACAATCTCTTCACTTGAAAAATGTGCTCTATATTCTAAGATATTTCAGTGGGGAGAATGATTGGACTGGGGTGGGTTATGCTGTTTGAAACATGATAAATAAATAAAAAGTGATGTGGTGCATCAAGTTTCTTCTTCATGTCATCAAACAAGCTCAAAATTTGCAAACACTTTAATATGGCTTCAACATAGGTGTCTTGACCATCATCCTTTAGTATTATTAAGTCTTTTATCCTTCCTTATTTTGCTATTCAGGCCTTTCACTGTGAAGTCTATTAATTTGCTAAGCACCATTGTTCATTTTTTCCTCTTATAGTAATAATAAAAGTGTTAAACCATATAATCTTGTTCGTATTTATGTGTGAGATCATGTGTTTGTTTGTAACATTTCTAGTGCTAAATAATTTGTTTCCTTTATTAATGATTGCACTCGAGTAACATGAATTAATCTATTTTCTCAACATATTTATTTCATTATTATAGTTGAAACTTTGAGATGTTCCATGCATGCATGGTTGTTGTTCCCCTTCCCATATGCCAATTTTCCTACATATGTGAATACCAATGATGTTTTAATATTGTGACTTGTGAGTTTGCTGAGGTATCGGTGCCACATTCATTGGAACATTTTTCTTTCCGTCAAAATTTCAGTTCTAAATTTTGACATGGTTGTTGAACTTTTCAACATGTAAATGTCTACCATCTAAAAGCTTTTTTAGTTTTATTAAAAAAAATATTAGTAATCAGTAGAAAGTTTAATAATATAAGTATCAACAATGATAGTTTAAAAAAGTATCAATAATGATGATATCATCCTTTTTTAAAAAAAATGTTCAAAATCGTGCCCCAAAATCAAAATTGACCAGGTTTCAAAAAAACATACATCCATATTTGAATGTGTATTTTATTGATGTTGACATTTCATTGATATTGTAAGTAAATCATGATTTCATAGACGAAGATCAGTTGCTTAACAATCTGGAAGATGAAGAGCAAGAAGGCATTTTTTTATTTTAGCATAGGAATTAACAATGTAATTATTGTAGTTATGGATAGATAATGAAATGTCTATTGCTAACATTGAAGTAAAAGAATAGATGAATGTTATTGACTTAATGGGTCTAATTCAATTAATTAAGTCGCGTGTGTGATACATTATATATGGATTTTTTGGAAGATAAATACTACTAACTTTTTTAACATACTTTTTTTTAATTAATTTTTTTATTATTGGACAAAATTATTGAAAAGAAAATTATTAGCAACACAATTGTTAACATTTTTTAATATTCACTCTATTTGATTAAATTTCTTTGAAAACTATAAAATTAAGAAAACAACTTAGTAAATGAAAAGTGGAATTCACAAGAAAAAATGTGATTTCTAATCCATTTTAATCAAGGGTAAAAGGTGTGTCCAAAAGATTAGGTGATTGAATTTTTGTTTGAATCCTAATAAATTTTTTAATGTTTTGGTCCCTAGTAAAATTGTGAGTTTTTCATTAAATATGATTGAAGACTTTTGTAAAAAATAAAAATAAGATGTGAGACTTATAATTTTTTTGTGATTTTTAATAGTCAAATTATTGGTATTTTAAAATTGGATTTGGATAGTTTATGTACTAATTAGCCAATACTTCATGACTTAATTATCATTTGCATTCCACCCGAAATATGCAACAATATGATTTAATTGATTTTTAAGTTTAGGAAAAGGAAAAATTATTTATTACTCCTTATAGTAGATAGAACGCTGTAAAAAAACAAAAAAGATGTATATACTACTAACAATGTAACTTGCATAAATGTTACAGTAAAAAGATATTAACCAATAACATTTCAATAATTTAACTCGAGATCACACACTACTAGTAAGGCTAAAGAGTTTCTCAAGATCCGAAAATAAAATGAACCAATTTGTAATTATTTTAAATTCTAGATTAAAAATGTTCTTCCTTCTCATTGTAATTTAATTTTTTTTTGTTATTAAATTCTTTCAAGCTTGTTCCTCGAAGTAATGAGATAAATGTTAGCACTAGGATCGTATTTTTTCTAATACATTTATTAATTTTGATTGAAATTTATTAAAAATTAAAAAGGTATCCCATGCTAGTAAATGCCTTTGTTCTATTTCAAATCAAAACGAAGGGAGTTCAAGTTTAAATGCACTTATTATTGACAAACTTAGGATGTTACAAGCATTTAAACATTGAATTGGAAATCAACAATTCTATAACCACCGATAAAATTTTGAAGTATGTTTGTCAATGTGAGATGGAAAAGAAGGATATGAGGAGACAAAAAAAGTGAAAAAAGCACGATTCCTTTTGGGATGTTGAAACCTTAGTTATCTTCTTCTAGTATGTATTAGTAACAAATATTGAAGAGCAAGCATGCTAAACAAGTCATTTACCAAGAAGAGTGTTAGAAACACAATCTTGATGGTTGGTTAAAATATACTAGAAATTACAAAATTATAAGTAAGGTCTTGTTAAATAAAGACCGAGAACTACATAATTTTGTGATTTTAAATAAATTTTAACTAACATTAACTAGTGTTAGAAAAAAAAATGTATTAGAAAGTGTAATGCTAGTATTTCTGTTTGAAATATTCTAAATTTTCCTATTATATTATCTTACTTCCTTTGTATAGTATGTATTAAATGTATTTTATATTTTTAAGACTTTAAAATATATTTACTTTTTCATTTAATGCTTCCTTTGTAAGGAAGTAGGAGGATTAATTAGTAGAAGAATATAACATTAGGGGGCATTTGTTCATGGATTATTTTTACATTTTCATGAATGTTATTCCAAGAAATATAGCATTGGAATATCATTTTTGAGTTTTTTTTTTACAAAAATATTTGGTTATATTTGAACATTCCTGGGAATAAATTTTAAAATTTAAAATATTTAAAAAAAATCATTTGTATTAGACGATAAATTCTCACATTCCTATGTCAATCACTTTTCCACCCTTTCTCATGGGGAATATAAATGTTGAAAAACATGGTAGAAATGAAAATTATAACATTTCTAGGAATTAATAATACCCAAAAATGTTTTTCAAAACTTGTAACAAACATGGGAATATTATATTCTCATCTCCACATTCCTAAGAATTTGATAAGATTTTGTGAAACAAACATTTCATTCCAAATTTTCTTTTACCAAAACTAACAATGCAGTTTGAATTGCAGACAAGATCTACAATCCATACTAAGTTTAAGAAAGAGAATAAAGGGCGAGCATTGTTCATGATTCATTAATTTAGCGCCTTCATTCATTTATATGTCTTGCACTGATATGTGAACATGTGCAAATTCTGGTAACTTGTCATTTGTTTTCTCCTTTTTTGAGTGATGAAAGTATCTGAGTTTCCATTAAGCATATCATTGGTTTCATTCACTTTACAACTGCCATCATAAATCAAGCCACCTATACCTTTTTGCATGCCTCCCCAGTCATAAGCAAATCAACATTATAACCTTGAAATCCACTTTGCCTACAAATATTCCCTTATAGTACATGCCCAAACATATCTGCATCAAAAACAATTGAGATATCTAAATCATACAAGTTCTTAAGTTTCTGTGACTACCACAAGTTATGCAAATTCCTCATGTGTTTCTCTTTTGAATTTAAAAAATCAGACCATGAGGTAGATATGTAAATGACTTTACAAGTTCTTGATCATTGACTACTTAGGACATAAAGTTATGCATGAATAATGAGTAATTTTATGTGTACATAAATATCAAAACAAACATCAAAATGGTACCTTCAAATAAACCAGCTAGAATTATTGCTTCTCTTCATGAGCATTGGCTCCTTCAGTTTTGGATTTCAATTGATCAGCAGGAACAAAAATATCATATTCAACTTCTTTTTCTCCTGCCTTCTTCTTTAGATGATCATCAATGTCATTGTAATCCAATTCCTTCAAAATGGAAGGAACTCGCATACCATCCTTACCATACATTGTTCCCATTTCCATATCAAATTTATGTTTTGAGGTTATAAAACCTTTTTCAAGATCTGAAGTATAGGATTCATCTTGAATATTATTCTCTATTGTAACCCATTCTCTAAAATTGACTAATTTACTTGGGATCTTAGCACAGGAAAGTTCTTTGAAGTTTGCCAATATTCCTTTTGTGAATGGATTTTCCTTTTTATCATATCGGTACCGAAAATTCTCATAAGTTGTCTATTACAAAAGAACATGTCAAAAAGAGTTAGTCTAATACTACTAATATGCCACGTGGTACTTTACATGATAAGACACAAACATATGGGTCAAATTTAAAGGCAAATTACAATGAATACTAAATATGAAACCCAATTAATGTTCAAACCATATATAATAAAAAATTCTCATACAAAAATTTCATCTCTAGCTTCATTTTCATATCTTCACAACACTTTCCAAGGAAACAACAAGAACTTGTATGATATAGCAGCAACATAGTTCAAAGAAAACAATCCCCATAATATATGGTCTAAATTTACTATTGATAACTAAAAGTTTTTTTTATATACATTGTCAATGTAGTGAAAAATCTAAAAGGAATTTACCTTAATATCACATTGTTGAACGATGTGACTTTGGAACCATTTAACTTTATTCCTATTTTTTAGGCATGAACTGTTTATGCTTTTTTTCTATTTGTTAGCAGCTCTCTTTCGGTTATAATTTTTCATAAATATGTTACTTAAATCTAAATAAAATAATCCTTCTGCAATCACAATATCTCCGCTTGTTTCTTTTATCGTTTCACTTCATTTTCAGCCCTTATATAAAAAATACAACAAATTGGTATCCAAAGCTCTTATCTTTGAGGGATCTATGAGTTGAAAGAAACCATAATGGAGGGAGAAACATTATACACAAGGGATCCACCACCAGTTTTTGACGATGAGAAGTACAAGTTATGGGCTGCAACGATGACTACTTATCATTAAGCGTTGGATCTTTGGGAGGCAGTAGAAGAAAACTATGATGTTCTTAAATTACCTTCAAACCCAATGGTAGCTCAAATGAAGAATCACAAAGAGAGGAAGACAAGAAAGGCTAAAAATTGCCTTTTCTGCTATGTCAAAAATAAATTTTTACCAGAATTATGAACTTCAAGTCTACCAAAAAGATTTGGGATTATCTCAAATAATCAAGGCTATGAAAGAACCAAAGGCATGCAAGTGCTCAACTTGGCAAGAGAATTCAAGATGCAGAGCATAAAAGGGACTAAAACAATTAAAGGCTATGTTGATTGGTTGTTAAACATAGCAAATAAATTGTAACTTCTTGGGAAAGACTTTCCAGATGAAAGAATAGTGCAGAAAATTCTAGTTACTATACCTAAAAAGTATGGATCGAAGATATTGGTGTTGGAGGAGTCAAAAGACCTGTCAACCATCACCTTGGGAGAATTGATAAATGCTTTGCAGGCACGTGAGCATAGAAGAATAATGAGACAAAAGGAGCTAGTACAAGGTGCTTTTCGTATGAAAGCACAAAATTCAAGAGATGGCAAAGACAAGAAGAACAACAAATGGAAGAACAAAAAATCAGAACACTCCAACAAGCACCAAGATGAGACCTTTCCTCCATGTTCGCATTTCAAAATGACAAACCATCCTCAAGCAAGATGTTGGTGGAGGCCAAATGTCAAGTGCAAAAAATGTGGCAATATAGGACATGTAGAGCGAATCTGCAAGTTTAAACCAGAGGAGGCAAAGGTGACTACAAAGGAACAAGAAGATGAGGAGTTCAAATGATTTATGGTTAATAGTCAATGACTGCACAAACCATATGACCAATGACCAGAAGCTCTTTAAAGACCTTGACAAAATCATTGTTTCCAAAGTAAATATTGGAAATGGTGATTCATCTCAGTCAAGGGAAATGGACCATGGCTATTGACAACTTGATAGGTTTGAAATATATCTCGGATGCCTTATATGTGCCTAGCATTGACCAAAATTTGCTCAATGTTGCACAACTTGTAGAAAAGGGCTACAAAGTCATATTTGAAGACAATTGGTGTTTGATCAAAGACACAAAAGGAAAAGACACATTTAGGGTGACATGAAAGCTAAAAGCCATGCTCTAAATCTGATGGACGAGGAGCAAATAGTTTTCTCAAACACAGTGTTAAACTATGGCACAAAAGACTCAAACATTTCCACCTTGTTGAACTTTGATACATGCATAAGCATGCCTTGGTGAAAGGTGTCTCAATGCTTGAAGACAAGTTGGCTGATTGTGTGGCTTGACAATATGGTAAGCTAGTCAGAAAATTATTTTCTTAAATATCTTGGAGAGTAATTCGAAAGTTGCAGCTGGTACATATAGATGTTGGGGGACCTTAGAGAGTATCATGCTTAAATGGTAATAAATACTATATTATATTTATCAATGATTATACCAAATTTGTTGGATTTATTTCTTTAAATCCAAGATTGAGGTTGCTAATATTTTCTAGAAGTATAAAGCATTGGTAGAGAATCAAAGTGGTTGTATGTTGCAAACAATAAGGTCTGACAATGTGAAGGAATACACAAATGATGTTTTTGATAAATTTTATGAAGAAGTTGGCATTGAGAGCAAACTCATTGTGCCTTACATCCTACAACAGAATAGTGTAAGTGAGAGAAAAAATAGAAGCATCATGGAAGAACCTGGAGTAGAGATGTCAACCACAAAATGGAAAATTTCTTGGGAGTAAAGATGTCAAATTCATGGAAGATCAGCAATGGAGTTGGGGGGAACCAATAAAGACGAACCTGCCAAAAGCCCCACAATTCTTTGATGATAATGTAGATGACATTCATGTTAGAGGTACAAGATCTTTATCTGAGATTTATCAAAGGAGTAATGTTGTTTATCTTAGAACTTGTAAAATTTGAAAAAGCTAAGAAGGATGAAAAGTGGGTAAATGCTATGAAGGAAGAGTTAAAGATGATAAAAAAAATGAAACTTAGGAGCTAGTGGATAGACCTCAACACAAGCAACTTATAAGAGTCAAATGGGTTTATAGAACCAAACTCAATTCGAATAGTTCTATAAATAAATACAAGGCCAAGTTGGTGGTGAAAGGCTCATCTCAGATGTTTGGAAAGAGTTTTTTAGAAATGTTTGCTCCGGTTACACACCTTGATACAATTAGAATTCTACTTGCCTTGATTGTGCATAAAGGATGGAAAACTTATATTTTAGATGTAAAATCTGTGTTTCTAAATGGTTACTTATAGGAGGAGATTTATGAAGATTAGCCTGAAGGGTTTTAAGTTAAAGGGGAGGAGGAGAAAGTTACAAGTTGAAAAAGGCGTTATATGGTCTTAAACAGGCTCTTAGGGCTTGGTATAGCAAGACAAAAATGACCATTTTCAAGATCTTGGATTTGTCAAAAGTCCTAGTGAAGCTACATTATATGTGAAATTGGTTGATGCTAATTTAATCATAATTTCTATCTATGTTGATGACCTCCTTATGACAGGCACGAATGAAAAACTAATAATGGAGTTTAAAGTTGAAATGCTCCAAGTGCATGAGATGGAAGATCTTGGTTTGATGTACTTTTTATGGGATGAAAGTAAAAAAAGATCATGATGGAGTCTTTATATGCCAAAAGAAGTATACAAAGGAGATACTTAAAAAGTTCTGAATGGAGTATTGCAAAAGTATTACCACTCCAATGAATCAAATGGAAAATTTTAGCAAAGCTGATAGACCTGATAAAGTTGATGAAATGCATCACAGAAGCATGATTGATTGCTTAATGTATCTTACTGCAACTAGACCTGACATTTTGTTTGCATTAAGTATACTTTCAAGGTTCATGCATTGTGCTAGTGAAGTACATTTGCAAGTTGCCAAATGAGTTGTTAGATATATTAAGGGCACTTTAGACTATGGTGTGATGTACTCTCATTCTCATAATTTTAAGCTTCATGGATACTCTGATAATGACTAGTTAGGTTGTGTTTATGACATGAGAAACACCTTTGATTATTGTTTTACTTTGGTTTTCTAGAGTTTTTTCTTGGTGTTCCAAAAAGCAAGAAGTTATAGCTCAATCAAATGCAAAAGCATGCATTTGTTGTTGTTGTAGTGAATCAGACTCTTTGGATCAAAAACATCATGACAAATTTGCATATGGAACAAGGAGAGAGAACACAAATGTTTGTGAACAACCAGACTCCAATCTCAATTGCCAATGATCCAATATTTCATGGCAAAACAAAGCATTTCAAGATTAGGTTTTTTCTTCTAAGAGAGGTTCAAAGGGGAGGAGAAGTAAAGCTATTGTACGGCAAAACAGAGAATTAAAGTGTTGACATTCTAACCAAGGCACTTTCAAAAGCCAGATTTGAATACATGAGACCAAAGCTTGGAGTCTTGAGTTTCAAAGTCAAGGAGGAGTGTTGAACAATGTGATTGTTGGAACCATTTAACAAACTACAGAAGATCATATTTTTATGCTATTTTTTAGGAAAATAACAGTCATGTTGACGGATAGGATGAAACTGTTTTATTCTTTTTTTTTGGCATAATTAGTTTATTGTTTTTTCTATTTGTTAGCCACTTTCTTTTAAGTTAAAATGTTTTGTAAATAAGTTTCTTATATCTTAATAAAATAAGTCTTATGGAGTCACAATATCCCCGTTTATTTCTTTTATCGATACACTTCATTTTCAGTCCCTATAAACAAAAACTTCACACATCATACTAATGAATAGAAGGATGTGTATAAATCAAACTCTATAACCAACAACCAATTCTAAACTTTCCTAATAATGAATTAATTATAACTAAAAATTCCACAAATACGTACAAAAAGAAACCAACTCGTAGAGGTTTTATTTTATAGACAAATATTAATTGTTAGTTTATTTATTTTTTTATCAACGGGGAGGATTGAACCCACAACACCTTTCCCTCATAGAAGTTGGAATTATAATTAATGTTCATCCATAGCTTATAGAAGTAGATAATGTAGAGCATTAAAAAAAACATTATACCTGATTAGTCGAAATCAAATAAAGATGGAAAACTGTTAGCCCTCCCACAAACCAAACAGCTATGAAGCAATATACAATGAGAGTAACTGATAGGACATCGTGTGATATGTTGACCCACAATCTACCTTCTTGTCGAAGAAGGTTAACCCAGGAAAATGAAAACACGTATATACACAACAAGGTTGATGATGATATGAACAATATGAAGAATGGGTAGTTACGCTGAACAAACATGAAGACAAGGAAGAAAGTTAGGTTCTGTTGAAGATAAGAGAAATGTGAAGTTCACTATCTATTGCGTAAATGGGTTAAATATAGTAAAACACATACATAAATTTATCAATATGTAAAAGTGTAAAGAAGAAAAACAAAAAGGACTTTTCTAATCATATGTTAATTAAGGGACACTAGTCTGCCCATGTGCATTGAAGCAATGAAACTATCTTAATACTACAACTAAATTGAAAACAAAATGTACAACATTGTAATGTCTTTGATGTTTTAATATATTTTTCACTATATGAAAAATGAGATAAATGCAAGCAATTTATATTTCGATAGCATTATAAAAATCATTTACTATTAATGCATTCTAATTAAATTCAACAAATAATATATAATTAGGATTTAATTTAAATATATTGATAATATAAAAAAATTATATTATTATTTAATTATGAATTATCATATATAATAAGATTATTGATTTTTATAATAACTATTTAAAAAAAATATTTATAAAAAATATTTATATTGATTTGAAATTTTGATAACATTAAAAAATTTAAACTAAAAGTCCATACAAATTAAACTCTATAATATAATAATTAAGAATAACTTATACTTACTGATCCAATACATTGACCAACCCAAGGACAATGATGATCAAACTTCTGAACACAATTATTGCAAATGGAGCAATGGGAAGCACGTGGTGGACGATATAACAAGCAAGTATCACAAAATTTCACCTTCACTGTGTGGCCATTGACTAACACATCTTTCACTCTGGGCAACTTAAGATTAGGGGCCCTATTATTTATCCATTCCATGGATGGTGTGTTTATGTCTAATGGTTCATCTAATTCAGGTGGGTGAGCATTTCTGGGAATAATTCCTGGATCTCTACCAGATGTCATGAAGAGAAAAATAAAATCCTGTCGCAACCAATGAAATTTGTCATGTTAAGAATATCATCACCATGCCAAATACTCATTATTGAAAAGAAAACATTTCAACTTTACCAACCAAAACTGTGAGAATCACTGCTCCAATTAGTACAGGGTTGCTAAAGTGAGGGTCTTCTTCCTTTAGTGATACTAACATTCTTATGCAAAATGTTATTGCAGGACCTCCAATCAAGAATGATGTTAGAAACAGAGATGATGCATCCTGACCAAAAACTAATCTTCCACCACATAGAAATTTCTGACATAAAGAAAAGGTTTATAAAAAATTAGTTTATATAAACACTACACTTAACCTTTATATATAGTCTAAGGCCCTATAGACTGGTTCCTAAATAAACAACTCAAGGAACTTTAATATAATCAGTGTTCAAAACACTTCTACCTACTTCCAAAGAACTTTAACATAGAAAATGGTTTGAGCATTCAAGGAACAATTTTTGGATAATATTTGGATGTTCATCAATCTCTCAAACACCAAAAACAAACATCTTGCACTAATCCAAATCTACTAAAAAAACAGAAAATTCTCTCTCTTAATTCTACTCATGAACAACAAAGTAACCTTAAGGGAATTGCTCCACTCACCCATAAAAACTAAAAATTCTAAAAAATAAGGGCACAAATATAATTTTTTATATTTTATCAAGCAACACATATTAATTTTATCAAGTAACACCATCTTCATTTCAATCATCGTAAGATCTCATTTTTCACCCTTAGAGCATCAAATATCTCACATAAAACTTGTAACATCCAATAAACTAAACAAAACACGAAAATGGTTAAAACAAATATTTCTTTTTTCATTCTCCCCAACAATTAATCTTTCTTTGTCAAACATCTGCACCAAAACCAATATGTTTTGTGAAACCAATACGACAAAAGTTTTCATTTTGATCAAAGAAAAACATTAAGTGACACAAATACTAAAAAGGGTGTATGAAAATTTCAAGGAAACAACAAAACAACAAGGGGAAAAAAAAAGTATACATTGTTTCCTTTCCAAACACGGTAGACCCTTTGTTTAACATTGGAAGATTCCATTGAGACGATCCTGGAAGGGGAGGGAGAGGCCAAGTTGTTATTTTGGAGGTAGGAGTTGTTGGTGAACATAATGGCATACGATAATATTGAGTCTCTGTTGTTGTTGTTGCTGCAATGATCACCTTTGTTGTTGGCAAAAACCCACGTGCATGTGTTGCATGCGTTGTATTGACTTAAGATTTTTGCTTCTTCGTGTGATTTTTAATTATTATTGTCCCTCACCGCGAGATCAATTGGCCGTGGTAGGGGAACAACAAGAAGGGAATTAAATTTCCCTTCTAAAGTTCCTTCCCTTTCTTTCTCACAAACTCATTTTCCCACACCCCTTGACCTCTCTCTCTCCATCTCTCTCTCTTCTCCCCCATGAAAACAGCATTGCTCTAACCAATTTTCAAATTCCACCGGTCTTTTCTCATGTACTAACTATTTTAGAAAAGAACATAGCTAAATCCTATATATATGGTAAGAAATTATTTTTGAGTAAGTGGGAATGACTTGGCATTATTTTTCTTATCACTTGCATTCGAAAATCTTACCACTCTTGCATCATTACAAAACCTCAACCCCTAGTTGAACATCATAATTTTTTTGTTATTCATTTGAGTCCCCCGTCTTGAGCAATCAAATGTTTAGTATTTTTTTTATTAAGTAACTAATCATTAATCAATTATTCTTGCATTCGCACGAGTCACATTTGGCGATAGGATGGACTTAGGAGATCCAAATAGATGGCTTTTATAAAATAGGTAAAGACATTATCATTTTAATGTTATTTTTTATTTTAATTTTCTGAAATACTAAATGATAACACATGCATGATTATCATTCATTAAGGTTATTATATAATATAAGAGTTTACATTCTATTGAGGTATCAATGAAAAAAATGAAGTTTATTTTTATTATCTTTTCTTTGTAGCTTTAATGGTAAATTTTAGGAGTAGTGATAGAATAGTCTCTTGGAGCCTATCATTTGCCTTTACATATGTTCTAAAACAATTTATGTCTATAATTATTTTCTTAAAAATAAATAATTAAACATATTAGACAGAACCAAACAGTAGTAAAAACTTATATTTTTTTTAAATTTAAAAGTTAACACAATAGAAAATAAACGTATTGTTTCAAAAATAGTACTTATATATTTAATTAATAACTTTATCTCACACAATTTATCATTTTATAAATTTGTTGTAAAAAAATAATTTGATGTAATGCAACTAATTTGATATAATATTGTATCATATTTAAATTTACATAATAATATTATAGATTTAAATCACTTAATTTTTTTAATTTATAAGTATTTATATTTATTTTTTAAAGTATAATTCACATCTTCAAAGATATAAATTAAAAAAGAGATAAACACAGTAACATGAATATAGAGAAAATATAATTATAACATTTATTTTATACACAGAATAATTTGTATTTATTATAGGACAATTGATATTATAAGATGAATAATATTATAGTATTACTGGACAAAAAATATTGTATGACAAATACTAGTAGTACTCAAATTTTATAAGACGTTTTTGTTTACAAAATTATTAATGTTTTACAAATCCAAGACTAAATAATTTTCCAAAAAATCATATTAACCCCAAAATTTAATTTTTAATTTGTATAAATTAATTTTATTTTATAAAAATATTTTATTTTTTATTTTATTTACTTCTCTTATAAATGTTTAAGAAGTTTTTTGAAAGAGACCTTAAAAATTAAAATCAAGTGAATTATCAATAAAATCTAACTTAATTAATTGAAAGTGGATAAGTTATTATAAATTATCTAGAAAACATTTGATTCATCCAAAATCGATTTGCCTTTCAACTGGTTGCATCCTATCTAATCTGCCATTCATTTTTTTTCGTGTATTTTTTACTCTCTTTTTTTGTAGTGGAATGTATATTTTACTCAAAACAAAACACGTTCAGAACAGAAAAAACACTCATACGTAAAGAAAGAGCATTTATCTTCCAGGAAATGGTTTTCACTCTTAGTTACTTCATGTGTGAAATGCTTTTCAATTTTTTCTGAAATGTTTAGTTATTACCAAAGCTCAAAATGAAAAAAAAAACTTTTTTTTTTATTTTTCTCTATTTTTATTGAATATGGAAACAGTGTAAGTAAACAATCCCCTAAACAAAAATCATGTTATTCAAACACGCTTTTAATTACAATCAATTCTATCGATGACGTCCACAAACGCACTACGCCACCCAAAATATCAAGATGGAATTGATTATTGACCTATGAATCCAACAATCATATCCAAAAATAACCATTTATGCAAGTTATTAATGAAATGGAAAATCACAAAAACAAACAATTATGACCTGAAGTCATGTTAAAATGGAGCACCGGAAAACAGTGAGGGGAAAGAACATTTCAAAATGCCAATGAAGAAGGAGTGGAAAACGATTTACATGGGAAAAAGTTTCAGATGAGTGAAAAAAAAGGGGAGAACATTTTCCAAGAGTTTCATAAATTACACACAATAAAATAAAACATGCACATGCACATGCGGAAATCAAGGTGAGGTCATGAGAGAGAGAAATGAGGAGAAAAAAATAACCTTAGCATAAATTACACCACCATACATTAGCTTTTTCTGTAAGCTCTTATTTGTGTTTTAATATTATAAACTTAGGGTTATTGTTTCTGCACCTCCAAGGAGCTTCCTGCACCCCCTTTTTGGTTTCCGAAATGCACCCCGTTTTTGGCTTCCGAATTACCAATCCAGAAGGTAAAAAAAATAAAATCCGGAAGGTGCAGGAATCAACTTGGAGGAGCAGGAAGCAATAGCCTAAAGTTGTTTTTTAAAGAACTTTTGTATAAAAGTATTCGATCCAGCTTTTTTTAAAGGAAAAAAAAAACTAAACTAAACCAAACCAAATAGTTGGCGTGAATGCCCACGGCAATAATACTTTTATGAGGTTCAAAATGAAATATATCTAAATAAACTAAAAAATATTATCACAAGTCATTTTGAAAATTTTAACTAAATACTTTTCTGCAAAGTATAGATTTCTAAACATAAGGTTCATTTTCTCTAGTTTCATTTCCAAAAGAAAAACACGGTAAATTTTCGGAACCATCCAAGGGGAACTATACTAATAAATTTAAACCAACTATTTGTAGGATTAAAATATCCACTGGCCAAGCATATGCAAAAGAATAGAATATCAGGATGGTTTTTGGAAATGATGGGCAACAAACAAAATATTCAATTCTACAGGTCAAATTTAATTTTACCATGTGGACTACTAAAAAAGCCCTACTACTCAAAATCCATCCCAAAAAAAATAAAAGGGTATCTAACAGCAGAAAAAGAAACAATCTACACAAAATGTGTCTTACAGTTAACTTTTACACCTTAACTTACCCTCAATAGCAAAATAGACAACTTGCTCTTTCATGTGCCAATTTACTAGGTTTGCCAAAAAAGAAAAGTTGGTCTCTGCTAACATCTTTCTACACAGTTCCATCCTGCTGTCTGACTTGTATAGCTAAAGCTGAGAAACAAAAAGCATTGACATAAATCAGATTTTCCTTTTTTTGTGAACCAACCATGTGAAATCCGAATTATATAAAAAAAGTTATGCTATTTCTACACCAGAGAGACAGAAATCATAATTTTTTAGCTTAGAAAACAAATACATTGTTAGTCCTTTAACCAATCAATACACAACATTAAGTAATAATTGATTCAGCATTGCCAAGGTTAGGTCAAGCAAAGGATTTCAAGCATGCATGTTAGTTATAAAAATATTCATGTACCTTCAACAACTTTTGCTTAATCATTGATCATGAAAAGCATGATAAAGGGAGGGACAAAGTATATAAATAATCATTTAGTTTATAAGAAAGTAATTTGGAAAAATGTAGACTAACCTTATCCTTAAGTATATTCATTCGGAGGCCTCCTCCTCCAAAATTCATTAGACAATTAATTAACAAAAGTAACCCCTGCATTTTACAGATCCACATAAGCATTTCTTTTTCCTCTGACCTACTTTGAGAGGAAGAACTGCCCCATAATCATAAGTCAACTCCATCATAGGCGGGATATGTCTGATTGCATAGAAAGCAATGTGGAGATCTGACTCGTTCTTATTTTCACGTATGACTGGACGCCATAATACATTTGGAGAGCAGCAGTGGTTCATAAACCGAGCAACATTTCCTTCATTTTTTGCTGATATATAAAGCGGGGATGGGATTTTCGGAGCTTCAGTATCACCAGGAAAAACTTCCAGTTGCTGATAAATGCGAGTAGAATCAAAAATGTAATCATCTTCATTGTCACCACCAAGCTCCTCCATTCTAGCACTATCTACAACTTCCCCTGCATACTCACATAAGAAAGTTCCTGCACGAATAGAATCCCATGATCTAAGACCCCAACCTTTATTCTTGGTTCTGAAAACCTCCAAACGAAATTTCAAGCCACTTTGAGAAACCCGATTTCGGCAATTGGAAGGACATTGACAAGAAGGGCCACACTCATATATCACAGATTTTAAGTCCGCAAGTAACGAAGCTGAAGAATATGGAAGATAGCCTCCATTTTTTTGAATGCAAGGACAATTAAAATTGTTAGGTTGACATCCACCAACACAAGGGCATCCAGTAGAAGATTCCACAGGAGCAGTTGGCCTCAAATTCTTTAGAGTTGGGATGTAAGTGAAATATGCAGGGCCCTTCTCATTATCAACATCATTCACAAGACATACAGGTATATTTTCAGCCCCAGAAGTAAGATCAGGTAATATAACCCCAGCTCTTGAAGCAGATTTCTCAGTCCATTGTTGAATGGATTTCCAAATCATATAAGCTTGAGGCTGTCCGGGCAACCTGACTAAGTTATACTTGAATACATTGAAACCAGATTTTGCTTTCTCCACCCAGGAATTTTGAATCTTGTAAAGGCCATCATAGACGTAAATCTTCCCAGTTGGATGTTGTGGATCCCTCAAACCCCTAATTACTCTTACTTCATTACCTCTATGCGCACTCTTCTCCAATGCAAGATTACCCCTTTCAAGCTTTTGATCACTTGCTCCCTTGTCACGGTTCACCCCACCTTGGCCACTGTAAATCAACACATCCCCATCCTCCACATTATCTTCATACCCTCCAGATGAGACGATACTTACAGCTAAAGGCTCTTCTTCTTGACTGGTTTTGCCAATGTAATCAATTCCAGCCATAGAAGGAGCATGTAAGCCCACTAAGCACAATTCAAATCTGAAAAAGAAAATATCCCCAATCTCAACACCAGGCACAACTCCAATACGTTTCTTGCTGTTGGTCCGAATCCCTTTATTCATCATAATTGCACCTGCCTTCAAATCAGGCCGTTTTGCTCCAGAGTTAGCTGCCCTATTTGAATCTTCAATTTGTCCAAGCTTTCTTCGCATCACTTCATATATCATGAGTGTATATGCAACTGAATCCCTGCTACCTTCTGGTTGACTAAGTACATCGAAAACCAGTGCATTGAGTGATTTGAGAATATCAGCAGCGACTGCATCCGGATCAACATCAACAGAAACAGAACCACCACTCTGTCTTGCCTTAGTCTTCTTATTTGACTTGCGCTTTGACCTCCCAGTCCCAGTTCCTTCATCTGCATCAATTTCCTCTATCTCAACATTACTATAGCCATCTTCCTCTGTGACCCATCCACGACTTCGGGTATTCTTTTGCGATGAGCCCACGTCTCCATTTGCAGCACCAGTGGGTGTCCTAAATGAATTAATTGGAACTGCAGTAGATACCGGAGCTGCAGGAACGCGTTGACCAGATGGGGTTTGCGCATTCTGTTCAGAGAGCCTCTGGGATTCCGAGGAGATAAAGAAAGGATAGAAGGGTGCAACACCTGAAGGGAAAGGGCCTGAAGGAGAAACACACACAAAAGGGGCACCACCTTGTGGAGTTGAAGATGAAGCAGGATTAGATGGTGAAGGGAACACAGGAACAAGAGTTCTTAAGGGCTTCACATTTAAAACCCTAGTCTTATCAAAGGACTCAGATGCAGGTGTAGTACCTTGACCAAAATGGTGTTCCATTGGTACAATTTTAAAGCAGTACAAATACTCTCTCTTCTACAAGCAACCTTGCCCAAAGTATAGTACCCAACAATCTCAGTGTACAGAAAAATCAATGAAATGCTAGATAATATAAATTAAAGTACAAAAGACCACACACTACAAGGAATGAAAGATGCAATCCTTGGAGTCAACACTGGGAAATACAACACAGTTCCTGAAACAAACATGCAAGAAAATTTGGAGTCAGTAGCCAAGAAAAACGACAAAAAATAAATCTATCCAAAATGTTAAAACAAAAGGGGGGAAAAAACAAGCAAACAAACAAACAAAATTAGATTGCGGAATAGAACCATAAAATTTCTGGCAGCCATCCCCATTCAGATAAAAAAGGAGAAAATTGAAAAACAAAAATCTAAAGAAAGCAAAGCTCAAAAGATAAAAGATAAAGGAGGAAAATAATTGCGTTGCTGAACAGAACCATAAAATTTCTTACAGTCATCCCCATTCAGATGAAAGAGGGACAAAAATTGGGTCTCTGAATAAAACCACAAAAATTTCTTACAGCCACCCTCATTCAGATAAAAGAGGAGAAAATTGAAAAAAAAAAGAATCTAACAACACACAAAAAAAAATAATCTAACGACAAAAAGAAACATGCAAAGGAACCACCTCGAAGGAACGAAAAGAACCAGAAAATGGTGAGAAAGAGAGATGAAAAAAATACAATCTTTAAATCCTAATTCCGATCAGATCGGTTTAGGGGCAAGAATATCAAATCCAGGGTGTGGACTCCTAACTTGAATTACAAAATGGAATCTTTCAGACAAAAAAGGTGAAAATTGAAGCAAACCTGAAGTGGTTTTTGCATATTAAACTAAGCTTCAATCAGAGTCCATGAAACTTCTCCAAACCGAAGCTGCTTCGGCGTTTTGGAGAGAGAAAGACAGAGAGAGAGAGAGAATTTTTGTTGTTGTTCTGTCTTTACGTGGTTTCAGAAATCAGAAATGATCATGTGCAAGTGAGACGCACCAAGTGGTGCTGTTTCTTAGATTATGATGTATGTGTGGCGACATCTGGTTGGACACTTAAGGTAAGCGTGAAAACGTGTTTTTATTGTAAGGAGGCTTCGAAGGTGGCCCCATGGGTCAGATTTGATCGGAATGGAATGATGAAAGGGGTAACCAAATGGAGAATTAGTGGGGGGAATGTGAGAAAATTAATACAATTAAATATTGCATGCTAGAATATGAATCAGATAAAATGGACATGTCCAAGTGTAATAATCTTTTTATGTTGATAATAACATGATGTCTTGGTTTGTTATGCATAGAGATTTTATTCAATTTAAGTAAAATTATTATTTTGGAAGATATTTGAAGTCTATATAAAAAAAAGAAAAATAAGATATCTCTTAAGATGGATTATTGTTATGGTAGGAGTGTTTGTTATTTAAATTAGTTTTTAAAGAAAAAATCATCCTAATCAAATTAGTCTATATAAATTAGTTTTTAACAAAGGTATAGAAAAGGGAAGTAGGACAAACGGGTAAAAAGATGAAGAGAAAAAGTAAAGTAAAAGAAAAAAAATAATAAGCTAACAGATTAAAAGGATGTGTTTGGTTTGCTTTTTTATTTTCTGTTTTTATTTTCTGAAAACTGTTTTTATTTTTAAAAGATTAGAATTTTGAAAATATATTTGGTTTGATTTCTTATTTTCTGTTTTTATGAAATAAAAATACTGAAAATGTATAATATATTGACTTTTTGTTTTTTTGTATTTTGAGATTTGTTTAAAATTACAGTCACCACAATCTCATTTTACCCGAAATGAGCTTCTAACCAATGATTTATTATTTTCATTTTCTGGTTATTTCTTGTTTTCATTTTTATGAAAATATTTTCAAAAATTTAACCAAACAGATTTTCATCACTGTTTTCTATTCTCAGTAAAAATAAAAACACAGAAAACAACGACCCAAAGAGTCTATGCTAAATATCACGGTCTTAATTTCTCTCCACCTTATAACCCTTGTAACCCGTCAAGAAGCAAATGGATCGGGTTTGGTCCAAACCCGCTTCATAACTGTCCCTCGATTCGTATTCATACCCTATTGTGCTTGTTTCATTTCACTTTCTTAATCCTTAAACCTTAAATGTTAAAACCCATTACTAGTATACTGCAGCACCGTTCGTTCATTGAAACCACAAACTCCAAACAGAGATGGCTTTGAGACATCGCCGCCTTACGAAGCAACTCTCCAAGTTTCTAACTCCCGTTCTCAACGCAGGTGCTTGTTTTTCTTCATTCATAGGCACTCTCTTTTGGTTTCTCCCAAACATAAAAAAGAAGTTATTAAAACAGAAAAATCATTCTTGTCTTTGTGATATTTTGTTTTATTCACAAATTCCATGCTAAGATTATTTGCCTATTTAGTATGACGTTTAGAAATCATAGCAGATAACTTTTAATGTTCTAGAGTCAAGCTGAATGATTTTTTTTTATTATCGGTAAATGTTAGTTTTTTAGTTTTGTTAGAAATGAGTTGTGGGATTCGAGTGCGCGACCTTTCCCCCTCTCTTCTCCCTTCACCCTTTCCCAATGGGCCAATCTTATATCTCCCCATTGTATCGATTATAGCTTGATATCTGAGAACATAAATTTTCTTCAATCAACGACAGCCAGCTTATCCATATGTTTGTTGAGCATTTAGAAATCCATTGCATGTCTATGCTATGCATGAGTAAATTGAAAAATAGAGCATTAATATCATGGACAAAATGCAAAGGTGAGAGATTCAATATATAAGTCCTAAATTGCAGTATAGTAATTAGTCACTAGTTCTGGTTTCCTTTGTGTTTTGCCTTTGCATCTCTCTCCTTCATCGCCAGAGAATATTTTGTTTTCTTAGGAGTTGTTAGAATTATGAAAGTGCCATGTAAGTTTTGATTATTCTACTTTTGTTTTAATTTGCTCGCTCTTATGTTTATTTATGATACTGAAGTTTGATGATTACAGCATGGTGTTTCTACAACGCTTCAATATATTAATTTTCTGAATGTGATTATTTTTTTTTTTTACTCCCCCCTCTCTCCAGGTAACTGCTGTCAGCAATCTAGCAAAGCTTTAAACTTAGTGGCTTTGTCTATAATGCATATGCCTTCTGCTCAGAGTCCAATTGCTAATTGGACTCAAGTGAGAGGATTTCGTGAATACAGGTAATTTAACTTTGCCCTTCAGAGTATCTGGTGGTGTGGTGATTTTGTGTTTCTTCTGAAGTTTTTGTGACTGACAGCATAGCAAGACAAAGTAAATTGCAGCATTAGTTGTCATTTATGAATGCTAATTTCAAAGCATCATAATTTAGGATTTTCTAGCTTTGTTAGGTTTCCTGACTTCTGATTGGCAGTCTTATTCAGGATCTCAACAAAGTCTGATGAATTATGTGAACCTGCAACTGAAATTGATCTTTTGTCTTTCATTAAGGCTTCACTGGATGAGTTTGAAGGTATTGCTAGTCTACGTCCTTTCATATTTCTTTAAATTGTGAGCCTTTCATATCCTTCAATATTTTATGAGTGTTAGTTATATGATCTAAATCTATTGCTTACTTTTTGTTTTGATAAGCAACTTCTTTTGCTTCATTATATTTTTAAACCTCGTTCATTTCTTCCCATCATTGACATTGATATAGGAGTTCTGCTGAGAACTTTCTTCTTTTGATTTCTATGATTTGCAAATTTTGTATTTTTCAGTTTAGAGAAATGATTATTTGCTCATACTTTTTAGTTTTGAAATTGTGTGCACCATTTTTTTGTGTTGCAATTTTATTGAGTTTTAGATTCAATGAGTTAAATAGTCCATTCTCTCTACTTCTTGCCTATTGAATAATTTGTTCTGTGTTTTAAAGTGCAGGCACCCATCATTATTGGTTAAATAGATCTGACAACAACGACCAACTTTTTGGAGCTGATGGAATATTTTTAGTTCTTTCTGCAAGGGTTTTTGACTGTGGCATTAAGCTTGAAAAATTGAAGACAATTCAAAAGAGGCATACAGAAGTTAAATTTTTTCTTCTCACTTTGTAGGAATGGATTTTTCATAATAATAAAAAATACATTTTGGTGGCAGGTTCCCTCATATTAATATTATGGGTTTGAAAACAATTCACTCTTCTTCTGATCAAGTGCACCTAATCCAGTTACTGATGACAGAAAATATAACATTCCCCATTTTGTTGTCTCGGCAGAAATTTCCTAAGGTTACGTAAATCCCTTGTTTAGGTTCTAAAATATTGTACCTTAAAATTTGTTGCATGCAAAGACTAATTATTCCTATTACACTGAGTTTTGTTTTATCTAACCTGGACGTGGGCTAGATATAAAGGCTCCTTATCTAGTGGTATCTCTTATGGCTCGTGGCGCTCATCTCTCTTATTGTGTCTGGGTTTACTGTTTTAATGATTGGTTTATCAATAGCTATATTGAGCTGTTGTAACTTTGTTTTTGTTCTCTGGTCACATTTCATGGCTATATATACAGATATATATATATATATATATATATATATATATATATATATATTTTTTTTTTTTTTTTTTTGCTCGGCAAAAGTAAGTATTATATATATTAAAGAGTACCAGAGGTACTATAGATACATAAAGAGATTGGGTTTGCAGCTGGTTCTGAATACTAGACCAAACATTTATATTAGGAACCTAGCTGACCCCAACATAAGGATTACAAATGCCCTGCACTAATTATTGATATTCCTACAGCTATCATCCTTTCCTAATTACGAAAAGCTTCTGTCAGATGAGTGGGCCAGTGGTTGAAATGCAGTGTGAAATCCTTCTCCATAGCTTTAAGCCATGTCCAGGTTAGGAGCACTGCATCATCCAACACTTTACTTCCATCGAAGGTTTGGTTAGCAAAGACTGTCCCATTTCGATGCTTCCAAATGGTCCATGTTAGCGCTACCCACCAGCACTTCCATCTTGTAGCTTTAATTCCAACAGCAGACCCACTATCATGTTGCAGAAAATGGTCCTTCGGGTTTTGTGGGAATACACCCAATGTATTCACCCAGGACAGAGACTCCCACCATAGAGGGAGGGTTTTGCTGCAATTACAGAATAAATGGGTTGCGTCCTCCTCCGAGATGTTGCACAATGGACACCGTGAGTCATTTATCTCCACTTGTCTACTTCGCAGATTGGTCCTGGTTGGTAATCGATCTCTAATGAGCCTCGATGCAAACACTGCTGCTTTGGGTGGAATTTTAAGTTTCCATAAGTCCACAAAAGTCCGATCCTCATTTTCCCCCCTTATTGCTCCCAACAATAACTGATACGCAGTTTTCATTGAAAAATTCCCACTTGGATCAGCCTTCCATACCTATGAATCTGGTCTGATTTGGTGTATTGTTATCTGTGTTGTCTCCTCTAGAAATTCTGCAGCCATAGCGATTTCATTTTCAAAAAGAGGTCTCCTCCAGCTGAAATTCCATTCCCACCCTACAGTGTTATGACTCCCCATGCAGCTGATGATTTGCTGTTGTTGATTTGAGTTCTGGTACTGTCTAGGATATTTTGCCATTAGTGGTCTGTCTTCACCTGCCCATATGTCCTCCCAAAATCTGAACTTGTCTCCACATCCCACCCTCCATTCTATCTGATTTTTAAGTACATTTGTGTCCTGCTGTTGGTTGATCATCATAAGGTCCTTCCACCAAGGTGAATGATGCCTGCTTCTTCTTTCCTCATCAAGGGATCTCTACCCGCCACACTTGGAGATTAGTATTCTGGTCCACATCTCTCCATGGTTCTGAAATAATTCCCTTCTCCACTTTCCAAGCAGCGCTATATTGAACGTCCGAAGGTCTTTTATACCTAGTCCTCCTTTGTCTTTTGGGAGACACACTATTTTCCAATTGACTAATGCAATCTTCCTCTGCTCCATTCCTTCACCCCATAAGAATCTACGCTGAATGTTGACCAGCTTATCTACAACTTTGTTGGGTACCCTGAAAAATGAAAAGAAGTAAATGGGAAGCGCTGTTAGGACTGCATTAATGAGAGTGACTCTCCCTCCAAAGGATACGTGTTTTTGTTTCCATCTAGCTAGTTTTGTCTCACACTTCCTAATGATATGTAAATATATACATATATACATACATACTTACATACATACATACATATATATAATAATCCTTGCCTTTGCAAAAAAAAAAGAAAGAAATAATGAGTTTTGTTTGTTTAATTGTTTGCTAAAATATCCCTAGCCCTGCATTTTAAATAGTCATCGTCCACCTCCATCTCATCCTTGGAGCGTCCATTCCCATCATTATCCTCATCATTGAAGCCAAACTCACTGCTGCCACTACTGCTCCTGTCCTCCTCATCAGGCCTATTATCATCCCCTTGGCCACGAACTGGCTGGTCCCCAGGTTCTACTGGCCAATTAACATAGGCTGTGATCTCAGCAGCAGTGAGCCAGTGGTAGGCCCCTTGTGGACCTTAAATCTCCCTGGAAGGCATGCATCATGAAACCAAGTTCTCTGTGGGTGGCATCCAACTTGAGGTCCATCCGACGCATCTCTTGGTGCAAAGTCAAGTGGCATGGAGGAGGTGGTGGAGCTTGTGGAGGGTGGTCCGCAGAGAGGAAGCAGATAGATAAGTATTGCATTCCTCGTGGGGTCCACCCTCCACAAGCTCCACCACCTCCTCCGTGCTGTTTGACTTTTCGCCATGAGATGCGCCAAATGAACCTCAAGTTGGATGCCTTCTGGGAGTACACACAAAGAGATCAAGGTCTCCAGGGGGCCTACCACTGGCTCACTGCTGCTGATAATTTGTTAAACATGAGGGGGGCATGCTAAAATATAAATTAGGCATTAATCTTCAACTAATAACTTAAGCTTCTAGCTGAGTTGGTTTGGTCCTTTGATGGTTTTCGTGTATATTGACCGACTGCCCTATCTTTTACTTGTTTACAAATCTATATTTGATGTTGGCATGCACATTTATTTAATGTAATTCTTTTGATACGTGTAGATAGAGAAAGGTGCATGCTACATATTGTTTAAAAATTTTAGAAGCCCAGTAATTTATCATGAGAAGGATGCGGGTCTTGAAATTCTAAGCAAAGGTAATGGTTCATTTTTCATGATTAACATCTTGCAGGCAATGTGATATTTGTCTATTTTTCATGTTTTATGTCTGCATTTTTACAATTTTTGATGCTGGTCTCAAATGTAGCTGTTCAGGAGTTACAAGAGCAACCTGGTGGTGATTCTAAGTCACTTAATGTAGTGAGATGTACGTCTTTGAAGCAAGATGGGATCATTAAGGATGAATGTAGTTTTTCTCCTCTTCAGAATTTACTTCTATATTACCCAGGTAATCAAGAGATGATTTTTCTGTATTTCTTCTATCTCAGACTAGAGTTGAAAGGCAAATTTCCTGAGAATGAGCCAGATAAATCAAGTCTCTGCTCCTTTATCTTTCCTTTTCAAATATTACATCTTAGAATGTGCTTTTGTATATCTTTGTGGAGTGAATTCAATGTTATACCAGGGATACAAAGTTGTTTCTGTTTATGTGAGAAACATAATGATGTGAAATCAGGCATGAAATTCAGTAGGCAATGTATACATTATGCTGCTTAATTAAAATTCTAGCTGTTCAATAGGTTTCCCCTCTTTCTGGCATTTGAACTTGGTATCTCAGGAACTGGAAGAAGGTTAATATAGATACTGGTTTTCAAGATATTAGTGCTCTCCCAAATCTTGATTCCTGAAAAGTTCCCCTTCTCTTGTCCCCTTCCCCACTTTTATTTCTATTACAAGTTACAATCCTAATTCCTAACTAACTACAGCTGTTAATTGGGCAGTTATTAGAAAGTTACTCAATTATACTAGTTTTGAGGCTACGATCCTTTGCTTTTCTTCTGTTCCTCCTTACATATTTCCTCCTAATTTGAGTTCTTAGTTTATTACACACTCTTTTGTTCTATTGTGCAATTCTTTGATGCATTTGATTGAAGCTGAGTGCTCTCCAGACTTGCTCTTTGCATGTAAACTTTTTATGGAACATGGTTATCATTATGTTTCCTTTTGGTGTTATTCTAAGGGATTTCAACATTATTTTGACATTTTTATGTTCATTGTTGTATCTTGTTTTTGCTTTATCCTCCTCATGTTGTAGTTTTAAACTTCCATTCCTAGCTATAAAATACAAGAAGTTAGATACCCTAATATTTGTACAATTTATTTTAAGTAGCATTAGCTGTTATTGACTCGTAACTGCTTAGTGTGGTAACTTAGTTGTTTCCTCTTATGCTTAATACAGGTATTTGTATAAATATATGCATGCACTGATTTTTCACCCAATTTCCTTAAGGAGAGTTATTCATGTTAACAGTTGGCTTAAAATATCATTTGCGTTAGTCCATGTGAAAATTAAATCTGGAGGTTTATAATTAGATAGTAACTAAAAATATTTAGAGATAATATATTTTAAGTCTGTGGTTCTTTTTTGTTGAAACTTTTTAGATATTGCAATTTTCTTTTTCCTATTTTTCAGGTTGCGTCTCCACAGATGAAAGTAATAACCGTCTCTTCTTTTCTGATTGCAATCATCATAGGATTCTTGTATCTGGTGGAAATGGAGAGATTCTGGATTGTGTATGTATACTAATTATTGAAATAAGTGCATTTCAAGATGAATTTTGATTTCAGGTCCTTTATTGATTGACTTATTTTTTCCATGCTATCTAATGATAATAGTTGAAGACTGGATTTTGGTGAAATGCTTGAGAAAAAAAGCACTTAGCAACTCCTATATTTATAAATTACATTAAGAGTAATAAACAACGATGAGCATTATACAAAGTCTATCTATTCATTTATCCTAGACATTAATTTACATTATAGGTACCATTTCCTAATTCCAACACTCCCCCCTCGGGCCTCGAGCTAGTTGAATGCACCAAGCTTGGAACAAATATATTGGATTAGTGGTTCTCTTAGAGATTTTGTTAAGGATGTCTGCAAGTTGATCATTTGAGTTGACAAACACAATAACAATTTCTCTGGACATAACCTTCTCATGAACAAAGCGACAGTTAATTTTTCTCTGTTTTCTCTTCTCATGAAACACTGGATTGGAGGCAATATGAAGAATTACTTGATTAGCACAGTACAACTTCATTTGTTGAACATCACTGTGATTTTAGGGACTGCTGGGGAGAAAAAACAATAGGAGAGGAAGAATAATTCTTGTATATTATTCAGGAATAAAAGATTTACATATATAGGCAAGAATGCCAATTACATAATAAATGCAAAAAGGAAAGTAAATAAAAAGGGATCAGATCAAATCAGAGAGATTTGATTCTGACCCAAAATAATAATCAAATCGGAATAATCTGATCTTGATCCTAATTATTCAATCTTCTAGAAAATTAATTCTAAAAATAAACATTCAGCTGTCTAATTAATTCTTAATATATACATACAACTGTCAACAATCACAAAACTTCAACTCCTAATGAAGTTGTTTAATCTTGATAAGTTCACTTGTAGCTGTAGCTATGGCCCTATATTTTGCTTCTGCACTAGACCCAACAACAACATTTTGCTTACTTCTCCATGATGTATCACGTGGTAGAGCATCTATCAATTTAGTCATGGACTCCTTCAATTGGATACATAGTTCCCTGTAGTAGAGTGTCTATCAGTTGGAGACCCTGCCCAATTTGCATCCAATACCCAGTAACTTGGGTAACTCCTTTATACTCATAACAGTACTTGTCCATGAGCCTTTTAATGTACCTAAGAATATGAACCACTGCATCCCAGTTATCTAGTATGTTTTGTATGGGCACTCTTTCTTTTGCTATCATGTTACAAAAAGTGATTTTTCCATTTAGTTCATAGCTTGATATATATCAGAAGTTATGCAGACAACTCTTTTCAATCATTTGGATGCAAATGTTGGTCACGATAAAATAGCTTTAACTTGGTATTTCATTTTAATATTAGTTTTTAGTATTGACATTGAAACTAAAACTTATAAGGTATGTTCTCTCTTCTCCAGATTGGCTCTTCCCCAGGATTTGAGGATGGAGATTTCGAATCTGCTAAATTAAGGCGTCCTGCAGGTTCATATTACCATGCTACTGAGGATTGCTTATATTTTGTGGATTCAGAGGTATGCATTTGGATGTGTATATTAATTACTATAAGATTTCTACCCAGGTTCATCAATGTTGTGATAAACCGTTTCAGATGTAGAAATTTATACTATGCAAAATTAAAGAAGAATCTCTTTAATAATAAAAGAAAAAAAAAATTGCAAAGAGAATTCTCTATGAATTCTTTATCTCTCACAAGTGTGCTCTCTAAGGGATTTGTATCCTTATGTTTTCTCTAAATGAACTGTTACAATTTCTCTTCACTTATTTATGTTAGAATACAAGCAACACAAGTCTCCACATAGGCTTGAATTCCCTATGTCATTTAGTTTTCACCGTCTATCAGTGTTGCTCCACGCATTTCTAGTGTCAAGTAGCACTTGTAATTCCAACTAAGTCCAAACAGTTGGATTTATAAGTGTTACTTGACATTGGAAAAGGGTGGAGCAACAATGATAGACAGTTAAAGCTAAATGACATAGGGAATTCAAGCCAAGGTGGAGATTTGTTAGGTATGGCTTGAATAGGTTTTCTATATTTAGTAAATAATTAAATCTATTACTTGATTTAATGGGTTGGTTGATAATTGACAATTTATAATGCAAGGCTTGTATTCTAGTATAAATAAGTGAAGAGAGAGTGTATCGATTCACTCAGAGAAACATCAGGAGACAAATCCTTTAGAGTGAACACTTGTGAGAGATAAATAATTCTCTATTCATATTTCATAGAGAATTCTTCTTTGTAATTTTGTTCTTTTTACATTAAAGAAATTCTTCTTTAATTTTGCATAGTATGAATTTCTACGTTTGAGATGATTTATCACAATCACATTTTATGAAAACTTTATGTACATTGATTTAAATATCTAATATCAATATCCCTTTCAATGTTTATCTATAGCTCTGTCAAGGCTGCTATATGATTTGTTAAGCCAACTTTCAGGATCTGTATAAATCACAACGTTACCTTTTCTGCAAATTGAATTAAATTATCCTATGGTGTCTTTGAGATGGATCAAAGAATGACATGATTTGCTATAAATGATATTAACTGGAAACATTATCCTTGTGATAAAATAGAATTACATATAACTTTAATAAGGATGTACTGAATTTTAAAGCTATATTCTTTTAAAACTGAAATAAATTGCAATTTAATATATAAGATATATAAGTAGATTTTTTTTTTTTAATTAAGAGTAGTAACATATGATGTAAACAATTTAATAAGAGAATATTAACACATGATGTAAGTATTTTATATACTTAGAGTTGCTTATGGGGTCATATTTGCTGGTAATAAGACTTTCTTGCAGAGGCCTTTTTGGAGTACTAATTATCTGGCAGGGGCCTATGTAAGTTTGGAATAATTAGAGCTTGTAGTATAGAATTGGAGAAATTGATTGGAGCGATGCTTGAGGATGCAACATTGGATGATCTGCTGGTCTGTTGTGTTCATGTTGACATTGGTTTCTCCCCCTTTTGGAAACTAATATAACATTGTAAAAAAGTAACTTAACCAAATGATTAGGCTAGAGAAAGATACAATTTTGTTCAAATACCTGAAAAGGAAAAAAGGCTTGTACAAATCCAGTTGGAAAAAAAATGAAATTTTTACCCATTTTGGTTTAGCATTCGCCCCCCCTTTATATATAGTTTTTATTTCGATCTCTATCATTGTCATATTATGTGTCATATGCAATCAATCGTAAAACAGAACAAAGAAAGTAGTAGTATATCCCTAAGTCTACAGTTAAGGTTTTTTAGCATGGAAATTAAGAAATGCAATTAATATTTTTAATATTTAACAAAAAAAATTATGCAATTTATTAATATATCCCTTGTCTTTCATATTAATTAGATATTTCTCATTTATAATTTGGATAAGGATATAATAGGAAAAAAGTATTTAATATTAGTTGTAAAATGACAATCAAAATCGAATATTTTTTTTTGTTGCTTAAACATCCAACAAACTGAGATTTCAAATTTTATTGGGAATATTTTTTTCATATTTGAAGGAAAGTGAGAGTGATAGGGTGTGCCTCCCTATTAGGGAGGTCTACGTGAGAAGGAAGCAAAAAGGAGTTAGGCAATCATTATCTTTATCTTTTTAGTAGATTATTATCTATCCTTTTAGGAGAACATTATCTTTTCTGTTATTAGGAGATCATTATCTTCATCTTTGTAGTATTTAATTAAGATATTTGTCAATTACTCTCATTATTATTAAGAATGGGGAAGGGAGGCAGAAACTACATATATAGGAGATAATATTTAGAGAGGGGAGGAGAAAAGTATTCTGAATTGTTTAGGAGGTTCCAAGTTCCTCGAATTACCTTGGTTATATTGTTTGTCTTATTTCTTTATAATCAATAATAAATCAGTTTTTCTATTTCTTCTTAATTTCCTGCCTTGTTCATTGCTTCTGACAAGGTCTTGGGCTCATACAACCATAATTCAGCAGAAATCTCTTCTTTTAGCCCATTGATGAAAATTCCCATCAAATACTGCTCATCTAACCCCTTCACAGACCTTGCATATTTCTCAAACTGTGTCATGAATTCGTGAACAGCTTGATCTTGTTTGAGTGTTAACAAGGATTCAAATGAGTTTACCATGGATGCTGGTTGGAACCTCTGTATGAGGGCATCTTTAAAATCTGTACCCAGATTTCAAATCAAGTTTAGAAAAAACAACAGCCTTCCCTAACTCACCCAGTAACTCAATCACTGGAATTGGGAATTTGTCTGGCACCGCCAACTTATTAAGGGATCTATAATCAACACAAAATCTCCACCTCTCAAGCTTCTTCTTGACTAATATGATGGGGCTGGCATACAGATTGGTGCTGGGCTGGATAAAGCCAGATGACAACAATTCTCTGACCAACTTCTCTATTTCTTCCTTCTGGTAATGTGGATACTTATAAGGTCTCAAATTAGGAATTTGAGCCGCAGGTTTGGTGATAATCACATGATCTTGTCTCCTCATGTGTGGCAGCCCTTGTGGGGTCTGAAAAACTGACGTGTATGCCTCCAACACCTCCTGAACATATTGTGGAATAGTGATTTGTTCTTCAGAATGCTCAACCTGATTGCACTCTAAAATAAAGCCAAGGCCTTGATCTTGTAAGGCCCCTTGGATGAGCTTAATAGAAGCCGATGCCTTGATCATTTTTGGATCTGCCTTCAGCACTGTAGTCTCTCCTTGTACCTTCAGCACTGTAGTCTCTCCTTGTACCTTCAGCTTCGTGGTTAGATCACCAAAATTGGCCTTAACTTCGCCCAAGGTTGCCAACCACTCCAACCCCAGCTCCATGTCTACTCCCCCCTAAGCCAAATAGGTAGAAATCCTGCTGAATGCAGAGTTCTTGAACTTGTAAGTGCACTGATTTGCATATCCCTCTGCAGCTAACCTTACCCTTATCTCCTACTTCTAAAAGATATGGATAAGTTTCAGTGACTGGTAATTGTAGTCTTTCCACCCTCTTTGTTGAGATAAAATTGTGTGTAGCACCACAGTCAATCAATACTACCACCTGACAGCCCCTTAGTAACTTGAGGGATTTCTATGTGGTAATCCCTCGATGTTGTGCAAAGACAGTTGTGGCCGCAAATCTCCTGCAGATTTTGGTTCTCACCCTGATTTCTGTCTTCTTCAAAATCTTCAAGGATCATTACATTAAGCTGTTTGTTTTTGCATATATGGTTAGGCCCAAATTTCTCATTACAGTGAAAAGACTCCCCTGTTCTCGTCTTTTCCTGCAACTCTGCTTGCATCAATCATTGGAAGGTACTCCTGCCCCTTGCGGTGTTGCTGTTACTTCCATTATTAACGAAGGCTTGGGAAACAGAACTGCTGCTCTAATACCAGTTATAGAACCCAAACCAAAAGAAGTAGCAGAACTGATTTATTATTGAAGATAAAGAAATAAGAGAAACAATATTACCCTGGTAATTCGAGGAACTTACAGCCTCCTAAACAATTCAGAATACTTTTCTCCTCCCCTCTCTAAATATTATCTCCTATATATATAGTTTCTGCCTCCCTTCCCCAATCCTAATTATAAGAGTAATTGACAAATATCCTAATCAAATCCTAAAAAGACAAAGATAATGATCTCCTAATAACAGAAAAGATAATGATCTCCTAAAAAGATAGAGATAATAATCTCATTAAAAGATAAAGATAATGATTGCCTAGCTCCTTTTTGCTTTGCTTCTCATGTAGACCTCCCTAACAGGGAGCACACCCTTTCAGAGAGACAAGTAGTTTTTAACACTTTATCCTTGGAAGTGCTTTGATTACTGGGTGTATATAGATTATTAGCCAATGTAAAATAAATAGTTTTTTCCTCAAATTTATTTTTATGGTAATACTAAATCACATATTTATTTAGCTATATCTATTGATAGAGTTGTCTCTTATTTCTTATATTCTGGTTCTTTTCTAAGAACAATGCTATCAGGAAAGCTGACATGGGAGCACGGACAGTGGAGACTCTCTATCCTACAAGCGCCCCTAACAAGGGAGGTATTCAAATATGGAATTGGATCATGAGTAAGCTTGGTTTAGAAAGCAGTGGGAAGACCAGTGTTCAGGAAAGATCTGAAGTATTTGATTCTAAATTATATTTCCCATGGCATTTGCTGAAATCACCTGATGACACATTCTACATTATGGACCGAAGGTGAAAAAGTGTTTTTATTACCTTTTTGTTAAAATGCTACTAACTCCCAGTCCCCTACCCCTGCCTGACTTGAGAAGTTTCAAAGATTTGATGGGGTGATAGGAAACAGTTCCTATCTATGAAAGGGAGATTGTATTGATGGTGGAATTTGGATAGAATTACAGACAAATTTTGAGCATTACATGCTCTCAGCCACACTTAGTCTTAGATGATCCAACGTAAAAAGCTGAAACTGAATAGAATGTACCCCTCTTTCTGTATGTTGTGTCTGATCTATATTCTTTCTCTTCCATATTCTATACTCTCAATAACTCCAACCCAACCTTCTTCACTTACATTACAATGTTACTTGTATTTGCATCTAAGCTCTAGTAGTCTTAGGCTTCATGTGTAAACCTGTAATACCTTATCCTTGGATGCATCCTGATGAACTTTGTTTTGGAACCATGGTTCTATTATGCAGAAACTCTAAAACCTAGTCTAGATCACCTGATATTTTCAGTAAAATCAAGCTATCATGTAAGAATGGCTTGCCCAGACATATGTTTAGTTTTTTTGTCTGTGTCTGCATTGGAGGTTAGAGAAAAAATTCTTCATCTCAGGAACATTGAAATGAGAGAAAGGCACGAGTCTTTTATTGAAACTATAAAGTAAAAATGAAAGCCACTGGTTCTTACCCTTTTTACCTGAACCCTTTTAACAACAAAATGTCTGTTGTGTGTCCATAGACAAATGATAAGAAGTAAAAAATAGAAAGCTTTTTTAAGAATACTTCCACAATATCCCTTGTGCCTCATTGTTCATTTTAATTTCAAATCTTGCCTTCTGTTGAACATCTTTCTTGATTCCTTCTAATTTTCGTTTTTTAATAACTAAGTTTGTCTTGGGTTAAGAGTGATAGTAGATGTTTCATTTTGTTGCTCGTATATTGTTACTTTTAGGTTTCAAACTTTGTGGGTCATGGATATCAATTCAGGAAAGATAGATGAAGTTTTTGAAGGTTTGTTTCAATATTGGTTCATTTGGTTAAACAATCTTGCATCTAGCTAGAACTGATGGGTTCTTTGTAATATTTCTTACCTAAAAATAGGTTCCCCTAGAATTCTTAAGATCTGTGGACAGCTAATCATGAAAAGTTTGTCCATCATAGATCAGATTCCTAGTGATTGGTTTCAACAGCAAACTAAGAATGGCTTTTTGCTGGGGGGCCTACAGCATTCTGATCTTTTATCTTCACTGGCAACTTTGCATAATCACATTTTCATTTGTGATCCAGGTATTCTTTTCCCCCTTTTAATCAATGCTTTCTTGTTGTGTGGTTACAATGTTAGAGATTATTCACTCCCAATTTTTGTGTCTCACTAGTTGGACAGAGGATTCTGAAGGTTAATCGAGAATCTGGGGTTTGTTCAAACTTCTGGTTATCTAATTTAGGGATACTTGGATTACCTTATTGGCTGAATTTCCCCCTGGAGACATTTTATGCTGTGTAAGTTATTTGTCATCAAACTTTATATTCTTTTATTCACAAATTCCCATTTTGCTGTTTCAGTGCATGTTAAAATGTACGATATTGGAGTAATGTACAGAGAGTTGCAGTATTCAACTGCACTCTCAGTTAAGTAAGTCAGTTAGGGGTTAGTTTACTACTTGAGTTAGTTTTTATAACTAACTATTCTAGCCTATATACTACCAAACTTTATTACAGAGTTCAGTGGCTTAATATCATTTTACACTTCTCTTTATCGATTTTCTCTGTCTCAAAAATATCTCTCTTATCCCCTTTTATGATTCTGTTAGAAATCTGATATACAATTGTTTCCAGGGAAACTGTTAAGATTCTGCATCGGGTAGGCATATGCCCATAGTACTCCTTATAATGATTTGGGAAATCCTCTTCCCTTGTGTAAGATTTGGCATTGAGTCAGGGCTAGTATATTCTAAATTCAAAGACTATCCATTCTTGATGTTAGGCCACCCAACCACTTTTATCCAGTCTTACAAACTTCATGATCAAGACATCTAGTCCTGGGTGTGTTAAGATGCTTGGCTAGGCATATGGCTGTAGTGTTTCTTGTAATGACTTGGGAAATCCTTCTCCCATGAGCGACATTTGAGAGATAAGCCTACTCTGTTCTCAGTTCTAATAGAAACACAAACTTTTTTTTTATCATACTGGTTTGACAGGGCAAATGGACTTTCGGGTACACCAATTGATCATCTGCAACATTTTGATTTGCTACCAGGTTATTTTACATTTTAATATTTTGTATTTATGAATTTAAAATTTTAAACATTATGTCATGAATCAGTTGAATTGAAACATTCTAGTTATTATGTAAATTATTTGATATCAGTTATAGTGCTTATGGCATCACTCCGTTTATGGATAGTTTGGACTACGAACAAGTGAACAGTGAGAGAGAGAGAGAGAGAGAGAGAGACCAAGTGCTGTATTATCTGTATTTAAAACGATCATTAATTACAGTGATGGATTTCAGTTTTTATACTGATACAAGAGGTTGCAACTGAAATTTCAGTTGTAACAGACCTCATAGTGACTTCCCAGACATGCCAGCTGCCTACAAACTAACTGAACAGCCTAGAAAAATACTTTGTGCTCACAGGCCCGGCAGCCTATATTTAGATTTCTAAACAACCTAGAAGGACTCGTAGGCCCAGCAGCCAATACAATTAGATTTTGCATCAGATTATGCTACTATTTCTCTAATAATACTTTCAGTAGACTTGTTAAAACATCGAGTATTATGAACTAGATATGCTGTTTTTATATCTTTTAAATTCTTATGTTTTGTACGTAATCATCAACAACAATGTAATGCTATAACAATATTATTTCTGGTGATCTAGAACCTTTCTGCAATGTGTCACAGGCAGAATTGACATAAATTTGAGGGTTGATCTTCCTATGGATATTGAGCTTGTTGTACCATTACAAGAATCCTGTATATGGTATCAAGCAAGAGGTGCAGCTACTGAAACTTCTGGAATGGATGAGGTTTCCTTAAACAAGGTTCTTTTACAACTGGGAACTTTCTTTAGCGAAGTAGTCTGATTCTACATTTTCAGTAACTTAATTTCTTCTTTCTGCAGAGTGGCCTTGCACAACAGTGGTATGATGAATTAGATGATCTTGCTGCTCCAAAACCTGAATCTGAAATAAATGTTCAAGATGATAATCTGGATAAAAAATCGGTAGTGGAAGATGAGAAAGTTCCCTTTAGCGTTGGAGTCTTTACTAGCCCCGGAACAAGTGAGGTATGCTTATCTATTTTGGTCTTGTCTGGTACTGGTCATTTGATTATCATATTAGAAGCAGCATGTAGAAAAGATACAAGAGAGAAAAAGGATTTGTATATTGATTTAGGAGAAAATACAAAAGCCACCTCAATCTCTTACAAGAGTAGTACTTATACAACTGAGATTCAGTTGTAACTGAAAATACAAGAATCAACTAAATAATGGCAACTGTCAACTAAATACAGTTACTTAAGCTAACTCGAGTTAATCACTCATATACACTTACACCCTCCTGCAAACTCAATGGGGCTATGAAACCAAAGGAAGCTCAGCAACATTGAGTTTGGAACTCGGATAAGCAAACCGAGTAGGAGGCAAGCGCATAGTAAGTAGATCTGCCCATTGATCTATTCCAGGAATATGTTGAACTATTAGCTGCCTAGTCAGAACTTTTTAATGAAAAAAAAACACATCCAACTCCATGTGTTTTGTTCTAGCATGCAGAACTGGATTATGTGTTAATTGAACAACACTGGAGTTGTCACAGAGCACAAGAGGTGTAATATGAGGAACTGCAAGTTCCTTAAGAATAGTCTGAATCCATAGAATATCAGCTGTGACAGCAGACAAGCTTCTGTATTGTGCCTCTGTGCTGGATTTAGAGACTACTTTCTGCTTTCTGGACCACCAAGATATCAAGTTGGAACCACCATACACTGCTGCACCAGATTTAGAGTGCCTATCATCAGGGTCTGAAGCCCAGTCAGATTCACAGAAACCTCAAATGAGAAGAGGTTTATGAGGTGAGGCAGGATACAGAATAAGTCCTGAATGTAAAGCACCCTTAAGATACCTTTAAATTCTTTTTACTGCTGTCCAGTGGGATTCAAGAGGTGAAGAATGAACTGGCAAACTTTATTAACAGCAGAACTTAACTCTGGATGAGTGATAGTTACATACTGAAGAGCTCCAACAACAGATCTGTAGAAAGACGCATCTTGTAACAGATCAGAACCATCCTTTGACAGCTTGCAACTAGAAGTCATAGGTGATGAAATTGGTTTTGCCTCCAACATATTTGTTCTGGTTAACAGATCCCTGATGTACTTGTATTGGGTCATTAAAGGAGCTCCACTGGACAAAGAATGTACCCCAATGCCCAAAAAATAATCCAAAGAACCCAGCTGTTTGGGAGAGAAAGTGGCATTGAGTTGCTGAATCAGTTTTTGAACTAAAGAGGAATTGCCAGTAACAATTATATCATCCACATGGACTAAGATGCAAATGATCGTTGATGAAGCCTTTAAATAAACAAAGATGGATCACACTGTCAGTAAAACCTAACTGTTGTAAAGTGGATTTAACCCTCTCAAACCGAGCTCTAGGAGCTTGTTTTAAACCATAAATGACTTTATGTAATTTACAGACAAGTGATTTATCAGATGTCTCAACCTGAAGGTTGAATCATATAAACTTCCTCTTCTAGAAAGGCATCAAGGAAGGCATTATTCACATCTAATTGCTGCAAGGGCCACTTATTAGTAATAGCAAGAGTAAGAATCACTCTGATTGTTACTGGTTTAATCACAGGAGAGAAGGTTTCATGAAAATCAAATCCAAACTTCTGATTAAACCTCCTTAGCCACCAATCTGGCTTTGTATTTGTTTACACTTCCATCAGAGTTTTCTTTAACTCCGAACACCCATTTATGACCAATGGCATTTCTATTTGGAGGAAGAGGAACCATAGTCCATGCTTTGTTTCTCTAAAGAGCATGAAACTCATCATTCATGGCAGAATGCCACTTAGAATCTTGAAGGGCTTGTTTGACTGACTTTGGTTCAGCAAGAGCAATCAGTAAAGAAAGATGAATTTGTGGCTGAATGATACTATCTTTAGCTCTTGTGATCATAGGATGAATATTATCTGGTCTAGCAAGAAGTTGCTGTGATGAATTCGGTGATTCAGTTGCAGATGATTGAGGATGATCATCAGACTGTACAGTACCAGAAGTCCAGAATTGGCATTTCCAGTAGCAGTAGAAGCTGCTTTATCATTAATGAAAGACTGTTGAGGATCATGAGAAGTCACTGTGTCATGAATAGGAGACTGTGGGATAGCAATACTAGAAATATGAGACTCAACATGAGATGGTGAGACATGACTTGAAGACTGATTATGATTGGGAGGTGTGTTTAAAGAAGAATTTGGTACAATGATGGGTAAGACAGTGGAAAAGGAATCGGTAGAAATGGAATCAGTGGTAGTGATGGGAAAAAGTTTAGGATAAGGAAAACAATGTTCATTAAAATGACATCCTTTGAAATAAAAATTCTACCAGAAGAAGACATGCACTTATAGCCGACTGGGTGAGTATCCCAAAAACACTCATTTTGTGGATCTGAATTCAAGTTTATGTGAATTATAAGGACGCAAAAAGGGATAACAACAATCAAACACTCTTAAGAACTGATAATCAGGGTCAGTTTGAAAAAGACATGGTAAGGAGTATCAAATTTAAGAGGAGCTGAAGGCAAACTGTTTATAAGATACACTGCTGTTAACAAGCCCAAAAAGATAATGGAAGGGAAGCATGGCTAAGAAGAGACAGCCCTAACTCAACTATGTGACGATGTTTTCTGTCCACAACACCATTTTGATGATGTGTGTGTGGACAGTAATGACACCCAACTCAGACAAATATGAAGAAGTGCAAAATTCACCTCCCAAATCTGTTTGAATAGCTTTAAGCTGTTCGTTAAACTGTAATTCAACAAGTGATTTGAATTGTTTAAAAACAGATAAAGCATCAGATTTGATCTTTAAAAAATATATCCAAGTAAATCTGGAATAAGCATCAACAAAATACATATAATAGTGAAAATTGCAATGAGAATTCACAGGAGCAGGACCCACAAGTCACTGTATATTAATTCCAAAGGAGAACTGTACACAGTTTGAGAAGGCTTAGAAGGAAAGTGATGAATCTTGCCAACACAAACAAGCAGAACAAAAGGGCAGTCATCTTTAACAGGAAACTTCAAATTACAGTGATGAAGAACAAGCTTTAAAGCTTGGAAATTGGGGTGTCCTAGCCTAAGGTAGCTGAGTTAGGCACTTTATTATTACAATCATCAAAAGAAACAGTATTTATTCAATAAGGATCAGTAGCTGGAGAAGACACATCTGAGCAGAATTGAAGATTTGGAAACTGATATAAGCCATCAGAAGCAACATTTCCTTGGAGAAGGATTTTATTGGAATCCTGAGATTTAACAAGGTATTGATTAGCATGGAATTCAAAGAAAACATGATTATCTTTGGAAAATTTTCTCACAGTAATTAGGTTTTTTGTGATTTGAGGAACATGAAGAATGTTTTTAAGGAACGGTTTTATATCAGGACTAAAAGGTGATGTAAAATTTGAATGACCAGAGGCTGAGATATTCAGACATTGTCCATTACCACCAATGAAGATCTGATCTGGACCTTCAAAAGGTGAATTCTGTTGAATGTTCTGAGAATTGTTGGTCACATGAAAGGATGCTCCTGAGTCTGCCAGCTGGATGAAGAAGCAGCAGAGTCAGAGTTAGCCACTGAGAGGATGCAGGATTTTGATTTTGGTGAGTTCCAATTGGAATTATTCCAATTCTGATTTGAATTCTGATTCCAGTTTTGATTCTGATTCTGAGACCAGTTAGAGCAATTGCCACTATTTCCATTGAATCCATAATTTCCACTATTGGAAGCTTGATATTGAGGATTGAACCTATTGTAACAAGTAAGAGCCATGTGGCTATACTTGAAACAGACCTGGCATTGAACTGAGCTTCGGCCACCACCGCGTCCACCATGACGGTTGAAACTTCCTTCTCCGCGGCCATTATGACCACCAGAACCTCTAGAATCTGAGGAATACATACACTGCATTACTATCTGAGGACTGATATGAACTATCAGTAAATTGCGAGAAACTTGCTTGAGTAAGATTCACAGAAGGCGCAAAGGTGTTACTTGAAGAATCAAGTTTATTGTATTTCCTAAGTCTCAGTTCCTGTGCAAGAATGAGACCTTCAGCCTCTACGATGGTGATAAGAGGGAGACGACTTTCAATGAGAGCAATAATCCATCTGTTCACGATAAGTAGCAGCATCTCCGATAGAAGCAAGTTTATCGATGAGCACCTTAATGCGAGAAAGGAATTCCGAAACATGACGATTATCAAGAGTAGTGTGATGAAGCACCGATCGAAGCTGACGTGCCTTCGTCCGAGTCTGATGATGAAAATAAGCGTGAATCTTGTCCCATACTTGATACAAATGAGTTGATCTCAGAACACGAGCAAGGATCGAACTCGAAAGTGTGAATTGAAGCCAAACAAGCATAAATTTATCTTGCTTCTGCCACATCAAAAACAGAGGATTGACGTGATCAAGATCATGATTTGCATCAGAAAGATATCGGGGAGGGATCTGAGGATTAGCTACAAAGCAATTGAGTCCAAGTGCAGTGATTGCTGGCTTGATTTGCTGTCGCCATAGCAGAAAATTCTTATCATTCAACTTTTCTGTGATTTGATGCAAAAAAAAAATTATGTTGGAAATGACGAAGCTGGAACATCTTGATTCATTGGAATCGAATTGACTGGAATTGTGCCGAATTTGTTCGGAATCGTGCCAGAGTTGATCGGAATCTCACCGGTGTTAATCGGAATCGAACCATAGTTTGCAGAAGCCATGAAAATGGATTAGAGGGCTCTGAATACCATGTAGAAAAGATAGAAGAGAGAAAAGGGATTTGCATATTGATTTAGGAGAAAATACAAAAGCCACCTCAATCTTTTACAAGAGTAGTACTTGTACTACTGAGATTCAGTTGTAACTGAAAACACAACTGTCAACTAACTACAATTACTTAAGCTAACTCAAGTTAATCACTCATACACTTACAGAACATAACAAGACTGGAATTTGAATGATGTGTTTTGTTCTTTGATCAAAGCGCTCCTCTTCTCGTCATGATGACATTCTCTTAAATTTCCTTTGAACTACTTCATTAGTCAATAGATCAATAGTTGTAATGACTTGGACAATCCTGTTGTTGGAATTAGTTGTTAAATGCCTATTGGAATTTGTAGCAATTAATTTTGAGATTCATGTGTGTATTCTGTTGCTATTCTTGTGCCTAGAAAATACCATGCATGTATTAGGAACTAGAATAATTATTATCTCCTTGTAAACTATAAAACATGAAACACTGCATCAGATTGGCCTGTGGGTGTTGGCACTGCTCCTACACCGACACATCTCGGCAAGTGTCTGAATTAAAAATGTATTTTTTTTCCTGGCTTGGACACGGCTCAGACTCAGACCAAGACAATGAGCAGACACCTTTTTTGGCTGGACACCGTTACATAATTTTTTAGGCTTAAATATATTTTGTCCCTCAAATTTAGGAGTATCTCTTTTTAGTTCCCGAAATTAAAATTTGTATTTTTTAGTCTCCAAAATTTGTGACATGTTTTTTTAGTTGCTCCTAACTGATTTTTGGTGGTTTTGATGCACAATTTGTAGCAGTTTTTGACTGTAGGAGAGACTACAAAAAACATTTCTTGATTTGAGAGACCAAAAAATGCAAATGTTAATTTGAGGACTAGAAAACACAAACCCCTTGATTTGAGGGACTAAAAACATATCTAAGATATCTTTTTTTTATATAAAAAAGTCGTGAGCTGCTTCAAAGGATTATATACTTATTTTACTCATTTCATACAGGTTATAATTTATGCTGCACTGTATTGTAAACTTAGAAGTGTCCCAAAGTCAAATGAAGGCAACCGGGAGGAACATGCAGCAAGGATTCTTGATATTTTGAGCTCCAAGAGATCTGGGAAAATAGAGAGAGATTTATGGAAGGCATTTTTATTGCAATCTAAGGGTGATTTGAGAGATCTTATTTTCATGAAACCGCTACACATTAGATTAAGGTTAAGTTGTCAGGATCATCCAAAGGCTGATAACGGAAGGGATTTTATCTTAACAGACTCTTCAATTAAGGTGGACGTATTGCTCAATTGACAGTAGATTCAGCTGCACAGTTGCATTTTTTATTCCTATCACATGTTTTATTGTTTGTACTGTGTCATCACTTGGTGTTTAGTAACCTGTGTCTCATTGCTATTTATTAGCTGGAGAAGGTTATTTACCAAAATACATTTTATTATTTGAAAATTTGATTTCATGTGCTTGGCTTTTTTAGCCGGGACTATATTGTTGCCTGACGGTAGAGTCAGTTCTTGAAGACCTCAATGGCTTATAAATGAAGTGAGGGTTTCTCCTTTGGATATTTTTTTTCTTTGTGGTGTTGATAAACTGTATCCTCTAAGTTCAAACTGATAGGAGATTGATTCTTCCAAGATCATTAAAGTGAATTCCTCTTCTAATAAACATTTTGTGTACACCAGCCCATCTTAAGTGTTGACTTCAAACAACACCACTACCAAAGCACCAAGTTCCAACAAAAAATAGTAAAACACACTTCGCCTTGGAGTAAAGTTATAGTGTTGCTATACTGAAATAGGTAACAATACTTCAAAAGCACTTGGTCTTTGACTAAGTAAGATAGTTCTTACACTCAAGATTGATTCTTGTCAAGATCTAATACTAGAGATATACATGACATCTCCACTGTGTAAGATCGGTTCTTACATAAGAATCCTCAAGATTTGTTTCATTTAAATAAGATATATATTTTTAAATTTCTCTTTCATAAAATTTTAATAAATGGACATTGAAAGACTTACAAAAAGTGGTTTAAGAATTCAAAGTAGGTTTTACCATTAGAGCAACAAACGGAGAGATCTTGAATCACATGTAATTGTGTGAAGTCCATGAGAAAGTAACTTAAGATTCCAAACATAAATCTAATCTAGGGGTTTCAAGTTACTTTTTTGTAGGTTCTACAATACTACATGTGATTCAAGATCTCTTTTATTTTTTTTTTTCTAATGGTGTAACCTATTTTGAATTCTTAAATTACTTTTTGTAGGTTTCATGATGGATTCCACTTTTTTAAAAATAAATTTAAGTAATTAATTATATAAATTTTAATTATGAAACAACTAATATTACAAATGATTGAAGCTAGAGAAAATCAAGGAGAAAGATTGTAGCAGTTGAAGAAAATGTGCACAAATGAAAAAACTTTCAACAACATTTTGGCTAATTAAAACTAACAACATTCAACTAATCAAAATATGGTTATCTAATTAAGATTACCTAACTTGTGCCTAATATTACTACAAGTTAATTCCTGGTCTTTGTGCTAACTTTCTACATGGTACATATGTCCTTTATTAGAATTTCTTAGAATATTTTTATATTCTTTCCATTAGTAAAACTCACGTTTGGTCATTAGTTTTGTATTATAGAAGCACAGTCGCTTAATTGAGTGAAATAGTCAAAGATTGTACAAATTTATGGAGATTTGAAGATTTTGATCATGGCCATAGTACATTGATCATGACCACAATAAAGTGAAAATAGTCCTCCAAAATAACGTCAAGATCTGACAACAGGCGTGGTCAAACCATGAGGGCTTTGGTCAAATCATGAGGGTCGTGATCAATCAAGAGGGTCGTAGTCAATTCATAATGGTCCAAGGCTTTAGCGTCACTTTCGATCACGATCTTAGTGTGTCTTTTTGTGCAGTTATCTTTTTGAAGCTTTATATAAAGGTCTTTGTCTTTGTAAAAAAGGATTCTAGAGTTTTTTTTATGAATTTGAGAGAACTTTAGGGTTTTTGAGAACTGAAGAGCATGGGCAACATCGTCATGAAAAATCGTGATCATCGTTCCATCTTATTGGTATATATTTTTTATAGGATTGTTAGTTTTGCTCTGATCATGAGTGACTAGTCACTCTAGTTCGGGGTTATGATGTAGCTATCCAAATGTACTCTTCTTGTTCTTAATGAAATTTTTCATTGTTTTATGTTAGTTAATTATCTTTCTTATTTTAATGTTTATTTAAAATCGATCATTCTAATACTCAATCAATTGCATAGTAGTGATTATTTGCATATAATTGATAGATCTAGGTAGAAAATATTTTGTAGCAAATTGCATGATTAAATTGTTTAGGTAATTTTTGATAGATTAGTTAATATTTAATTAATCATCCCTAGAATTGATTATATTTTTTGACTTAAATTGATAGATCCATGATCATTAGGATATTGATTTATGGAAAAGAAGATCTTTTGACCTTGATCATAAACTTTAGTTGATTTTTGGAATTGGAATTAACTAGGAAAGAAATTTTATTAGGACTAGGGTTGAGGAAAAATTGATACTTGTGAGTCATAATCCCTTATCACTCTTATTATAACTCAAAATCTCTTTATATTCATTTATTTGATTCCTTATAAAAATCAACATCCTAAAAATATTTAAATCTTTTTTTAATCATCTCTATTGTTATTTTAATGAATTTGACTAATTGAAAATACAACTGGTCCTTTGAGTTCAATATCTAGACTTTCGAGTACATTATTATTATTGTGTAAGGTACACTTGTCCTTGCACGAGCCTAACATATATTACGCATCACCCATTCTTCACCTTTGCTATTTGTGTTGACAATATTATTTTTCCTGATTGCATTTTTCATGTCAATCAAGTCCACAATTTGAGAAGACACTGCAACTTCTTTCCCCTTGATCTTCTTTCATGTTGCCTTTTGTCCTATTGGGTGGGCGATTCATGATGGTGTGTTAGTTTATGATTCTTCAATCGATGCCCCAGAACCAAAAGGCTTTGTTCTTTATGAACAATTTTTTGTTTATTATTCTAATAATTTAGGTTTATTTTTTAGCAAGCATCACGCATGCTCTAAAGCAAAATCACTTTGCATCTTCCTTGCAAATTGCATATGCATGAAGCACAACAACGAGCAACCACTTTTCTTCAATTCAACTACTTGCTTGTAATGACCTTGAACTTTTGCATGCCAAGATTGATTTTTGGCCATTGAGATTTAAGTTGATTCAGACTTCTTTCTCCTAGATTGCCTCGGAAGGTGTTGTAATTTTGTATGATTCTCAACCAAAATCTATCTCTTTATTGATTGAAAATTGGATCGGTTGAGACATTGAGCCATGAAACAATGAGATGTGTATCCTCTTCAATTGTATACATCACTCATGTTTTCTTTTTTCTTGTTTATTTTTGTAGAATTTTCTCTTTCCTCGAATGTGATATTTAATAGCCCAACTTGGATAGAAAATTGTGGAAATTGCATTTCAACTTCATCATTGGAAGATTGTGCACCACTAAAATTATTGGGAGGCATACAAAACATGGTGGAGTTGTTTGGTTGAATTGAAGGAAAAGTTTGAGAATTTTTTATATAAGTAGATTGATTATTTGACATTAAAGTCATTGGTAGTGGCAAAAATGAAAAAAATAGCTGTAGGATTTTAGGAATTTTCATTCGAAGGAGACATTTAGTAATTGTGCAACAAATTGTAACAAGATTGTCGATTAAATTGATTTGGATCCATTTGGCAAAAAAGAAATAAAATTGCAATTAAATTGGCAAGAAGAGATGGAGAAATTAAGATTGAGAATGAGAATGAGGAATTGTGTGGGAATTGTGAAGATCAATGATACAATTTATAGGATTCTTTATGGCCAATATTTAGAATTTTTTTAATATGAAAAATAGTGAACATAACATTTATGAGCTACAACTAGTAGCAAACGATCAATTTTTCTATTTGTAAATCGTAAAATTTTATTCAACTACTCTGATCACCTATTACAAATAACAACAACATTTCAAATTTCCACAATGGTAATAACTTTGTTTCTTTTGACAAGTACTACACAAGGCATCCCAGGTCTCTTAAATCTCCCACACAAGCATTCCTTTAAATATTTCCCCCCAAATCTCCCACTCAAACTCTTTCTTGCCTTTAACTTCCTCCCACACAAACCTTCCCCTGCCTCTTCCTTCCACACGATCGCCCACAGCATCTAGTCCTTTACCGCCCCCTTAATTTGCCACCCCACCCTCCTCCATTTTCAACCTTCTTTCTGCTTCATAGATTTGAGATTTGCTTCACCATGCAACTTGCCCTCTACACCCTTCTTTCTTGTCTCGACCCTTCTCTCTACTTGCAATCTTCTGTGATATGTTGAAAGGCTTCTATTATCGATGCCTCTTCGTTGGTTGGCTTCTTGCAACGATAGTACCTTTTTAGATTTTCTTCGTCCCAACAAGAGAAATGCCTTATTCATGGTAGTGTCTCACTTTTAGAGAGGAGAGAAAGCAACAGTAATGAAAACAAGGTCACAGTTATGGTGTTTGAAGATTGTTGACAATGTTCACCACGACTATCTTGAAGCCACCAGAAGCCCAAGGATTGACGTTTAGAGGGAACTATTTGGATTTTTTCATGTATTTTTTTAAAATTTTCATTTATTATTTTAATTATTTTATTGGATGAATTATTGTTGTTTTGAACTAGATTTGGTTTTCATTTGTTCTTCCTTTGCTTCTTCAGTTCGTTGCCTTCCTTCTTAAAGTCGATACACGATGGCCATTAGTTTTTTCTTTTTTGCAGGTAACAAGACTCTTTTGTAAGACCCATTCTTATACCGTGGAGATCCTAGCTACATCTCTAGTACAGGATCTTGGCAAGAATCGATCTTGAGTGCAAGATCCATCTCCAAGCTCTTCCACTAAAGATGCTCTTAGACTTTTATAATACAATCATTGTTTCAAGGTCAGGTAAACATTTATTACATTTGGCCACTCTTGAAAAATTAGTATTGACTTAAGTATTAGAGTTAGAGGTTTCAATTACATAGCCCTCTATAATGATCGTAAGGCTTTTTAACCTACCAAATTTGAGGGCCTAAAAGCCCTTGACCCATACTACCTCACTTAGTCAGGGCCATTGCCTAAAAACGGTAAGCCAACAAGTCATGACTATTTCAAAACTATTTTTTTTCAATTGTGTGCAAAATATTTTAAATTTAACCTTGTCTAGAATAACTTTAACTTGGCCATGACTAGAGTAAATTTGCCTATGCCATAGCCAGAGCATCTTCAGCTTAGCCTTGGCTAGGGTATCTTTAACTTGACCTTTACCAACATATTTGTACTCTTGCCTTAGCTAAAGTATCTTCACTTGGCCTTTACTAGGGCATCTTAGCTCAACCTCAACAAAGGAATCATCAACTTAGTCTTGGCCATGACATTTTTAGCTTAACTTTGACCATTTCATCTTTTAGTCGGGGAATCTTTGCCATGTCCTAAATCAGGAAACTTTTGTTTGACCTAAGCTAGAGCACCTTCGGCTTGACTTCGATTAGGGCATCTTTCGACTGACCTCGCTAGGGAATCTTAAACTTGGTATTAGCCATAGTATCTTTAACTTGACCTTGACTATAGTATCTTCAAATCAGTATTTGCCAATGTATCTTCAACATGATTTTAGTCAAAGTATTTTCAACTTTGTCTCAGTCATTGTATTTTGAACTTAATCTCATTCAGAGTATTTTCAACTCAATCTTGGTTAGAGTATTAAAAAAGTAGATCAAATTATTAGAATTTATGGCTTAGGCATTAACTTTAGCCTACAAGGTCTTATGAAATTTTCAAGCCTTATGGGCTTTTGGGCCTACACTAACTTCACTAAGTGAATAGTTTTGATGTTTGTGTCAATTTAGTGTGATTAATTGCAGTAATCACACTTAGATTTAAGAGAATATCTAGTACAAGTTTGGTACTTTTGGATAAAATAGTAGTGTTTTATTCAATATTGAATACGTGCTTTACACGAAGTAAGACTTAGACAAAACCTGAGTGTATACCAAAACAAAACATAATAGAAAAGAATAAAATACTATTCAATATAAGACATGCAAAAAATGACAATTTTATTCTTTCACATGCTTAAAAGAAATCTTTCACCAATTTAGTAACTATTTGGTGCCTTCTTGAATGCAACTACATTTAGCTAATTATTTTTGAAGAAGATCCTAACCCTTCTCCAAGAATATGATGACACACTCAAGATGACAAAATGTAATTTTTTTTTAAATTACACAATTGCATAATTAATTTGTAAGTGTTATAAAAAATCATTTTAACCCAACCCTTCTCCAAGAATATGATGACACACTCAACATGACAAAAAGGATGCCAAAGTGCATTTTTTTTAAATATTACACAATTGCATAATTAATTTTTAAGTGTTATTAAAAAATCATTTTAACCCAAGATATAAAATTGACAATAAGGCCTCTATGCATCATTTTGCCTCACTTTTTCCTCTCTTCCTCACAAATCCTCCTTTTTCTCTTTAACTTGATGGTTGAAAGTTCTAAGCTACAATTCATCCATTCCAAGAGATAAAGAGTTATAGGCTAGAGTTCCTTCATTATTTAGGGATTTGGACTTCTACTTGTTCCCATAATTTTCTCTCAAGGCCTAAGGCTGAAGGCAAGATTTTTGCTCTACTTTTGGGTGTTTTTGGTGTCATTTGAAGTCTTGGTGTTAGCAAAAGTGCCTCTTTGTAATACTTCATTTTTTTCTTCTCCAAACCAAACTAAAGGACGAGGAAGAGAAATCCATCATTGTAAATTGTATTTATCTTCTGCTCTTACTCTATTGGTATGAAGCATGGTTAGAATTTGTATTGGATAATGATATTGGATATGAGTGAACTCATGCATCAAAAAGGCGATGAGGAGAGGGATGTGAAAGCAAAGTCTGCTTGCACGATGGAGCTGGATTGTGATGTATCCATGGAAAATAAAAGGGACAAACAATGTGCATCAATAGCAGGGTGTAAGTCTAGGCCTATTAAGCCACTTTTGAGTGGGGAATTACTTTCTGCATTCCCTTTTTACTTCCTGTGACCCCCAAAAAAACCCATACATACCTAAATACCCCTAACTAGGCTAAATACCCAAGAAAATCCAAACCATCACTTCCACATAACCATCGTCACCATGCCCCCCTCCACTGACCCACTGAAATCGATCCGTCATTTTAGGAAAATGTCGTCACCATCGATGACTAGTGAAAAACCCTCAATAGAGTCATCCTTATCATCGTCATTCTCTGTAGTAGTATCACTCGATCCTTCGACACCAAGTTTTCCACCACCAACTACGTTATTGGCTTTATCATCAACAAGTGCCATGTCATCATTCTCACAAAGGTCTGCTTCATCGTTGATGATTTATCTATTTTGAATGAGTAGGTTTGGTGGTTGCAAAAGCCATGTTTTTGAACTGCAAAGAGGTTTTGGTGCATTAGACTTACAGAGATTTGGTGAGTTGATGATGCTAGACCTACTGGAACTCCCCTTCGAGGTGTGTGTTTCATGTTGTGCGCTTCTTCCAATAACACACACAAATGAATCAATGTGGTGTTTCGATTATGTTGATGTTGAGGGGAAGGGGGCGGGGGGCGCTGATGGGGTCCAACATTCTCCAACCTTATTCCAGAAAGGCCATTTTTGAAGAGTATCCTATTCTGCAATACGATTTTTATATTCTAAAATAAGTATTTTGGAATAGATTTTCAAATTATTTATCTTATTATGGAATAAGCATTTTGGAATATGAAAATTTTAGAATATGAAAATCATATTCCAAAATAACTATTTTAAAATAGGACACTCTTTTGAAATGATCATTCTAGAATATGGGTGCTTGGTGATGGATATTTTTATCCATTGAAGTCTTTTAGGAGGTATAAGGCAAAAATGTGGTACAGGAAATAAAAGTCTTTTGAGTGTAATAAATTTTGGACTAGGATAACCACCCAGGCTTGCATTTAGCTTGGACAATACTATCACCCATCATTGCTAGTACCATCCCTTCACTACTATCGTGATCATCACTGACATAGTCACTATCACCACTTTGTTGCTAAGACAACTATTATCATCATTATTATCATCGTTACCACTACTATCACCATTTATGATTATCTAGATTATATAAAATAAAAAATTAAATAACATAATAATGTTCTTGTGTATATTGATCAATTATCCTATTTTTTTTTAATATCACGTTTCTTATCTTTTTTCTTATATTCGATTTTATTATATCTTAACTACCAAATAAACTAGGTCAAGAGGTTATCTCTCTTGTAAGTACACCATAAGCTTTAGATCAAAACAAAATTTGATATGCCAAATTCCAATGTCAAACTTATAAGATACGAATAAAAGTTGTTTTTTCAACAATGATTCATTATGGGTTATTTGGCTTTGTAGGAATAAGTTGAGGTTTCGGAGTGCTAATATACATTTGCATCAAGCTATTTCTATTGTCCTATTTGCATTTCTTTTACCGGTTTTTGTTCCAAAGGTACCGCATCGAAATATAATTCATCAAATGAATATATGTAGAATAATTGATGGAGAATTCCCCGTTTCATATCTGGAAACATACATCTGATCAAGTGTTGCACCCAACCACACCTACTTCTAACCTTTGATGAATTTAACGAATCAAGAAAAAACCAAAGAATTGTGACTGGCACAACGCAAAAATAAGAAAAAAAATACCAATTCCCAAGCCACATACGATTATAAAGCTTAATTATTGTATTTATGGGGCTCCTGTACATGGGGCATGACTGAAGATCTTGTCCACATTCACAGCATGTCTTCAACATAAAATGAAACAAAATATGTTAAATAAAATTTACTTTATTTATTTATTTTTTGATAAGCAAACTTACTTTGTTTGATGTTTTCTGAACAAATATAGGAAGAAAATTAGTATTTACCTGATGCCCGCATCCGAAGGCCATATCTTTCGCATTGCTTAGACAAATGGGACAAAGCTGCATAAGGCCAATTTTAATTTGTCAATTGTTGTAGATTACAAATTTACAATAACCCTTGAAAACATAAATCCAACAATAAACATTTCATATTCTGACGTTACCTTATGACGCACGGAAGAGACACCAAAATTATGCAACAAATGACACTCTAGATTAACACATTCTGTTTTATCACTCACATCAACAAGCATGCTTGCTTCATTTGATAGTAGATTTTTCAGGCAACTGGTGCCATGAATATCTCTCTCCAGTAGACTAAACCAAAAGTCAAAAAGCTCCGCAAAATGATCCAATACATTTAAACAACTTTATATTTTTTTTCCATAAAGGAAGGAAGAAAAACAGTCATTTTAACTTAGGCCCTGTGCATACACTAGCTTTCAAAAGTGCATCGGACCAATGTTTGCAACCATGTGAGTTTACAATTAAAACGAATTCATTTGAAATAAAATTAACCACAAATCCTATCAAAAAATAGAATTTATAAATCATGAAATAGTACAGAAAAAGTTATTTACAAATGCCTTTACTGGTGGTGTTGGATTAACTTATCCTTTTTACCATTTTAATAGACAAAAAAGAGAACCAGAATGCAGCATACCAAATATTTTAAATTTTGCAGCTACTTTACAATACCTATTAATGATGGTACACCTGGTGCCTGCTACCATAATCAACATATGATATATATTTTTGGCTAAAAAATATGTTTGTAATTTCTAATAAATGTCTGAATTTTTTTTGCATCCGGTAAAAATGAAGAAAAAATTTATTACGAAAACACAAAATTCAGATATTTATTAGGAATTACAGACATTAACCTATATTTTTTTGGCAAGATCAACATATGATATATTTAAATGCTAACATACTGGTTAACCTAGCCTTGGATCTTGTCCTTTCTTTTATTATAAATAAATTAATAAAAGGAACATATAGTAAAAAAATGTAGAAATGATACATGAGTAATCTAATTTCTAAAATCTCAATAAATAAGAAACAAATATATATCCACACAATTTCTTGAAATTCGTAAGTAAATTCCTCAAGAATATTTTTCTCTCAAAAAGATATACTTATGAAAATAACATATCATTCTATTAGAAATGTTCGTACTTGATTGTCATAAGTTGAACTTGGGGCAGAAGGAGCTGTGGCAAATGGGTGGCTGTTGCCATGTTGAGGAGGGATACTTGGCTCAAACCTTGCAGCACGAGAACTATATGTGGGAGGTGGAAGAGCATGTCTTTGAGGAGCATTGGCTTGCCGACTACTGCTCAAGAGTAATATAAGCATAAATGATCAGAAAACCTTCCCCAGAAAAATGAACACAGAACTTAAAACAAGGTTAAATTAATCTGCAGGTCTATGAACTATTTGACAAATTTTTAATTAGGTTACTTAACTTTTTTTTGTTCAATTAGGTTCCTGAACTTGCATTTGCATTTTTTTTTTAATTAGATCCCTAATGAATACAAGTTCAGAGACTTAATTAAAAAATAAATACAAGTTCTTTGACCCAATTGAAACAAAAAAAAGTTCAGGGTCTCACAAAGTAATTGAATCTTAAAACAAATACAAACAGTAAAGAACCAAAATATTTACCCCAGTAGATTAAGCTCTATTGCTGCCATGTACTGAGAAGGAATTTCCATCAATGCAGCAAGTGCAAATGCTGCCTCTTTTCGTGAAGGAGGGATGCTTTTTGACATAATCTCTGTGAAATTCACAAACTACAGAAGAAGAAGGAGAAATCCACTGTGATTCACTGGATCAACTTCCACTGGTAAATATAATGAAAGTTTTATGTCATCAGTTACCTGAAAATTATCAAAGGCCCGAGCTGGGATATTGTCATCAAATTCCTTCATCATGTCCCACAGTCCATCTCCAACGCCAACCAATATGATTGAAAGAGGAAATTTACTGCGACAACTCAGGCATATAATTAAGGAACAAGAAGTTTCAAGGAAAGGAAACATTGTCAAGTAAAGACTACATCAGAATCACCTACCTAACAGCAACTATGGTATCCACAGTCTTCTGTTCTTGTGGACTTAGTCTCCCATGTTTAGTGTCAACATTTTTTGTTACCTGTGTAAAAAATTAGTGCATGAGTTTATTGTCTGTTCTTCATACCTGAACATAATAGCAACTGCAAGAAGACCAATTGTTTCGCATGGAAATTGTGACCATATATGAAATTACACATGAGAAGAGTTTTACTTGTTCCCAAACAAGTCATGTAACATATCTATATTCTCAGCCTATGTCAAAACCCATGAACGGAGCACAAATAAGTTACCCATGAATGTAAATAAGACATACACACGCCCCCCAAATTCCAAAATAATCCTATTCTTCAATGTATTGCACACAATTTTATTGAAAAGATCTCCAGTTAAAGATATATTTATCTGTATGCCTATCCTATGTTGGATAAAATGCTGGATATGAAAAACACACAAGTTGTCAAAGTAGCAAACCAAGGATATTAGAACCCTGAGCTCACCAAATAAAAGGTTCTGACATGGTTATAGACAAAAATATATTTATTTACATAACACTGGTAAGTGAAATGGATCCAACGAAAAAGCCTTTGGTTGAGCCATGCATATTCAACCAAACATAGAAAATTGCACAAAAACAACCCTATTGTGAGGCAAATTGATACCCTTTAGAGTTCAGTACTCCAGAAGCAGTGCTAGTTTTTTTCAAACCTTATGCAGTTTAATAACAAATCATGCATTAAGTGGAAAATGCAGCAACACAAATTAAGAAGATGGATTCTTGTCCAAAGTTTTATGCCTAAAGAAAGAAGAGAAAAAACTATGAACCAAAAGCACAAACTGAGTTTTGCACACCATGATATTTCCCGATCTAAATCCAGCAAATAAAAACAATAAAACTGATATTTGATAAGCCCGGTGGAAAATGGAAAATCAATCACATTGATAAAGTAGCCAATTCTTTACTCAAAGAGAGCCTCATATGAAAGCGATAGAAAAGAATACCTGGCCATCTGCGATTATCACCAACACATGGTACTGGCCTCCACTCTGCTCAACAATGCTCATGGCCATTTCAATTATTGGCGCAAATGAAGTAGGACCTGAAATTAAAATGTGTCATTAACTCAACATTGGAATATTATAACTGGAGTAAATAGAGTATCCCTAGTAGCAAGAAAAATAGTTAAATCATAACCTGCAAGTCGAAGATGAGGAACAATTTCCCTATACCGACTCAACACATCTTCAAATCCATCAGCAAAATCTTTCACTCGGATAGAAACTGAAGACATCTTGATCGTGTGTTGATGCTGCCATGATATCATAGAAATCCTTTTAGCCATATCTTAACTTCCAAAATAATGCATTCCTTAAGTTAAATTGTTTAAAGAGATACCATCTCCAAATCCAAAGCAGGGGATCAAGTTATCCTCATCGAATGCTGCCAAGCTTTTCCCAATAATTGATATTGCTTGCTCATAAGGGTTCAGACCTCTCCCAATGTGATGCAAGCTTCGCCTATTGAATGAATTCTTGCCTAAAATATGAACACCAAGTTCAACATATTAATTACGCTAGAGCACTCTTCATAAATTACAGTATTAGTAAAGATATATAAATAAAGCCTTACCTGTCCACTCATTACTCTTGGTAAAATCAACACCAACAATAAGATTAGAAGACTCAAGGCCTGCAAGTGCAAGAGCCTCACTAACCTGTAATCAACCAAAAGTTTAGAAATAAAACAATTCCAAAGTGTTGATTCTTTTCCAGTAACACAAAGATAGGCAAGAGCACCGTCAATGAGAAAGGAATTTGAAAATGCATTCTGATATCGTAATGGCTATATGCATATTGTATAGTTCTAAACTCATTGCAACTAACTAAAGACACGGAGGTCTAATCTTTGTCTTCATTGAATTCAATTTAGCATAGTTCAGCAAGCACTTATCAAAGCAAGATGAACACGCTGCCATCTACACTCTGAAACCTAGTTCATAATGCATCTATATCTGAGAAAGAAGTAATCACACATACACATCCTTCTACAAATTCAATATGACAAACATTGCACAATTGTAGTAACTTTTGCTTTTTATTTTGAAAATATAACCTTCCTAAACGTCAAGATAGACAAAAAGAAAAATCATCTTACGGTACATTTGAGTAAACAGCTTGACTAAGCATTTATTCAATAATTTTTTATCACACGAAATCCTATTCCATAAATTTGCCCAGAAAACTTAAATAAAAAGAGCTTAAGTTTCAACAAGAAACTTGCTAAAATAAGCTAAATAGAAGAGTTATAACAAATCGCCACGAGAGTGAAAGATGAAAAATAAAGAGAAGAGTCTTAGAAAACTACCTAGAATAAAGAACACACGATCGTGATGAGACTAACGTAGATTCCTCAAGTGCTTCATAGTCAACAGAATAACCAACAAAAGGAATTAAAACTGAACGGCGTTTACTGTTTCAGGCGCAGAAAGGTGGAAACGACTGTGGGAGTTCTAACCTTTTTGTTGGTGGACGACATCTAAGTATTTTTGTAAGCTCTCTTATAACCTTGAGGAATGTTCTCCTCTTTCCCTAGACCGAACTCACCAAAACTTTATGTATCTTAATCTTGAAGATACCTTATGATGATTGAGATGAAGAGTAAATAAAACGTGATATGATGTTGGAGTGTTCAGGGATGGTGCGTGGAGTAACACTGGCTGAGAATCTTGAATGGTGTATACGCAAAATGAGAGCAATAATTGAGATTTGAATATGGAATTTTTTTGAAAACTATGAAAAGGTGTGCAGAACAGAGAAGGGAAAAGGAGAGGATCTTTTTTGTTCTTCCTTTTTGAAGGCTTTTGTGGGAGTGTTGGAGAAGCAAGAGCATGGAAGTTTCGCGTTTTTTATTGGAACTCAAACTTAAAACGGTCATGTTCGGCGCTGACTGTTACTTGCGGTGGCTTGGCACCGAATTTACATGAAATTTTTTGTCTCTGTTATGTTTTTATTTACGTGTACACGTTAACACAACTTTTGATGAATTAAGAATACAATAGTAAGATTTAATTAATCATTAATGATTTGCTTATACAAGGAAAAGGCATGAGTATTTTGGAATTGGATTGCATCCCGTTTAAATAGAGAAATTATTCGATCCAATCATTTTAATTTCATTAATTTATCGTTTAGTTAAACTTTTGATCTGAATCCAATCCAATTTAAAAAGTTAGATTGAATTGATTTTTTATTTTAATTTTACTTTTAATTTTTTAGAAAATATTTAATAAATGTAAAATATATAATAAAAATAATAATAAAATAATTTAAAATTTCAAATATTTAATTTGTGTCATTATATAATTAATAATATAATATTTACACATCTTAATTCAAATAATTATAAATACTAAAAATATCTTTATTTAAATATATTTTCTGTAAATAGATATAAATTATATGATAATTTTTTAAAAAGTTAATTACATTGACCCCTTGAGGTTTAAGTAATTATACTTGGTATCTCTTTTTTCTTTTTTTTTACTCCTACATTAATTTTTTACCGTGCATTACACTTGGCCGGCCCCCCCTTAGACGTTAAAGAGTCAATAACATCAATGTTAATAGGTCATGTGATCTGTACATGCTCTTTAATGAATTTTTATTGGACAAAAATACTATCATCTTTTTCTTTTAAACTTTGCATCAAGTAACTTTAAGAAAAGAGGGACGCACGAACAGACACAGCAAGGGAACACACGAGTTCTTAAAGAAGATTTCATTTGTGAACAAAATCAGTTTCGTTTTAGTTTTTAATTCAAATTAATCACATAATGAAATGTTATAAGCATCATTATTTGCATATAATTGTGTTCTCTTTCTCCCCATTCTCTGTTTTTTGCATTTTGAATTATTGGTGGAGGTGGATGTTGGGTTTGGTGTTCAAATGCAATTATTAGTGTTTGTGTAGCCTTATGTCATTGTGTATGGTGTTGGATTTGCATTTGTTGTCCCAAATTTTGTATTGAAGAAATTCTATTTTTTTGTTGTTGTTTTTAGGATGTTTGTTGAAATATCTCAATCAATGGATGATTCTTTTTCAAGTGTAAGATGTTGAGGATGAATATGAAAGAATGAAGATGTCAAAACTTCTTGTGTAATTTGTGAATCGATGAATTATTTAATTGTTAATGAATCAATGAGACATTTTTTTTTTATATGAACAAAATTTGTCCTTAAATTGTAATACTTCATTTTTTGTAAAATAAATTAAAAAAAATATTTAAAAGTAAATAGAATTTTTAGAAAAATAATGAGGTTTTTATAATTAAATAAATAAGTAGAAATAATTTTATTAATTAAAATAATAGTTTTAAGGTAAATAAAATAAATATATGTCCTTAGAAAAAAATGTTTTATTTATTCATTTGATAGGAAGTAAAATAAAATTTCTTTTTATAAAATGATAAAATAAAGAAAAATAGAATAAATAATTGGCACATACCCTAGTTATAAATAGAAACATGTTAGGTCAGTTTTCATATTGATGATACATCTCTACGCTTTATCTTCCTCTCAGTTTTGTTTTTTCTTCTTTCTATCCCAAAATCCTCTCTTTTTCCCGCATACATCCAAATTTGTCTCAGTAAAACTATGATCCAGACTTGTTAACCGTTGGATCATTATAAAATTGGAACACCTGGTTCAAAACATATTTTCGAACATATCCACCATTGGGATTTTTTGAAATAGTGTCTATGGTGAGGAGAATGTCCCTCGCATGTAGCTCTTTGTTTTTCCCGCATACACCCAGGTTTGAAATGCATGTTCACCGTTGGAATTTACAAAATAATATTTGTGGTAAGATAAATTCTCCTTGCATGGGATAGTGGAATGGAGTTTCAATCCCTTCTCTCTAACGCCTGAAAATCCTACCAAAGCAACCAGAGGAAAAACTTGAGGAATCCTACTAGAGATGTTATTATCACTGTCAGACTACACACATGTGCCCGCTTAGAGGTAAAAGATAAGTTTATTGCAATTAGGGTTAGAATGAACATGTGTAGGGATCCTTAAATGATCAAATTGGGATTTTATTTTGGGATGTTTATTGTATTATAATTCTTCCTATATGATTATGTGAAATTGTTTGAAGGGTTTTACTTTCCATGTTGTGAGAAACATTTTCGTATAATTTGTTTGTATTTTGGATAATATTTACTAGATTAATGTGATAAATTGTTATATTGGAATCATGAAATTGTGATTGAAATTGTGTGTAATGGATAAATTGAGCATTTGTTGATTGGTGAGATATGCGTAAACATGTGATGGTGAATTATAATATTGTGATATGTTAAAATTATGGACATGGAATTTGGTTGCGAATAAGTGTGTGATTAATACTTGAGGTGATATTACTTGTGTTGTGAGTTATGAATTATACAATAACCCGACTAGTGTTTACCTTAAGAAAAAATGTTTTATATGCTAGGTGTTAAAAGGAAAGTGTAGGGTTCCAAGTTAGGGACCTGAGGTGTTAAATTGTAGCGCATTATGTTAAATGTGTTTGAAAACAAGTTTGAGGTAGTGGATATTGTATAATTCATGAGCAGTGTCTGTGTGCAAAAATTGTTTTAGGGGTTGGACCTGAATCAGGAAGGTAAGGTCCTAATGGATTCTTCTGAGTCTAGGCCTTGTAGGTAAATATACTCGGTTTTAGTGCTTCTTTAAGCATATGTTGATCCCATATGGTTGAAGCATTCTCACAAAACAGAGTGACCCTGACTGGTCATCTTATGATTTTACTTAGTGAGAGTGACCTGCATACTCATTGTGTGGCGTGTCTTGTTATGTACTCTTAAGCGCCCTAGTGTTATTTTTCACTGACATGATATCACATTGCATATAGGCTTGAGTCTTAGTATAATTGTTGCATAACACCTATGAATTGTTTATTATGAAATTGATGAGTGTTGTTACGTCTTGACTTGAGTGTGTTATTCATGTGTAACGTAATTGGTGATTGAAAAATGGATTTTAAATGATAAAGTGGTGAAGTAATGTTGATTGTATTAAGTTGAGTTATGTTATAAATAATTCTATAATTTATATTGATTATGTCTTTGTTTATCTTTATTTTATGTAGAAATGTGATAACTCACTCCTTGTATTGTTTGTTTTTAGATCTTGTGATGATCTCGAACCTTGTGTTCGTGGAGCAGATGACTAGGTGAATGACTTTAAAAAACCTTTTGCTAGAGGACGCTTTAGTTTGTGCGGACTTGGTTCACGGTGCAAAGGACAAACAGCTCAAGGTTAAGGGACCTGTCAAGATGCCCACTAAGGTTCTTCACATTACTACTAGTAAGTCCCTTTGTGGTGAAGGTATTTTCATTATTTCCTCACTTTTTATTATTATGGTTGTAGTTTGGTTCACTTGTCCCTTTTGTTCTTTGCTTCTTATATTGCTTTTTTGAATGATGTTTGTTTTGCAATTGGGTTTGCCTCAATGTTCTTCTATGTTGCTATGTTATGTGTTGTAGTTTTTAACATGCATGCCCTTTGTATAAGGAGTAGTTTTGCATTATATCTCTTAGTTTGCAAGGTCTGGAATACGCTAAATGGAAAATTTGGATGGATACTTTTGAAGGATAAAGGAAGATTAAGTTAGTTATATCATGTTTATAAATATGAATAAGGGAAGATTGGGAGGTTTCATTGGTAATCTATTTCTTTGGAGGTTCAGGACTCTAACTGTGTGTCTATTGAAGAGTTAAAGAATGAGACTAAAACTCATAGGCAGTGGCTTGGTTAAGGGAAGCCACTGGAGCCGTAGTAAAAGCAAGTCTTCACCGGGCAATTGTTTATGGACCCGAACCTATGTGATCTATCATTCTAAAAAAGTACCAATTGTGGGATAAAAAAGTGTTTTTGATTCAATTTTCATTCTTTTAGTGGCATTATGGGGAGTTTTTTCTATAATTTTCTTAATTCATGTTTATTGAATGATATTTGGTACATAAGTTTGAATGTTCTTCAACAAATTGTGATGTAAATAATTGTCCTATGCACGTGGTTTTCTAGATTGGCTCCTTTGTCATTTGTTATTATGTGATTAATTTTATGTTACTTGTGAGCATGGTCATTCTTACAGCCTCAAACATCGTAAGACTGTTGTTGTGGCTAAAAGCTTGAAAAATGTTGTGCTTTCTTGTCTTACCCGAGTGTCTTAATTGTGTATTTGTGTGTTGTTCATATGTTTTCTACTGAACACCAATAGTTGTGTTACTTGGCTTTTGTTTTGATTTTTGAAGTATTTTATTCAATGAATGATATTAAGCCTTTGTGTTCATGAAACTTCTTATTTTTTAGGTACCAACACATGGGACAAATTTGAACTTTGTGTGCACAAGATAGTGATTGACCTCTACAGTTATGTTTTACCATACCCCCCTACAACTCCTCTCCCTCCCCCCGCCCAAAAAAAAAAAGTGAATATGTATAGTGAAGGGATTTGTAGGAAGCAAAACCACTTTTTCAACTTATTGTGGTTGCAAATGTTTAATGCGTTTATAAAATATATACATATTCATTTATAGATTAGCATGTTTGTGTACTGAGTTTGTGTTTCCCAAGTTCCTAGTACAATGAATATCAATGTAATTTCATTATCTTGTGTAGTTGAACCACCATGTCTTAAGATTTATTTCTAAACATGACATGACTGATTATGGTTAGTTGGATGCTACCCTTTCTCCATTACATCACAAGGTTGACACCTTTCACAGTTTTAATCTAATTCAATTGCTCGAAGTTATGTTATCACTACCCTTAAAGAATGAATACAACTGATTAATTCTGTCATTCTTCTTTTGTTAATGGAACATACTAGTATCATTATTGTGTAGCATTGCAGCCACTTAATGATAGAGAAATTATCGTGTTTTAAAGGCGTCAATTAGATCATTTATAGATTTAACATTTTATTTAATGAGTTTGTGCATAATTTACAATATTTAATAAATTTTAATAAATAATAATAAGTTAGATAATGTGTTGATAACACTTTATTATACTTAAATGGTATTGAAATTTGGCCATCTATCTTCTTTCTCTTCTCAACACCATCATTTCATTGACCATAAGTTACTACCGAGTATGCAAAATTTGCATAAGTTTAGTTGTCTAAACATTTATACATCTAAGTGTTAATATCATACAACTAAGTTTTCTAGTAGGATATTATCCCTTTCATTTCAAATGTTCTTTTAATAATAAGTTATGTCAATGTTCAATAAGAACAACAATATCTCTAGTGTTATAAATTTTAGTATCTTCTGTAAAAAAAAAAAAGCTTTAATTAGTCTTCTCATTTATGTGCTCGGCTTCTCCACCCATCAAAATGAATTTCATTGTCAAATTATTACTTTTTTATCTCATATATTATTTACTATATATCTCTTAAAGTCATGTATATTTTTGAAGAAAATATCAATTAATCAGATGCATTGATTCTACAAGGGTAGTGATGACATAACTCCAAACAATTGAATTAGATTGAAACTGTGAAAGGTATCAACCTTGTAATGTAATGGAGAAAGTGTTACAATATACAAGATTATATGATTGGTAAGAAAATACTGAATTGATCAAATAGATATTTATAGAGAGGAGCTAATATTAAAAAAAGAAATAATCATTATATGCAACAGTAAATTAATGACAATATTACAACATTTAGCGCATCAAACATGTCAAGTGAACAAGGTTGATATAGTAAATCATAATCTTATCACTTGTTCCACTTACTACATAATAGAAGGATTGCATATTAGATGAGTTACCATAGGTCTGAAATGTTACTTGTGGATCTGCTCCTAGGGCTCCTCCAAGCTGGGCTTTGTGGGCTTCATTGCAACATATGTCACCATTGTTCATGCCAATGCACAAAAACAGAAGAAGAAGCAGCTGGTGCGTATGGAAAAAAAGAGAGAGCTTTGACATACAATGGAATAGAAAATCTAAATAGAAGACCCTTCTTTCGTCCTCGGTTTTAATCGTGCTAAATTGGAGAACCTTCCACTTCAATCGTTTAGTCGAGACCTCTATTAGTACAACATTACACCAAAAGGGGAGGGGAACCCTATTCCTAAGAGGAGACCTCTGTTGTTCTGTTACATATTAAACTAGTTGTCATCAACAAATCTAATCTATTTAATTTTTTATTGTTAAATCGGACGGACTCAAATGATTATCACTTTATTTTTTTTTTGGTTTGGTAAACTTTCTTTGGGTGAGAAAATCTAATCTTCATCCTTTTATTATACATTGGGAATCAGATTTAGCCTTTGATATTCACTTCCCTCTCTTCAAATGCGTGTAACGTTCATCATATAGCATCGGGAATCAGTTTGATGCTCATTATATTTTTCCTTTTCTCTCCAATAAAAAATGGTTGCAACTCTCCTTGCCTTTTGGAGCTCACATTTACTTCACTTTCCCTTTTCTTTTTCTCGCCAAATCCATATTCACTTTTTTCTATTCCTACATCTTCACGAGTGAATTTGGCAAGAAGAAAATGGAAGCAACTTTTTCAGAACTGGTATCTGGGTCCAACCCAATAATAACACATCTGGCGTAACACCATGGGGATGAAGGAGATTCTAATGCCACTCATCTCCGTTGAAAAGCAACACTGGAGCGAATAGCAGAGGCCATCAGAAGGAACTCACTACCAATCATGGAACAAGGTTGGTTCTTGGATTCTCAGCGAAGAAATTGTGGAAGGTTAATTGGTTGGTATAGGACCTCAGGTACCTCTTTAATCGCGACCCTTCAACTCCTAAATTTCCAGCCTCTTCATCGTCTAACGGTTCAGATTCTTCTACTTTTCTTTTAAAACGTTAATTGTTCTATTTTGAAATATTCTTGACGATCATTCTCTAATCTCCCTCATTGTTTCAATGTCCATTATTTAGAGACAGAGAGAGAGAGGGAGGGAGCTGCTGTAAGTATATTTCAAGGTTACTTTTAAAAATTTCTAAATTGTTATTCTAAATGTTTAACTGTTTATACTTATATATAGCTATCAGTGACGAAATTCCATATCAACAAGTCTCCAGTGTTGGAAAAATCTATTAATTGATGGCATAATTAGATACCTTATTCTGCCTATTAAAATTTGCAGGTTTTGGTTCATTCTCTGCTTATTGAGGTTGGGTAGAACTTGGTTGATTGGTCAATGTCGAAATGTGAATTTTGATAGCGTAAGTCCATCCTTCAATTTCAATTTCTCTTTTAGAATCTCCATCTATGATACATTGATACCTAGAATCAGTTGTTATGCAGTGAATTGGATAATTTTGGGAAAACCACAATCAATTTTAAAGATAATCAACGATCCCAGGTGAGCCGCTATATCTTTGGACTCTTATTGACAGAATTTCTTAATTCTATTATAAAAGTTTATTTAATGTTCGTGTATTTCTTTTCTTTTGTTTGGTTCCTAACTCCTTATAATTTTGGTCACTAGGGATATATTTCAAACAAGTATGACCACTGTGCAGGCATTTTTATGCTTCATACAATATAATGCACACTAAACGTCTCTATTGTCTGTTAATATTTGATTTCTATCTTCTAACTGAACTTTTTTAAAGCAAATTCTGGTTATTATTAGATCAAAGCAGCAGAGTCAGTTACATCTTTAGCTATAAGGCTATAAGAAGGTTCAATTTGTATGAGACTTCTTCTAACCAGTATCTATTATATATACAAATTTAAAGACAAGGAGGCCAAGACATGAGCAGCACTGTTACCCTCACTTTTTGTGAAAAGAAGATCACACGACACTGCACATTTGTAGTCAGCATTATGTAATCTTTCAACCATTTTAACTGAACTTCTCTTGTGTAGGCAACAAAAGCGAATTATGAAACTTATTATGATAGCACAAATGATATGTTGCTTTTGGTACTATAAGTTTAGCTTCTGTCAACGTATAACTTAAGGAGAATTTATATCACCTTATATTTTTCTCTCTTAAATAATATATATTATTTTACTGTAGAAAATAGATATTGTATTTAGAAAATTACTATTGACATAGCGTTAATTTTAATTTTCTTTTTGATATATTGCTTTTGGTTATAGCAGTTTCTGTTAACGTATAACACCATGTATATCTAAAGACATTTTATTATTGGACACAACTTATATAAAACTATAAAAAGTAAAATAATTTATAAAATTAGATGGCTCCCTATTAAAATTTAAATAATCATTTATGGGATATAACTTCTTAAATCATTTGGGTTTGCATAAAAAAAAAAAATTTAAAAATACTTATGTGTTACTCTCTTCAAAGATTTTATCCAAAGAAACTTATTTATTTGTACTTAATTAAAGATTCTCTTCAAAAAAGATTTAGTGACGTATCTTCTTGCAAAATGAATGTCTAAAATTAGTTTCTTGGCCATAATTTTATCCAAAGAAATTTATTTACTTATACTTAATTAAAGATTTTATTCAAAAAAGATTTAGTAACGTATCTTCTTGCAAAATGAATGTCTAAAATTAGTTTGTTGACCACAATAAATTATTTTTATTAACTATCTTTTTACCTTACCCGGTAAATTTACATGTTTTGTACATTGATATCAAAATATAAATTTATTAATATAGATTTCATATATAAAATAAAATATATTGGGTAAAAATAATTTAAAGGAGTTTCTTTAAAATTTGGAGTTAATTTATATTGTATGATTTTGTAGAATGTAACAAAGCAAATGTTCCTCCAATTTGAAGTATATGTTATACTTGTGTATCCCCAAGTCCATTAGTATTGAAAACCATTTGTAGGGCATTTTTTTAGATTTTTTACATAAAAAAATACAAAAAAAATAAATTTTTATCCAAATAATATAATCCAAAAAATATTTATCCCAATGATTCAAAACATAAAAAATCAGTTCCCCTCAAATGATTTCTCACTTGTTTTTATTTTATTTTATAGTACTTAAGAAATTAGTTCCTTTTTATATAGACGTGGGGAACCGATGCAATTTTAGCTCCTAAGGGTATTGAATAGAAGACTATAAGAGGATTGAGCTAGAACGGTTAAAGAAGGTCATAGGGTTCTCATGAACCTCAGGGTATATTTCTGAGCTCATGGGGTCAGGTTGGGTTCACTCTTCTTTGTAAATATTAGAATTGATTTTTTTGTTTGCCTTTGTATTTTGGCCATTCTGGTAGTATAGGGTTTTAGCTTTGTAATTCAGGGCATTATGAGTAGTCTTTATAGTAAGAATTTTTATATTTTCATGTATTTTGGCATGGGGTGAGTTGAACTATTAGAAGGATGAGTGTAGTTAAGTTCGAGCTTCTCAAGAAAGCTTTTTGAGGAAGCTTTCATTTAGCTAGTGACTTAGGTTATAAATAGAAGCATGTGTAACATTTGTCATAATTTTGATGAATGAGAAACTTGTGATACACTTCAAAGTTCAACTTCTCTTCCTAATCTCCTTCAATTCCCACGCCCCCCTTCTCTCTCTCATTCTCTTGCTCTATTGAAGCTTCCTCTTTAAGCTTCTTATCCAAAACACTCCCTTGATGGTAAAACTTTTCCTTTCATGGCTTATTCTCTAGTGAATTACATTTCCTTTCACCTATTCTCCTTTATCTTCCGTTACAACTCCATGGACGAAAATCACATTGAAAGACCTTATTGAAGTTCAAAGATTCAACCTTCATAGAAACTTCTGAAGTAAGCTTCCATCAAGTGGTTTCTAATGAACTTCAAGTAGGTGCTCTTTAAACCTCCATTAATTTTATATGAAGGCTCAAAGCATAAGAACTTCAAGTAGGTGCTCCTTAAACCTCCATTAATTTTCAGCTTTACCCTCTCTTCCATTGTTGTTTCTTCATTTTTCTCCATGTTCTCCTCGTATGTTTTGTGCTAAATGTTGTTAACATGATTCTTTAGAAATTCCACCAATTAAACTTGCTATAGAAGCTAGATTTGATTTTCTATGGTTCATATTTCTTATTCTTGTTCTTGAACCATGAATTATGTTGAGTTTAGGTTCCTTTGAGTTTTGTCTTGCTATTTTTTGTGACTAAAACCTAAACCATAAAATTCTTACAAAAACATTACAGTAGAAGAAAACCTCAAAAATCTAAAGTGACTTGTTCACCTATTATAGTTTTGTCATAGAAGTCATGTTTAGTCATCAAACTTGTCACATAAGATTTCTTATGTTGTGTTGAATTTTATTTTTCTTGTTTATTTGTCTAACTCATTTGTTTATGAGTGTATGAAATTCTTTTAGCCTATTAGTTAATTTGAGTCAAATATTTCATGCTAATTAGTCCTTAACATGTTTGTGCAAAAATCTTGGAGAGTCTTTGATTGTGAACTTTTTCTTGTGTTTGTTGTGAATTTGAGTTTTGGTGATTGAATTGCTGACTGAAATTTTGATCCTAAGTGAATATTGAATTCCTAAAACTGTGGTAAATAAGCCTAGTGAGTTAAACACACATAGGAAGGTTGAAAGTAAGCTTAAGGAAATCAATATACCATGCTTAAAAAATTCAAAGTTTGAAATCATTGGTACTGACAGCTTGAATATACGAACTTGTAAAAATTACTGGAAATTAGTCACTGCAAATTTTGAGCTAACATTTTTACTAAATTTTCTAAACATCTAGACAAAAATTAGAAAAAAAGAACCAAGTGATTTGGATAAAAGAAAAAATAAGAAAAATTACACAAGTTGATAAGAAAATCAGTGTCCAGGAAAAAAAGAAATGAAAAGGAAGTGTGCTTGTTGTGTTGGCTCAAAATTTGTTCTATAATTGGGGCCTATTTTATACTAATCTTAATTCTAAAATTTCAATTGAAAAGTATTGTGAAAACAAGTGTCAAAACTAGAGGTTTCTTAAGTTTTTTTTTTTTTAGTTTTTTTACTCTACTCTACAACCATTCTAGGTTTTTCTTTGAGTCTTAGCTTGCTTTTATGTGTTTTTCATTGCTTTAATTGTTGAATAATCCTTGAAAATTTGTCTTGTTAAAAATCTATTGGTTTAACTTTCATTTCATTTTTTTGGTCTTTGATTATTGCTTGTCTATTTGCTTCCTTATTTGTGAGTTGCCATATAGGAAACTAGAAAGGTGGATTGATGTCATCCCTTGGAGAATTTGAGTTAAAAAGCAAGGGGTCAACCACCTTAAGAGCTATTGGACTAAAAAACACTTCAAATTGAGTGAAACACCAAAGAAAGAACAACCATTAAAATTGAGGACTTTTTTATAACTTTGTAATTGACAATTTACTTACCTTCATTCCTTTCAAATTTTATAACAAAAAGGTCTTTCATTGGAAGTGCGTTGGAGCCTCCAATAGGTTACCAAACTTTCATTTCTGTGTAATAATTTTAGGCAATTTTACCTTAGGATAGTGAATGTTTTATTGGGAACCTTAAATGTAGTGATCCAAACACTCTTAGGATCCGCCTAGTTTACATTTCTTGCTTACTTTCATAGCTTATTTTCTTTACTAGTCACGCCTAGTTTATCTTGTTATTGCATAATACTTTCTTCTTGTTTATCACACATATCTCGAGTTCTTTTGGAACCCTAACTTTTACCTTTTGCAAACCCCCAACAAGAAAGACCCACAACTTAGGAACCAACACGAGTCATCATTCATCTAGTGTTAATGGTGAGGGTACTAGTCGTAAGGACCCTATATCTAGAATCTTAGATGAGTTGAGTTCCCTCTAAGTTATGGAAAGAAAAACTAAAAAGAAAAAGGAAAGAGATGGTAGAAATAAATCAAGATAAGAGGGAACAAATATTGGAAGAAGAAAGAAAGAAAATACTAAAGAAAAGAAAATCATGCTTCCTATAGTAGTCATGACACTTGCAAGAGCCTAAGTGAAGAACTTCGTGACTATTATGAAGGAAGGCATAAGTCACATCTTAGACCTCACTCTCATAGGAGAGAAAAGGACAATGTAGAAGCTTACTTAGATTGAGAAATAAGGGTAGAACAACAACTTAAAAGAAAGTCTACTCCAAAATCTTATGACTCTTAATCTTATCCAAAGAAAGACCAAGGTCAAGGCATCTTAAGGGTGACACCTTCTAAGCCCAAAGATGATAAGGTGAAGACAATAAAAAAGTAACCCCTTAAGGCTAGTATGGAAGAGAATACTAGCTCTATAAAGTGTTTTAAATGTCTTGGAAGAGGACACATTACTTCCCAATGTCCCACCATGAAAATCATGATTATGAGAGGCCAATAAATTTATAGTAGTTAAGATGAGGCTACTACTTCACCTTCCTCTAGTGAAAGCGAAGAAGTAAAAGAGAGAGAATCTAGTGAAAAAATATACCCCCATGAAGAAGGACAACCTTTAATGGTTAACGAAGAGAGTAAGGAGGTAAGTGTCTCCTCCAAGAAGTTAGCTAAGAAGGAAAGTCATTTTGCAATAAAGATAAACATTAAAGAAACTTCCTGTCTTAAACAACCTCCAAATCTTCTCATTTGTAAAAAGACACTTCTGTTAAGGTTATCTGAGGACTCCATCTTTTAATATTTATTTTTAAATAATTAAAATAATTACATTTAATTATGAAAAAATTAATTCAAAAAAAGAAAATTTATTAATAATTAAAATATTTATTCATCAAGAAAACTTAAAGTTACCATTATACATATCATTGATCGATAAAAAAAATACAAAAATCAACGTTGAACAACAAAAATTAAATTTCTTTAAAACAACGTGGCAACATAGGAAACAATGGATGAGGATGTTGTGAATTTTTGTTTGAAGGATGTTCGTAATTTTGCAACAAATTCATATAAGCTTGCCAATTAAATTGATTTGAATCCATTATGTAAGTAACAAAGAGAATGAGAATGAAAAATGGTGTGAACAAAAAATTAGGACTAATGACTTAATTGAGATTAGAATTTTAATTTTATAATATTTTCTAAACAATATTAAATGCAACAATAATATTTTTATAGCTATTAGGTAGGAAACGACCTTTTGTCAAAATAAAAAGGTAGGAAACAAGCTTTTTGACGTGCAAGGGCCAATTTCTTTTGAAAAAATTGAATGCCCAAATCATATCCTCCTTTCAATTTTCCCTTTGAGTCGCGCCCCCACACCACTCCTTTTTTCCCTTTCTGTTTTCTCTCACGCTCCCCCATCACTCACCCTCTCATTCTTCCACTTTCAATTTTCTCTCAAGCTCCACCACCCACCCCTCACCCTTTAGTGCGCCACATACCCTCTCCTCCCCTTTGTGAACCCCATCACTACCATCTGCTCTCTCCGTGAACCAAACCCGCATCCCTACATCCTTCCACTGCAAGCCCACACCCTCCTCCGCGTGACAAACCTTCACCCTATTTTCCCTCCGACGTGACCCCCAAACTCTCCTACTTCCCTTTTGCGATCATCATCTTCGTTCTCATCAAACAACATGCAAAGATAGATTTGGTGTTCATCAACCCAGATCTGTCTCTTTTATATTTCATTTTTATTGGATTTTGTTGCTCATCTCCTCTCCTCCTTTTCCTTCTAACTTTTCCCCTTCGTGGTGGTTGCTTCCTGCGGATCACTACTGGGGAGAAATACATTTTTTTTGGAAATAGTGTAGATCTTGAGTTTTGATTGTCTTTGATGATTATTTTTTGATAGAGTTTTGATTATCTTTGATGATTGTTTTTTATTGAGTTTTGGTTGTCTTTGATGATTAGGTTTGAAAGTTATGTTGATTATTGATTACTTTTGATGATTGTTTTTTATTATTATATGTTTTGATTATTTATACTGAATATGTATTTGATTTTCATATATTCCAACAAGCGGTAACATTTTCTTTTGGGCCGAGAAATGATACTTTAAATGGTATGACATGCTCTACTCTTTTAATTTATTATAAATTGCTTAATGTTATTTTCCTCTCTACTCATGATTTGTTTTTAATGTTGACAAAGAAGGAGAGATAGATAAAAGATAAGATACTAAGGGGACTTATCTATTTTTATTTATGAGACAATTTTTATATATATGAAATCTTCAAATGTTTCATATAAGCAATCATTGCAAAATCAGGGGGGGTAAACTATACAGATAAATATTCTTTTGTTTTTACTCCTAACCTAGTGATGATTGTCATCATAAAAAAGAAGGAGAATGTGCATCATGCAGGTTTCAGGTTTTGATGACACCGAAAAGAATTTGTTTGATAATTATTCTCATCATAAAAAAAAAAAAAGAGAATGTGAATAATGCAGGTGTTGATGATGCTAAGAAAAATTCACTTGATAATGATTATCATCATAAAAAAGGGAGAGATTATGAATATATGAATACATGATTTTGATGATGTCAAAGACTAATCAAACAAGGTTTCTTTCAAGATCACTTCAACAAACATTCAAACGTTAAACATTGCTTCAAGATTAAGACAAGGTTACTTCAACAAACAAGCATTACTTCAAGATTCATTCAAGATCAATTTTTGCCTCAAAACACATTGTTTCCAACATATCAAGGCTCTGGTAATCGATTACCAGGCAGTGTAATCGATCACCAGAAGACAATTTTGAAAAACAGTTTTTAAAAAGGGTTTTGAATTTGAATTTTAAACCTATAATCGATTACTAGATGTTTGTAATCGATTACCAACAATGAAACTCTTGAAATTCAAATTGAAAAGTCATGATCATTCAAAATATAACTATGTAATCGTTTACAAGAAACCTGTAATCGATTACTAGTGAAAAATTTCAGAAAAAACTTTTTGAAAAGACATATCTCTTCAAATCATTTTGAAAAAGCACGAATGACCTATATATATGTGTGTCTGACTTCAGAAAGTAAGAGAGAGATATTCTAAGAGAACTTCATTGTCAAATGGTCTCTCAACAACTCTTGGACAAACACTTGCAAATGTATTAAGAGTTCATCTAAGAACTTCAATTTGTAGAGAAATTCTTCTAAGTTCTTCAACTTGTATCATTCTTCTCTAAAAGAGAAAGAAACATTATTTTGTCCTTCAAAGAAAACTATTGTTGATCAAGAGACAGTGAGTCTCTTGATTTGTAAAGTTTCCTGAACACAAGGGAAGGGTATCCCTGGGTGGTTCAAAAGTTGTAAAGAGATTTACAAAGTTAGTGAAAATCTCAAGTAGGTTACTTTAGGATTGGACATAGGTACGTGAAGTGGCCGAACCAATATAAATCGAGTTTGTATTTCTCTTTTCCCTTATCTCATTTATTTCATTGCAATCATTTTTGTCTTGCATGTTTAAAGAACATTTTCAAATTGATTGATGTTTCTTCTTCTGCATTCTAAATCTATCATTTTGATGCGGGTTAAAAGTTTGTTAGTATGAAATTTTGAAACTTAATTCACTCCCTTCTTAAGTTATTGAGGCCACTTGTCCAATAGGGTAACTGCTAACTCAAAGAAATTTTACACGCAATGAGAATCGAATATGAGCTCTTATACTAAATAGACTGTTGTTATTCATGTGAATACAACAAGACCTTACACCACCACGTCAATCCTTTAAGTTATGGAATTTATGATATTAGGGTGAGGGATAAAATTTATCAACATAAAATAATATGAGGATCAAAATCATCATTTTAAAATACAAGTTTTAAAATCAATTTTAACTGAAAATCTAAGAAGCTAAGACCCATTTTACTATAATTTTTTCAAACATAGTATTTTAAGAAGATATCTAGTTTTAAAACCTACATATTTAAAATATTAAACATTAAAAAATATTAAAAAAGTATTGGCAAAGGGTCTCTTAAATTCTTAATACCCAATAGTAATGGAAGAATAGGACAAAAATAAAGTGGACTGAGTTAAACGTCCAAACTTTTCGAAAAAATCAATGTATTCGTAGATTACTAGATAAGTTAAACAATGCAAATGACATGAACCGTAAATGTACTTTCATTTTCATTTACAGGCAATCCTATCTCCCTTCGGTCATGCACTTCAGTTTCAACCACCACAATAATTTGATTGAATCAACAAATCATTGTTTACGCATTTGGTTAAGCCACCCCCAACTCCTTCTCCTCCCTTGTTGTGCCTGCTTTTTGTGACAATCTTAGCAAAAAGATTGTGTAATTTCACCGCTAGACTTTGTTCTTACACCCATATCTACTTGCATACAAAATGGAACGGGGACAAAATTACGGATAAACTTAGTAGTTTCACAACTAATTTTTACTCTATCAACAATTTCATTATTGTAATTTGGAGTTGTTTAGTGTTTTTGGATTAGATTTATGATAAGAAATAGCTAATTATTTTTTCATGGTGAGGGCAAAACAACAAATTAAATAGTTGTTTCTACTTTTTTGAAATTGATTTACCGTGAAAACAATAATAAATTTAATAACTAATAATTTTAAGGAAAAAAAAATACTGATACAATAAAAAAAATGGATCAATTATTATTATCCGAATACAAAATCAATATTTATAAAACATCATAGATCAACTAGAGTAAAATTATTTGAACTTAATCAAAGATTTTGAGTTCAATTTAAGTCTTTAAATAGCTAGATGAATAATTTTATCGCTCATAATAATGTCATCCGACTCAAACAAGATTATTGGTAAAAGATATTTTTGGTCTACACAAAAAATTGATATTAATTGAGTTTAATGAACACATTATTATTTTACAATATGAATGAATAAAAAATTATTATTAAAATGAATTTTAAGATACTTATTATAAAAATTTATAAATTTATTATACAAAATAGTTTATAATTTAATAATAGTATAAAATGATTATGTTATTACTTCAGACTATTTTTTCACGACTATATAATAATAACTTAAAATGCATATAACAAATTTGTTCGTTTTTATAAATGATATTTTTTTTTCTCAAAATAGAAAGGGCATGCTAGGAGTAGGAGGGAGAGTATACTATAGGATAAACCAAAATATAGGAAGAAACAAAATTAATGAAAAAAGTTAATGTTGTTATGTGGTTACGCCACGCCACGCAGGTTGCACGATTGCGTCAAACATAGCATAGCCAGAAGGCAAACAAAACACTATGGTGGGTCCCCCACACCCCACTCAAGAAAATCCTAAGCAAATCCATTCACAACACACAAGTGATTCTGTTTTCCAATTCCAAACACAGTTTCAAACCGTGGAAGCAAAGGCAAAAAATCACCGAGATATTTGCATCATCATCCCTTTTGCTTCACTCACACTGATACTGATCCTGATCCAATCCAATCCAATCTTGTAGTTGTTGCTCTATAAACTATAAAGGGAGCTCACACAATTGCAGATTCAGACCACACACACCCCTTTTTAACTACTTACTTCCCACTTTACCCTTCTCAACTCTCTTACTGTTACTATTACTGTTACTCCACCTAAATCAAAATTCAAACATACCTGTGAGTTTCTTTTAGCTCTCAAACTTGCAAATCAGAGACCCTTTATATTTAAATGATTGCCTTTTTTATTATGTTATGGATAAGAACTGTTTCATATTTCGGGTCTTATTATTATTATTATTATTATGTAACATGGTTTGGGTGCAACTACCTGCAATAATTTACTGTTCATTTCTTCGAATTTTTGGACTTTATTTTAGTTCGCAATATGTGTCATAATTCATAATAATAATAGTTGCATTCAAATGCATTCCAAAACCTCAAAATCGAGCTCAGTGCTTGCTTCCTACTGTAATTTACTAAATTCCCATTTTATTGTTTTGTGTTCTCTGTGATAAGTTATTCAAATTCTTCAAGAGCTTTTTGATTTTGCATTTTTTGATTAAAGTTGACTTGAACAGTTCCATCAAATTATTGAAATGCCATTTCTTTCTTTATCATTATTTTTTAATCCCAATTTAAGTGGGGTTTCAGATAAGTCTAGCCTTGGTATTGATACACCGAAAAGAAAAAGGTGAGAAAAGGGTTGGTTTTTGTTGTCATATTGTAGGATCAAGCGGTGGTGACACAATAATTGTTAGCTTGTTTGTTGCATTTGTTTCCTCTGTTGTCCACCTCTGATCACATGACATGTTGGTTGTTTTCTTTTTAACTTTGGTTGTTTCTTTTTTCTCCTATGTAATATAAATCCTAGTGTTCCTGTTCATTTCCATTACCTTGTGTTGTTTCAGATTGCATTTGCAGATAGATTGAATGTTGTGAACAAACAATGGGTTCATCCAAGGCCTTATGCAGTGTTTCTCTGCTCCATTTGTTCATAGTGGTTTGCCTTGTCTTCCAATGCTTTGCTACTAAAAACCATGCTGACCTGACCACAACTCTAACTGTGAATGCTTCTGATGCATCTGGAAAGCCAATACCAGAGACACTTTTTGGCATATTCTTTGAGGTGAAGATAAACTTGCATCTAGCACTCATTGTTGTTTATTTGCTCCACTCCCTTTCTAATTGGTTTTTATTATTCTGATACCTGATTATTATTTCTGGTGTATTATGAGAGTTTTCTTTTAAATGGGCTAAGATAGATCATGTGTTATGAAAGAGATAAGTATGAAAATAAAATATGAAAGGATTTATTTTATCTATATTATGTATGTAATGTATCAACTATTGTAATATGGATTATGAGTGATCAAATAAACTGCATAGAGTTTGGGATTATGGAAATGTGCATTTAATTTTGTATTCAATTTGATGATGCCTCTTATCCAATTATCAGAAAATGACCAGTTTATGGAATTTCATCTACAGGAGATTAATCATGCTGGAGCTGGGGGATTGTGGGCTGAGCTTGTGAGCAACAGAGGTCATTTTCATGTTCTCTAAACTTTTAAATGATAAATCTAGCACTAGAAGGTTTCTCCAGGATATTTTTTTTCCTGTGATTTTTCATGCAACTTACATGTTCAGATGCACAAGCACAGAATTCCTGCAATCTGTTGTATTGTACTTGATAGGAAACGTGATAATAACTGAAAAAGAAAATCAAAAGAAAAGAGAAGAACATTGAATTTGTTAGACAAAAGTGGACAAGTAAAGGTATATCCACCCTTGACTTAAAGTGCTCCATGATTTTAACCATAAAAGTGGCTACTCCCTTACTTTCTCAATGTAGAGGAGCTTTTTTTGAATTAAAGATACACACATATAAGGGTTTGTGCCTTTTCTTTCCTTAGCTATGAGCTTATGGTCTCCATCAGAATATTGCTAGCTTTTTCATTGTTATTCAAGTAATTTATGGTGTTTTTTTCCCAACAACTTGCATTAATTTCAGCCACTCCACAATCATCTTTCTATTGAATTCCCTTTTTTCCACCTTTTATTTTTTTCTTATCTTAATCTAATTTTTGATGAAAAGGAGAGGCCTGAAGTGTCTTCTTATCATTTTCTTAAGGAGATTCTGTTTTAGATATGATGAATGATCCTTCTTTATCAATGTTCAAATGTGAACAAAGGAATGATTTGTTGGTTAACTTGTTGTTTTGTTATAGGTATGTCACTGTTTTTAATTTTAAGTATAACTGAAATATTATGAATTCTTGTTTTAGGATTTGAAGCTGGCGGTCCTAACACTCCTTCAAATATTGATCCTTGGTCAATTATTGGAAATGAATCATTGATAAATGTTGAAACTGATCGTACCTCTTGCTTTGACCGTAATAAGGTTGCACTTCGATTGGAGGTATCATGTGACAGCGAAGGTGACAACATCTGCCCAGCTGATGGTGTTGGTGTTTATAATCCTGGTTTCTGGGGCATGGTGAGACTAATTGATACCCTTGCATCAATTATATCATAAATCTTATGTGCATATATTTCCTGAACAAAAAAAAAGACAAAAAACTGAATAACATAATTTATAGTCTAAAAGTCTATGCTGTTATTTAGTTTCTATTGTTTGGTTAAAATTTATTTAGACCCTTATCTGGTTACTTTCATTGTGATTATTTGTATTCCTTCATGGCTGAGACTGCAAGTAATATATTTACTATGATCTTTCAGAATATTGAGCAAGGGAAGAAATACAAAGTGGTCTTCTATGTTCGTTCAACTGAATCACTTAATCTAACAGTTTCATTGACTGGATCCAATGGTGTAGGAAACCTGGCTTCATCTGTGATCACGTGAGCTCCAATTTTATGTGCTATAGAGACTTCATGTGCAGTAGATTTAATCCCAGAAATTATCATTTGCATCTATCAGTATGACTAATAATCGATCTTTCAGAGGTTCTGCACTTGATTTTTCAAACTGGACAAAGGTGGAGAAGATACTGGTTGCCAAGGCAACAGATAATAACTCAAGACTTCAATTAACAACCACCACCAAAGGTGTGATATGGTTGGACCAAGTGTCTGCTATGCCACTGGACACATATAAGGTTGTGTTACATCCTGAAATTGTTTATATTTCTTACCAAATGAAATATTTCTTAGACCCTAACAGAGTTGTGTATATATTAAAGAAATTAATTTATATCTTTTCCTTCATGTGTTTGAATAAAAAGATTAACTTTCACATGTGCTACTTGTGGAAATTGTCTCTCCACCCATGGGGGTTGCATATATCCAATACTCCACATAACTTCATGATGGTGGGAGCCTTGCAAATGGACTGCCTTATATTGTTTAATTTGAGCCTATAATGTTTTATGGCTAATTATGTTGCTACAGGTATCAAAACTTGATTTTTATATAGTGCGTTAATTTTATGCAACCATTATTTTTATAATCATTAACATTACTTATGTCTTGATAATAGTAAAACTAACTTTGTTTATTCACAAGTACTTGTGCTTGTAAGGGGAGGGAGGGAGATTAGTTGTTCTCTCAAAAATTGCTTGTTAGGAATCTAGGTTCTTCATGTTTATAAAATTTTTCTCTCTTTATTTTTTTATTTATACATCATCCTTAATTATACTATATATTTCTCTTCATACGTTACTGTGATAGCATGACCTTTCATATGCATGGCATGAACACGAAAAGAATGATGTTTACAAAGACTTAAAATCTAAAAAACACAGCCATTCTTTAGTAATAAAATATTTATAATGAAAATAGTTAATATTGATTCAGCTCCAATGATGAAATTATGCTTCAGTTCCCCCACCCTATAACATCTTCAACCCTGACTTGATGCAGGGACATGGTTTCCGAACTGACCTTGTTGAAATGCTGACAGCTTTGAAACCAAGATTTATCAGATTTCCGGGTATGCATAAAGTGGTTCAGATTGATAAATTTCAAACTCGAATTTGTTATAACACACTTGTACATTACTTTTGTTCTGTGTTATGTGCTCTAGTCTTGCATCTCCAAAATGTGTATACTTGAACGAGGGCATGCTTAAGTGAAAGGGTGGAAAAGAGAGAGGAAAGTGAAAAACAGAATTTGTTTTTAGCTATAATTATTCATAAATACTTGGTAGAGAGTGTACAAAATAAGGAAAAAGGTATTATTAATCTATTTTAAACTATTCTACTTTTTACTCCCGTGTCGAAGTGTGAAATAATTTGCATATCAACATCAATTGGTTCATTTTGTTTCACTTTTAGTTATACCTAGCAAATCCTTAGTGAGCTATTTGAGCCAAGAAATTTATTTATTTATGAACTTAACAAGTTATTTGGTACTTTTGTTTGAGAAAATGTTTTTTGTTTTCATTTTCTATTTTTACTTTTAATTACAAAAATACCACATTGTTTTTATTTTATTTTCTGTTTTGAAGGATTGGTATAGGAAACAACAAACACAACTTTTATTGTTTTCACTTTTTCGATATAAACTTTTGAAAACAGGAAATGAAGATAACATTTTTGTTATTAAAAGTGCAAACAGAACATTTTCTTTACCAAATGTCCCCTAAATTTCCTTTTTTCCTGTCGCTTTTGGTTAGGTTCTAGTTGTCGCTTTATAATTTGGTTCCACACTCCAAAATTACTTATATGGAGCTTCTCTATGCTGTCTGAAATTGTGATTAGGCATATTTTTCTCATGGTTATTTATTTGTTAACAAAGTGTGAAGAATTCAAATTAATGATATCCTAATTATTTCCATTTATCATTCTGTTTCAAAAGGACTGTCCAAATAACAATCAAAGCTAATGCTCAAATAGATTTAACTTTTCTTAAGATCTATCTACTATGATAAAATATCATGTATTTTTCCTCTGTGAAAGCAGAAATTAAGGGGAAATTTTGTTAGATGTCAGTTGAAGACAAACATTTTCTGAACTGGCATGCATAAGTGTGAAGTGTTCTGCCTTTTATAGAATACGGCAATTAAATCAGGCACTATGAGAAGAGACAATATGATAGGATACATTATATAAAATAATTGTGATGCCAGTTAGAAGTTTGAGCATCCAATTTGCCATGGAATTTCAGGAATATAAATGTCGACAACATCCAATTTTATGAATGGTATAGTATTGAATGGACATTTTAATTGCAATTCTTAACATTTAGAATGCATTGTTTTAATTTATGGCTTTGTATTGGATTAATTGTGATTTTTGTTTCATTTATTTTGTTTTTAAAGAATGTTTTCCTTGTTTTTCTTCTTCTTCTTCTTCTTCTTCTTCTTCTTCTTCTTCTTCTTCTTCTTTATAAAGGAATTGATTGTGCTACAGCTTTGAGTCTTGTTGGACCAAGATGATCTATATTTGTTTTACTTTCTTTAATACATATTATAGATTTAGTAAGCATAGTTTGACAATAATGCATTCTAGTTCACTCTTCTAGTTTGTATGCAACTCAACTAACATCTGGGAGTGTTATTTTTCATTACATTGCATTAGGCGGTTGTTTTGTTGAAGGAGAATGGTTAAGAAATGCATTTCGATGGAAAACATCCATTGGACCATGGGAGGAGAGACCTGGGCACTTTGGTGATGTTTGGATGTACTGGACTGATGATGGACTTGGTTATTATGAGTTTCTCCAAGTAAGTGCCTCTTTACATATATTGTAGCTTAGGATTATGATGTTCGTATCTAGTCGAATTACTCTAGTTGTGCTATGCTAGTGAAATGATATATATAATTATTATTATAATTTTTGAGCAGCTTGCAGAGGACTTGGGTGCTTCACCAATATGGGTATTTAATAATGGTAATTTATGTTTCTCTATGTTAACTAAGTGTTTGTTTGGAATTTCTTTTTTAAAGAAAATAATCACTAATTTTTCAAAAGCTCTCTGAAGAAGCTGCCAAAAATAAGCTATTATTTCCTCAAAATAAGTTAGACCAAACATCCACTAAGTTTGTTACTTACAAAGAGAAAAAAATTGTTTTATGTTTTCTAATTGAATATTTCGTTTTAGGTGTCAGTCATAATGATCAAGTTGATACATCGGCGGTCTTACCTCTTGTGCAAGTATGTTGTCACACTTTTTTCCTTGTTTTTCCTCTCTTATTACTTTTTTCCATTATTGTTAAAACAAACTTGACTTAGAAATATATAATAAGATCTTGAAATCCTGATTGTAGGAAGCCCTTGATGGAATTGAGTTCGCGAGAGGTGATCCCACTTCAAAATGGGGTTCCCTTAGAGCTGCTATGGGACATCCTGAGCCATTTGACCTCAGATATGTTGCTGTTGGGAATGAAGATTGTGGAAAAAAGAATTATCGAGGTATGCATATTTTTTTTATTCTATCCTAAGAAAAACTTATATTTTTTTTGTTAAAATGCACTAACACTTTATATTATTTATGCCAAGGTGATGTGTGACAGCTATTGGTGAACTTATTATTAATATACGAGATTTGCAGATTTCTAACAAACAGTTCTGGATTTCATATTTCCCCCCCTTCTAATTGAATCAGACTAAATTGACACTACTTCTTTTCCTGTTAAATCTTTGATTGCCAGGAAACTACCTGAAATTCTATAGTGCAATAAAAAGTGCTTATCCAGATATCCAAATTATCTCAAACTGTGATGGTTCTTCTCGACCTTTAGATCATCCAGCTGATATGTATGATTATCATGTAATGTCTTCACACAATGTCTTTGATTACAAACCCCTTACACGCACACATGCACATATAATATTGATCCACTTGTATCTTCTCTTATACTTTGTTTCTATTATTAGGTTTATACAAATGCGAATGACATGTTTTCTAGAGCTAACACATTTGATCATACATCACGAAATGGTCCAAAGGTTTTATGATCTCTATCAAACACCTCTGTTTTATTAGTTATTGGCATATCCATTTGTATGGAATCTATTTTGTGGACACTTTACAGGCTTTTGTAAGTGAGTATGCCGTGACTGGAAAAGATGCTGGGACAGGAAGCCTCTTGGCAGCCCTAGCTGAAGCTGGCTTCCTAATTGGACTGGAAAAGAACAGGTTTATACTTATTATGAAGTTTTCATTAAGTATTTTATCTAGGGCCAGGTTTGAAATTTTGCACTTTTGCCCAAACCACATATGCAAGAGATTTTTTATATTATATGGGCAAGTTACCCTTCTAAGTTCTAACTAAGTTTGGCTAGGCCATAAACAAAGCCCAAACAGGCAACATATAAGCTTAAGTAAATCAAGTCAGTTATGAGTGTTGTTAAGCAAGCTTGACTTATCTGTTAAACCAGATTCACTTCAAGTTTTATGATCACTTTTCTTTCAAATGAATTTTTTGTTCTAGTGCCTTTACTGATTTGAGCTTAGCAAGTAATTTTGAGCTTAGCAAGCTTGACTTATCTGTTAAACAAGATTCCGTTTCTATTCTTGGTTCCTAGCAGTATGAAATCTGAGTTTCTGATCTAGTTCACTTAATAGCATGTACTCACTGTTTTCATTTTTTATTTCTGGTGCAGTGATGTTATCCAAATGGCCAGCTATGCTCCACTTTTTGTTAATGCCAATGATAGGAGGTAATTTCTTATGATTTTACCGGGAAATTTCTTTTATATATTTTTCTTCATTGATTTTTGGTCTAGCCTTATTGTGCACTATGTTCTTTTCTGAGTAGAAGTTTTATGAAAAGACTCCACGAGAAAATAGACATAATTTGTTGATTTCTCTGAGGAGACATGATTGTACTTGTGAAAGTGAAGACCAGCCTTCCATTGAGCCAGAAATAAATTGTAGCTTGATTTACGCTGTCCATGGAAATACATAATTCTGTTACAGTAGCTCATAACTAAAGGATGGTGAAGTGGATCATTAACATTGTTCAGCTAAACAATTGCTTGAAGAACAAAATGTGACCGTTTTATTCCACACAAATTTATAAACAAATTTAGGAAAAAAGTGTCTTCAGAAGGATTTCATTACTCTAAATATCAGAAGTAAAGTGTTTTCATTTCAAATGTTATGGTGGTTGGTAAATCATGTACAGTTGTTCCTCTTGATGGTAAACTAAGATTGTGTCAATTTCTGTCGTTAGGTGGAACCCGGATGCAATTGTATTCAACTCCTTTCAGCTCTATGGAACTCCTAGCTATTGGGTGCAACTATTTTTCTCAGAGTCAAGTGGAGCAACACTTCTAAGTACATCACTTCAAGCACCTTCCTCAAATTCACTTGTTGCATCAGCAATTACATTTCAAAATTCTGTAGATAAGAAAAATTACATACGAATAAAGGTAAGTAACAGACAATTTTGCATCAGTTACACATATTTCTGTATTTTTTTAAAATTGAGAATCAGTTCTATTTCCCTAGTTATAGTTAATGGCATCAAGTTGGATTTGTAGAAACATTTTATATTTTAATTTTTTGAATTTATTGATCTCACTATTTATTCTATATTTTTTGGAAATTGACATTGCTATGAAATCGTAAGTTTTGAGAACTTCTCAAAGAACAAGGCATACTTTAAAATTAAGGATAAAAAACTTATCTTCCACCATTTTCCATAAAATTGACAAATTATTTTATAGTGTTTGGATGTGCGTCCCGAAAGATTAGACGTGCAAAGCATCAATACACACACTTAGTGAGCAGATTAATAAAATAGATTTGTTGTGCTTTAAATGCTGTCATTGGGTTTGGGTCCTCTCCATTTTTCCATTACTAAGCTTTTGAAAAAAATAAATGTTACTTCCCATAAAGTGTGTATCATTTCCATTTTATTTATTTTCCCAAAATCTTATAAAAACGAAAGAAATGGAGAAAATGGTGGAAAAAGGAAATGGAGAGCATCCATTTATGCTTTCATTAGCACTGTCATCAATCTGAATCAATTGACTTTTGCAGGTTGTGAACTTCGGTACCACTGCCGTGAACCTCAAAATCTCTCTTGATGGACTGGAACCAAACTCATTGCAGTTATCTGGGTCAACAAAGACTGTGCTTACATCTGCAAATGTAATGGATGAGAACTCCTTCTCACAGCCAAAGAAGGTACCTCAAGCTTCACTCTTTCCAAACTTCTCGTTTATAATTGAGCTAATTTGTTCATCCCCATGTTTTGATACACCCTTCTGAATATTATTTAGTTTATTATAAAAACGTTCTAACTTCTTGCATGAACGATAGTGTTATAAGGAAACCATTTCACAATTAGTTTAAGAGAAAATAGGTTATACACTGAAGTTCTAAACAATTTTACACTGTTATTCAATCACAAATTACCGTGTATAATAGTTTGTTGACTTTCAGAACAACTAAGTCATACCAACAATGGTTTCTAATTGGATGATAGTGTAACTGTGCATAACTGTTAATTTTACTTTAAATGCCTTTTAAATAATGTGAAGTAAATTGTCTTTGATGTTTCTATCAATGAAAGTTTTTCATGGGTTCCTCACGTCAAACATAGCTTATAATTATAAAGATAGAAATCGTTATGGCTATTTAGGAACCATGTTAAATTAGCTTATGATTTTGTTTTTTTTAATATGGTTTCAGGTGGTGCCAATCCAAAGTCTACTTCAGAATGTTGAGAAGGACATGAATGTCACAGTCCCACCTCGTTCGTTCACATCATTTGATCTGCTGAAACAATCCAGTAATTTGAAGATGGCAGGGAGCGATTCTTCCACGTGGTCTTCTATTTAACGTTATTAAAAATTTGACCAAAAGCAGAAAAAATAAATAAAGGGAAAGGAATGGGATGTATGCAATAGCTGCAATTAACTATATAATAAGTTTGACACCTTAGTTGGTCTACTTTGCCATGTAATTAAACAATGTTGTGCTGTAAATAATATTTGTATAGTTTAATTTAATTGGTCCACCAGGCACGAAGCAGTTATTCTGAAATTAATAAGACCTCTGAAATAATTTTACGAATAACACTCCACAAGCCAATTGGCCTTAATTGAGTCATATTTTTAGGAACATTCACTTTTTGACATAGAACAACATGGGTATAGTTCATCTTGTTAACAATGCAAATATGGAGAAAAGGGGAAGAGGTAGAAGAGAGAACAAAGAAAGATGAAGAGCTCGAGCTATGTTCTAATAATGCAAATCTGAATGTATAATAGTGAAAAAGGGGGAATACAGGGGGAATAAGAGGTAAGAATAGTTGTATTACAATAATATCAATTGATGATTAAAGATAATAATGATGGAGGTGGTGGAGGTGATTATTGTCTTTGCTGAAAATAATGATAATTGTTGTAGTAGTAATATAATGATGAAGGTAAGATTAACAAAAATAAAGAAGGCGTCACAATGTGAAAAAGATTAGGAATTGTTATTCAGATGATAAAGATTAGAAAATTAGGAAATGTTAGTTTAATTATATTAAAATTATTTTATGAAATTCTTTAAAATCATATTAAAATTTAATGGATTTAAAATTGAGATTCCAATTTTTAAGAATTTTGTAATGTCATGAATCATGATTACGATTGAGGCCTAATTCCAATTTCAAGTTTTAAATCGACACTCAATTGTGTGCCAGAGAATTAGAAATACTTAAGGTAAAGTTCACTTTTTTCCTGTACTTATATTCTTTTTAAAATATTTTTTTCATTTTTTATGTCATTTAATTCCTCTTAACTTTGTTATAAGATAAAATCATTGTTAAGTTTTTAATTAATGTTAACAATAATTTAACATTTTAAAATTGATTCCCTAAAATTTACATTCTAAAGAGGTAATATAAAATCAAATAGTCACTCTAGAGTATAGAGAATAATAAAATGTTAAACCACGGATTTGGATCCTTTTTCTCGCAATATTGTCTCGAGACTCTCTTTCTCTTCAGCAATATTGTGGACCAGTAGATGCATCCACTGAGAGTAAAAATTAAAAAGGGCATGCTCAAAACGAATGTTATCGGTTGGATGAATGTGATGAACAAATAAATTAAGATTAAAAATAAGAGTTACAAAAAATCAATTTTAGTACCACACTCACAGCACGAAGAAAATCTCAATCATGTACTTTCTCCTTCATTTTCACCTTTCTCGTGAAAGTATATATATGGGACCCTTTCCCATGCTTCTCTTAGCTTGAACAATTTCATAGTAAAAGAGTACCGCAAAAATTACAAACACTTTGTCCCTTGCAAGCAAATGCTCATGAGATATTAAGATCAGAAAATAAAGGCATACCCTTAGCACAAAACTGGTACATATAGTTCCTTTAAACGTGACATTTTGTTTGGTAAATGTCAATTCTCAAATACATAAGCCTGTATCTCAATTGGGCATCGTGATTAATTTGATTACTGAAAAAATATATGTATGGTGGGTTTTGGGTGTATAAAAGACAATCAATTATTCAATTATCAAACGTAGCCAATCTCTTTCTCCTAAATTGTGCTGCCTACAATGACCAGACCAACCCGCATGCGTCGAAGAGCTGAAATAGTGAAATTTATATGGGATATATATTAGACAATAAATTATTGTTGTTTTCCTCACTGTGGTTCAGACCTCGAAACCTAAACTTGTTGGTGCGTAGAAAATAGATACAGATAGAGAGTAAGAGTAGAATCTAAGTCTCAATTTCATTGATGCTTAATTGGCAACTTTGTAGCATTTAATAAGTTTAGTCACAAGCATTTATATATCAGAGCTGTGGTCCTGTATATGTTGGCCAGGGCACTTGTGACTTGTCAGTATCTCCAACTTTCTATTTTTCTGTATTGATGAGAAAACACAGTGTTCACCATATTAAGTACACGACAACCTTGATCATTATTTTTAATCCAATGGTTAATAACTTAAGATTCATTTTAGTATGAATTTTCAATCTCAAGTGTTTAGATGCATCTAATGGTCCACAAGAAAAGAAAAGAAAACTACTATTCAGGCCTTTTTTGTTGATTATAGGACTTTACCTTATACACGACTTTGAAATTGTATATATAGATATATTAAAAAAAGTAACATGTAACACGAGACTTGTAGTATTTACTTATACGGTTTTGAAATTATATAGAATAGAAGTCACTTCAATCATAGATAGAGTGACAAAAAATGAAAACTTACCTCAAAAAATAAAGAAAAGAACAGAGCTAGAGCAGCAGGGAATATGAAAAAGTGAGTATAAATTAAATATTTTTTTTGTGTCTATTTCGGCCTTAATAGACATTGAATAGACTCTAATTAACTATTTAATGTTTGTTTTGCAGTTAATACCCATTTCAATGCATGTTCACTCTCATTCATGAATCTTATATCTTGTAGTTCAACGAATATTTGATGTTTGTCAACGTTAAAACACACCCTTAATTACTAGAAAAGAAATAGACATAGAATTTAAAACTTGAAACTTGGAATTTAAAAAAACAAACTTGAAACTTATAAGATCTATTTATTTATTTTGTAGGAATGCATTGGGTTTTATTTAAACATCATAGTAATTTACAATAGAGATGAGAATCGATTCAATTTGGTGAGGAGAGTCCTCAACCCAATACATTTCATCTAATGAAAAAGCTAGTGTTGCTATGTTATGTGATGCTGAATTGCAAACTCTTTTTGCTCGCATTAGAGAGAAAGATCCCATTGTCGGTGACAACTCATTTGTATCTTTATTAATTTTAATTTTATCAAGCCATCTCAATTATGAAGTGGGTACGCCACCAAAAAAATAATGAAGTGGGTAAGTGATGAGTATCAAATGAAGACATAAAGTATTCAATGTGTATTTTGAAATAATTAAGAACATCCGATAAAATTGGAAATAATTAATAACATTGCGAGGAAGATTTGTTTTAAGGATTTATCAAAAGCACTATTTATAATTTGAAGTTATTTTATTTTCCAAATTATATTTGAATGAATTATGAATATTCTCTTTATAGTTTTAAATATTTATTTATCTTTAATATTTTTTTCTCTTTTTCTGTCAAGAAGATTTTTGAGTCATACAAGATAGTATTGGACTGTGGCCAAATAATGGATAATTGTGTATGGTATCATTTGGGTCAACATGTAATTTTACATTCTGAATTTGTTTTTCTGGAAGGGGGCTGCTGGTAGTAATTTATGGAGTTACAGGAAGTGATAGTCTACTTTATATTCTTCGTGTGGGCCATGATCAGCTTAACAGGAACCTAAAACAAAACCAATTAAGAATTAAGAACATTATTAGAAGGGTGGACAGAGATAAAAAAATTATTTACATTTTATATATTTTCCTTTTAAGTAGTTAGGAGAATGCACATTTGTTAGAAATTTTCCTTCCCTATATATATGATTTGTTAGACAAGAATATCATATGTTTCGTCATTTAAATTTTGTTAATAATGGCGTATTGTTCTCTCAAGGTTTTGTTTGGTGTTGTGCTCTATGCCTTTGCGTTCCAACATTGCTACGCTGATGCAAACTCAACACTGATTGTAAATGCTGCTTCCAATAATGCAACTGCAAGGCAAATTCCTAACACTTTTCTTGGAGTATTCGTTGAGGTAAGTTTTCTCCTTCTCATTAGCTAATTATCCTTGCTTACTACTAAGAAAATGGGTGGTATTTTATTCTTCAATGCACTTTAAATGAACTTAAGCTATTTTCCAAACATATATAAATCATGATATTTCCGCTCCTCCCAAGATCTAGTTTGACCCCTTTAATGCTAAACAGGTTTTTAAATAGTTTAATAAATACTATATGATTTCAAGACATTGTATAATAAAGGTTACTCGTTGAACTTTATTGCAAGCATGCATGATCTTTTTGGTACTCGTATAACTTTATTCTTATTTTATCCTTTTCTCTCTTTGCCTTGTTCTTTGGTCTTCGTTTGTGACCTCTCTATTTCACTGGACACCCTCTCACGCTAATGCAATTTAGATTATTTTGAGACTTAGCTAAACGGAAACTATGTGCAATGGCGTTGAGCTTTGTGTGATTTTTTATACTCATGTTGTCAGCAAGATAATTGTAACCATTTCTATCGTTAATATAAGGCTTATTTGATGTTGGATATGGCATAATAAATGAGACTGATACAACTGCACTTAGATACAAATTTATGGAAATGCATCAGATTATTGGAGCTATATATGAGGTAGAGAAACCTTCTGCCTGCTCTCACAAGGGTCTCTACAAATCGAGAGAAACTTGTACAAATTTGTTTAATACAACATTTGCAGCTTTTTGGTTTTATATAAATATTTTCTGAAATATGTTTCATATATGACAAGACCAATAAGTGAATAAAAATTGAAAGAACATGTTCATATTCTCTATCTACTCGCACTTTTCTTGCTTTCTCTGTTTGAACAATTATACAGGTGCTTCCATTTTTTTTGAACAGCATACTGGTGCTTCCATGATATCATTGCTATAATATAAACTTGTATAATATGACGGTGTACTGCTATTTTTAATATTGCTGTAAAGGATTGGACATAGAGAAGAAAGGGAAAAACCAAAAGGAAAGGGGAAGATGAACAATAAACATCACAGAGTGTGCCAACTATTCACTTCTGTTAATTTAACACAAGGACTAAATTTGAGTTGCAAATTACAGTTTGGAGGACTTGTTTTTAATTTCATTAATTCTGAGGACTAAAAGGATGGTGTGTGACAAATTTGAGGACTAAATTGTCTATTTACTCAATTTATTTTCCAGGAGATTAATCATGCTGGCGCAGGGGGACTGTGGGCTGAACTTGTTATCAATAGAGGTTATTTCCATGTCCTAAACCTTTCTCTATCTTACAGATTCAGTTAGATACTTAGATTTCAATATTTTGAAGTGATTTGTTTTTCAACTATTATGAATTTATTTTTAGGCTTTGAAGCTGGAGGCCCAAACAATGCCTTAAATGTTTATAATTGGTCTATTATTGGAGATGAATCATCCATTTCGGTATCAATTAGCCGTACCTCTTGCTTTGAGCGCAATAAAGCTGCATTGCAAATGGAGGTGTATTGTGGTGCTCACAAACCTTGCCCATATGGTGTTGGTATCTCTAACCCTGGTTATTGGGGCATGGTAAGGAAATTAATATATCTTGAAATTCACACACACACATGGATTTTTTCTTTCTTCATATTTTTTCTTGTATTATTGTTGTGTATGTTTTAAAAAAAATTGTGGTACATGTGTATGTTTATATATAACAAAAAATGAAAAAAAAAAAAGACTCATATAATGTCACTTTTATTTTTCACAAGAAGTCGTAAATATATTATTAGTTTATTGTATGAAGTAACTTTAATCTTTCTAAAAAAAAAATTCATGTTCAGAATATTGAGCAAGGGAAGAGGTATAAGGTGGTCTATCATGTTAAATCAGAAAGAAAGTTTGATTTTCAACTGTCATTCACGGGTGTTGATGTTATAAAAGTGGCATCTAGTAGAAGGTAAGTTCCTTTTTATTTAGAAGACATTGTAGAGCTTGTATAGCCTATACCTAATAACCCATAAAATTATTTGTTGTATCGATTAAAACAACTAATAATGGTTCTTGGCAGACATGTTTATGGAGATGGAAAATGGAAAAGGGTGGAGACAATAGTGGAAGCAAAAACTACTAATCACTATTCAAGTCTTCAAATAACCACAACAAGAGAAGGGAGTTACTTGTTAGACCAAGTGTCAGTTATGCCATTGGACACTTACATGGTTAGTAGAATAACAACACCTTATAAATCAACAAATGTAGCTATTGAATTTATCGAAACTCTTTGGATCAACAATGATAGAGTAACTCCATTATCATCTCACAAATAACTAAATTTGTATTTTAACGAAGAAAAATGAGAATATACTCAATAATAAAATAATTGACATGGATCTCATAAGCAGTCGCATTGCGCATACAAAACAAAATTCTTTTGCACTTGCTAATGACTTAAATGGAAGGATTGGAACTACAAATTCACCTAGTTCCAACGTGGAGGCTGATTCTCAGTTGCAGCCCAATTTGGCATTACAGCTCTGATGATATATTATTTTTTGGATTGAATCCTCTCACATTGCTTACTAACATGTGATAATGTCATGTTATAGGAAAGAAAAGACACAATTTAAATGGACCTTTCTTTTTTATTTCAGAAGCATTTAGAAGCAGAGCTTTTTCTTCTGATTTTGTTTTGTTTTGTTTTTTGACTTCATAATAAAGGTTGGCCATACTAATAAGTATACAGTTGAATTGGTATCGGCCTAGTCTTTAAGACATACATGCGATTGAGAGTATGAATGTTCTATATTTTTCCTCATTTACTATATTGTTTTGGCAAAAAAAAAAAAAATAGTAAGTCTACATTTGGTACCCCAATGACCCATATGTGTCTAGCAATGCATTCTATTTTGGTATGTTCTTTTCCTTTACCTCACTTCATTCTTCTTTTGAAACAGGGTCATGGCTTCCGAAATGACCTTTTTCAAATGGTGGCAGATTTGAAACCAAAATTTCTCAGATTTCCAGGTATGTCAAAATTCTAAGTTTTCAAAGTGAGGTTTGCTGATTGCTATTCAACATTATTGAATTATTTGACAGTACTTATCAGTTATTGAATTGGATTTTTTTGTATAACATTGAATTGGAATTTTTTCTTCTGTGTAACTGATCTGGTTTTTAGTTGTCCACCGGTTCACATGTGATAGTAAGGTTCTATGTATGTTGACTTTTAATCTTGTGTGTAAGGGTTAATTTTTCTTGGAAGGTTAAATTTCATCTTAACCTTTGTAATGGAATAATATTTCTTCTTTCTGAACTTTGATGTAAAAAAAAAAATCCTCTTAGATCTAACTCTATTTATCAAAATCATTGCATTAGGTGGTTGTTATGTTGAAGGAAATTATCTGAGAAACCGATTTCAATGGAAAGATACTATTGGACCATGGGAGGAGAGACCTGGGCACCTTGGTGATGTTTGGAACTATTGGAGTGATGATGGAATTGGTTTTTTTGAGTATCTCCTGGTGAGTATTCTTTTACAACTATAATTAAATTTGTCCTGCTGAATAAATATAATATGATTTAATATTTCTTGAGCAGCTAGCAGAGGACCTTGGGGCATTGCCGATATGGGTGTTTAACGCTGGTATATTCTTCTTCCCTAAGTTGAAATTTATTTGAATTTGTCTCTGTTATCTAATTAATTGAATGTCTTATTTAGGTTTCGGCCTTAATGATGAAATTGATACATCATCCATAGAATCCTATGTGCAAGTACCAATTTCTTCCCTTGCTTTTGTCTTCTCAGTCTTTCTTTATGAATTTATATCTTTATATTTACTATTATTCTAAAATCTTGGCATTAAAAGGACGCCCTCGATGGCATTGAATTTGCAAGAGGCTCTCCTACATCACAATGGGGTTCTGTTAGAGCTGCAATGGGACATCCTACCCCATTTGACTTGAGATATGTTGCTGTTGGAAATGAAAATTGTTGGCAAACTTATTTTAATTATCAAGGTATGCATTTTCATTGTTTCTTATTATTCTTTGAGCACACATAAGTAAACCATTAATTAAACTTCCTTTTTTGTGAATAAAAAAGGTTAATGAAACTTCTTATTAAGTGTAAAAACTTGTTTTATACGACTCAACACCTTCGTCATTTGTACGAATCAAAAGATTGATGTTATTCAATTATTAACATTTTTTTTTGTTTCATTTTAGGAAACTACCTTAAGTTCTATGAGGCTATAAAAGCTGCCTACCCAGATATTCAAATTATCTCAAATTGTGATGCTTCCAGAAAACCATTAAATCACCCGGCTGATTTGTTCGATTTTCATGTAATGATAATGTTCTCACATTAATTACTTGAACTTTCATTTTGTTGATTTAACTTTAACAAGTGTGTTTTATTTTTTCATTTGTCAACTTATTATCCTTTTTAATGTTTTATCTTTTATTAGACATATCCAAGCTCCAATGACATGTTTTCTCTGTTTACTAAGTTCGACAACACATCACGATCTGGTCCAAAGGTTTGATCATTTGGGTTCTAACAAACACTCTTCTAATTCATTATTCATCAATTGTTTATTTATGCATAATCTAATATATGAATGCTCAATCTGATTCTATAGGCTTTTGTTAGTGAATACGCTGTGAAAAGTGATGCTGCAAACGGAAATCTCTTGGCTGCTGTGGCTGAAGCCGCATTTCTTATTGGACTAGAAAAGAACAGGTTTGCCATAAAAAAATTTAATGTACTTTGTTTCAGTTTTATGAAGTTATTTTTGCCTTTAACCGTATAAAGTTTTTCATTTATATTCTTCTCTGATGCAGTGATATTGTGGAGATGGTTTCTTATGCACCACTTTTCTTAAATATAAATGACAAGAGGTAATTTTCTTATAGTTTTGCTGTGAAAACTTCTACCCTTTATCATATTCTTGTAACATAGAATAAGCACTTTGAAAATTTAGTGTGATAAATTATTTTTAGATTTCAACATGATGCCCATAATAACACGAGGTTGTGTAAATGTGTCATTACAGATGGATTCCCGATGCAATTGTGTTCGACTCTTATCAGGTTTATGGAACTCCTAGCTATTGGGTGCAGAAACTTTTTATTGAATCCAGTGGAGCAACATTTATTGACTCGACACTCAGTACAACTTCATCTAATAAACTTGCTGCATCTGTAATTATTTGGCAAGATTCTTCAGATAAGAAAAATTACCTAAGAATAAAGGTAAGAGGTGCCCTTTTCACCAAAATTGAAATTCTGACTATTGCTATATACAATGTTCTGGAACATGAAAGAAATATGAACATATCTATAGATTAGCTCTGGTTTGTTTTCTAATCTTTAATCAGCATTTCTATTTGGAGTAGAACCTTTTCACTAGCACTATATTCACTAGGAGTTGTTGATTTCCACAGGCAGTAAACTTTGGAGCAGCCGCTGAGAGTCTTGACATTGATTTAAGTGGGTTGGACTCAAATGTGCAACAATATGGTTCTACAATAACAGTGCTTACATCAACCAACGTAATGGATGAAAATTCATTCTTGGAGCCGAAGAAGGTACAATTTGGTTTATTTGTGCATGTGCTTTATACGTTGCATACAGTTGTGGCCCAGCTTGTAAACTAATTAACTAATGTCATTTATCATTATGTTCTTTTCATTATAAAAATACAGGTGGTGCCACAAACAAGTCCATTGGAGATTGATGACAAACACCTGATTGTTCTTCTCCCTTCCTATTCAGTGATATCATTGGATTTTTTAATATGATTAGAATCTAGTTTTACAGCATAGGAATAATGTCTCTAAAATAAAAATGAAGACAAATATTAAGGAGATTGATTGTGCCTTTTTTATATCATCAAGAAATGTAATATATTGTGGGTGGATAAAAATCTAGCAAATGTAGCACTTCTCTTTCTAGCGCCCAAATTGTGCTGCCTACAATGACAAGACCAACTCACCTGCATAGAGTATAGCTGAACTGGTGAAGGTTCAGTAGAAAATAGATACAGATAGCTAGTGAGAGTAGAACCTTAGTGTCAATGTCATTGATGCTTAATTGGCAACGATGTACCATTTATGACAATCATAATGAAATCAATGTCATGAGATATTGTTTTAATCACAAGGATTTATAAAACCTATGGTACTGTATATTGGCTAGAGAACTTGTCAGTATCGATCTGCAACTTTTTATCTTTCTGTATTGATAAGAAAAGCACTTCGCTCACCATATTTAAACATGATGATCCTAATCATAAATAATCATAGAATGACAGTGATGCAAACGTGTGGTAGTGATTTATTTTTTGTTGATATACTTGTTCACCCAAAAAAGTCAACAATTGTTTAGCTTGAGGGTAAGTTATTTGAAGAAAGTTAATCCGTAAGACTTTAACTCGGGCAACACATAGGCAAATAATTATTCTAATTACAGCAATGCTAAACATTACGAAGTATACTGGTACAAAGATTCGATGAATGATGTGATAAAAATTGATTGGTTAAATCATAAGATAAAAAATTTTAAAATTTAAAAGTTTCCTGAAATCGTGGTAATTATATTATACTTTTATGGTTTTGTACTTGCACGAATTCCTACCAAATAGTGTTTTCCTTCTAATTATACAAGTAGGTAGTTATTTGAGAGATAATACATAGTAGAAATAAGATTAATGAATACTGGTGGTATTAGTTATAGGATCTTATTTTGAATAAGTAAATTGAAAGATAAATATTTCTGACTTTTTAAATTATTAGGTAATCACTAATTTTTAATCTCCACTATTTCTATATAATTATAATATATTATTCTATCATTCTTAAAATAAAATAAAAATATATTATTCGTCAGCATTAAGAAAAAAAATACACAATAGTATCAAGCCCGACATTTTAAAAAAAAATATGATTAGGCTCTTGCTATTTACACCTCCATTTTCCTAAGTACACCCCATACCCTTTTCTATCTCTCTTTTACGCTTTATATTCTTTTTCTTAAAGAAATACACCTTTTTTTGCTTTCTATAAATGTATTCCTAAATTGCATATATCTGTTCTAGAAATATATTTTTGAAACTGATTCATAGTTTCAAAGATACACTTCTGAAATATGTATATATTTTTCAATAAAATATCACTTAAAAATTAAGATGGTTGACGAAAAATTAAAAAAAATGATAAACGTTTATTTTATACCTATGTTTTTTAGTCTTATTTACATCTTATCATTAATGTTCTTTAAATCCTATATAAAATCTTATTTTCATCTTCTTTATTATTCGTTAAACCCTAATCTTAAACTATTTTCACCATATATTCATTATATAATATTGTATTTTTATCATTATTATACAATATTTTGCGTTTTCCTTCATGTGACAATGTGTTTCAAGGTATGTTTATCACTAACCTCATGTGACATTAAATCATTGACATAGACTTAGATTAGAAAATGAATGAATACACTTAAAGAAAGAAATCATCATAAAAAACTTTGCTTTGTAATTAAGGTGCATAATATATGAAGTTAGTAATAAAGGTACCTTAAAATATAATGTCACATGAAGAAAAACACAAAATATTATATGATGAATATAGTTTAAAATTAAGGTTTAAAGAATAATTAAGATAAAATGAAAATTAGATTTTAGATAAGATTTAAAAAATATTAATGATAAGATGAAAATAAAATTAACTAAAATGAGTTATCATCTTTTTTTAAAAATTTTCAGTCAACCATTTTAATTCTGAAGTGATATTTTATTGAAAATTATATATCTATTTTAAAAGTATATCTCGGAAATTATAAATCATAGTTTCGGATATATATTTTTAAAAAAAATATATGTAATTCTAGAAATATATTTCTAGAAAGCAAAGAATTACACTAAAGTACTATTACACATTATACTCCATATAGGAGATAATATTTAACATTATTTTCATGATATTGTTGTGGTGATACAATGTATTCCATTCATATATTAATTTGTTCAGGTTTTGAAGCTGGGGGCACACAAGTTCCATCAAATATTGCACCTTGGACTATAGTAGGACAAGAGTCAGCTATTTTACTACAAACTCAACTTAGTTCTTGCTTTGAACGCAACAAGGTTGCATTAAAAATGGATGTGCGGTGTGACAATTGCCCTTTTGATGGCGTTGGTGTCTCTCACCCGGGTTTTTGGGGTATGGTGAGAATAATAAATAATGTGTCTCATATGAACTCCTATTTCTATGTTCCTTTTCCTTCTTTTTATATGATAGCTAGTTACTTAAAATTAACTCTGCATTTGTTTCCAAGAAGTAAACATTATTTTTTTATGAAGTTACTTTTTCTTTTCTGCCTGAATTGAAAAAGATTTGCATCTTTTAACCATGAAATCTTGTTTCCGAGCATTGTGCAAGGGAAGAAATACAAAGTTGTATTCTTTGTTAGATCAGAAGGACCACTTGATACGACAGAATCATTAAGAAAAAGTGAAGGTGGAGGGATATTAGCTTCTAGCAATATCAAGTGAGCACTTTGCTTCAAAATTCTAAAGGGACTCTATGCTCAAAATGTAAAAAAAAAAAAAAAAATATATATATATATATATATATATATATATATATATATATATATTAATCTAAACATGCAAATCAATTTAAATGGCATATTTAAATCAAACAGCGGAAATTAAAATAATACGAGCGTACCTCCCACCATTGCAAATTGAACGCGAAGCGGCGCACACACAAACCTAAAAGACAGTTTTGTTCTTCCAGACCCGTACTCACTCTAAATAGATAGTGCATTTTATCTGAATAGAGAAGTGTGTTTGGTGATACAAAACTGAGAGCACCCATCCTATTTACAGAGTTTGTCCATCACAGAGCTTAACTTGTTATCAGAACATGGGATAAATGATGGGTACCTGATTTGTTACTGAAGGTGGTTGCAAATATATTGTAAAGATATGGGTTGAATGTGAATGAAAAATAGACCAAATTCAGAAATAACTAAATGTTCCAAAATAATAAAATAAAAGACGTGGAACGTGGGCGCTTCCAACATAAAAGACCTATAAAAAGTATGTTTTCTGGACATTATATTAATACATCCATCTGTAGTACTTCTGAATCAGAAATTTCAAACTGGAAAAGGATGGAAACTACATTGGTAGCAGATGCATCTAGTTCCAATTCTTCTTTGTATTTAACAACAACCAAAAAGGGGTGATATGGCTGGACCAAGTGTCTGCAATGCCTGGGGACACATATCAGGTCTGTTCCTTCATGGCTTTATTGTTACAAGATGAAACTTTTCAAACTTTGGAGCTATTTAGATAAACTTTTCCGCAAGCACTTCTAAAAATAGAAAATAAGAAGAAAAAATAAAATAAACTTTTTCATAATCACTTCTAAAAATAGAAAAATAAGAAGGAAAGATAAAATAAACTTCTTCTTGAGCTAAAATTAACTTTTGCTTAAACTAATTTGTAGAAACCTATTAGATTCTCTAAAAGATAATTTTTAATTTATTTATAAACTAATTTTATCTTATAGCAAAATTCTTTTCATTTGTTTTCTTCTTATACTTATTCTCCTCAAATTACTTATAAAAAAGTTTATTCAAACAGACTCTTCATCAATATCAAATTCTCATTGTTGGCAATGCTCAATTTTATTGTAGTTAATTTTTTTTATTAGTAAATCTTTAAACTTGTCTTACCACATGGACATGATTTCCGAAGGGACTTGGTTAACATGCTAATAAATTTGAAACCAATCATTTTCAGATTTTTAGGTATGCATAAACTGAACCAAAGATATTTCATGTCGAAAAACCATAGATTATTAGAACCTGTCTGTCAAATTTGTATGAAAAAGAGCTCACATTATTTTTTATCTGTTCACAAATTTAGGGTAGATTTTATTTTGGATGTATCATTATCCTATCTTTTTATATTTTGGGATATTAAGTACATGTTATTCGTAAGGATTCTCAAAGACATCATATCATTTTGTTTTACATGATCTATCTCTTTTCCAATTTCTTCCTCTAATTTGTCTTCAAGTCATGAAACATTCAAATAACTTCAAAATTTAACGCAAATTTTTATCTTGCAAGAGGTGGCTGTTTTATTGAAGGACAAACATTAAGAAATGCATTTCGGTGGAAAGATAGAGTTGGACCCTGGGAACAGAGACCTGGGCACTTTGGTGATGTTTGGAGCTATTGGACAGATGAAGGATTTGGTTATTTTGAGGGTCTTCAAGTAAGTACATTTATTATGATAACAATCACATTTTGTTGTTATTGTGAAATTCAATCATGACAAGCCATTTTTTTTTTGTGTGTGTAGCTAGCAGAGGACATTGGTGCAAGGCCATTGTGGGTATTTAACAACGGTACTTTCACATTTGTTGCTATATGCCATGTTTGATTTTAAACTTTTAATACAGTGTAAGGACCATTGTTGAATCTGTCCTTTTGTGTATGTTTAATTCAATAATACATACTGATCAAGTTGATACAAACATCATCACACCTTTTGTGCAAGTATATTTTACTATTCTTGTTTCTTCCCTACACCATATTACTTTTTCTTTTATGAAACAATGGAATAAAATATTTTCCTCACAATGCCATAATTGTTTACCTTAGGAAGCCCTTGATGGTATTGAGTTTGCCAGAGATGAGGCTACTTCTAGATGGGGTTCCCTTAGAGCATCTATGGGGCACCCAAAGCCTTTTGACCTAAAAAATGTTGCTATTGGAAATGAAGATTGTGGAAAGACAAACTACCAAGGCATGCTCTCTCGTTTTCTTTTATCCTTTTTTAAGTATTTACACTGAGTGACTTTTTTGAAGAGTTAGATATTAATCTCTCAAATAATAAAATCTATTTAAGAGTTTCAACAAATATATATCATATGCTTAAAGTTAAAGGACATAATTATCTTTAAATCATAACACATCTGAGTTGCTTAAGAATTTAGAATTTTTGCATCGAAATGCAAGAATTTTCTATTAAACGTGATTTGGACATAATTCCAAACTCACTCTTAGTGTATGACCACACTATGTGACTTTTAGTTTCATATTAACAATAATCCTTTTAGTTTATTCTCTTTATTTTATCTTATTTTATTTTCAAAATTTAAGTTGCTGAGAAATAAATGTCAAAGAGTTTGTCTAATCTATTTTTAAAACATTTAGGAACTACCTAGCTTTCTACAAGACAATACGACATGCGAATCCGGATATCCAAATTATTTCCAAACCATTAGATCACCCAGCCGATATGTATGATTACCACGCAATATCCTATCTCTTACAATTAACATTCGTTATCTCATACTTTCATTTACTTAGAAGAATAATGTGTATATCTTAGTTTTCTCTTTGTTTTATCCTTTCTCATATACTCTAACTTTCTTTCCAGACTTATCCTCATGAAGCTATAAAAATGTTTAATAACGCTCATGTGTTTGATAAGACACCACGAAATGACCCAAAGGTTTTGCAATCCACATCTAACTTTCTTAATTATTTTTCTCTCAGCGTGTATTTATATTATGTATAGATTTGATATACTTGAATTAGTGCCTTGAGTGATTTGAATACCATACAGCTTTTGTGAGTGAGTATGCTCCAATTGGAGACATACAAGCTAAGCATGGAACCCTTTTGGGAGCTGTGTCCGAAGCTGGATTCCTTATTGGATTAGAAAGAAACAGGTTCATTGTAGCTTAATTTATATTAATTGTTGTAACCGTTGCTCAAGTGCTTCAAATTGAAAATGAATCATCCACAATTGAGATGAAGGAAGGATGTTGGAAAAAATCAAGATATCATAATCACTTTTTTCATGAGGCTCATGCTTGTTTTTTATGTTCTTAAAGATGGCCCAAGGAAGAGCTTAAATGAGAGTCAATTACTTTGTTCTTTGAAATATAATCATACTAGTTTTACGCTCATCATTCTAATTTTTCATTTAGGATGCAGTGATCATGTGATAATGGCTAGCTATACGCCACTTTTTGTAAATGCAAATGACAGGATGTATGCACTTTTACCATAAAATTTCTATCATCTCTCCCTCTTTTCCCATAAATCTATAGAATAAGAATGCTACATCTGTAAATGGTACTCAAATTTCCAAAATGCCAAGATAGGTGGATTTATAAATTAAGACAATTGCTCATGATGGCCACATTGAGATGTATCATTTTTTCTCTCTTCATAGGTGGAACCGGGATGCAATTGTTTTTAATTCCAATCATGTATATGGAACTCCTAGCTATTGGGTGCAGTTTATGTTTAGAGAGTCAAATGGAGCAACATTTCTAAAATCACAACTTCAAACGCCTGACTCTGATTCAGTTCCTGCATCTGCAATTCTTTGGATAAATCCCCAAGATAAAAAAACTTACTTAAAAATAAAGGTAATACACATACTCTTTGCTGTAGTTATTTATTTGTTTTCTTACACACGCACAAATTGTAGGTGCTAGATACCCAACTATGATTGGTTTCCGAGGAAGCAGAATACGATATTAGACAAACTTTACCTTCAATGTCATGGGATTAGATTCTTAGAATATTACTTACAAAAGGTTTTATTTAATCACTACTTATTTGAGAGCTAGTCTTACAACTATGATTAGAAAAAAAATACCAATCAAAGAAAGAAAGAAAAAAAGAATTATAGGAGCAAATTACTACACTTTTCTATATTTTGGTCTTGATAGACTTGCTATTTATTACAATTGCTTTTACTAGAAATGCCATCACCTTAAAGCAATTGACTTGTCTAGGTTGCAAACGTGGGGAACAACCAAATAAATTTTAAGATTTCCCTAAATGGATTTGAGAGCTCAAATGCAACTAAGGCAACAAAGACAATGCTCACATCTGAAAATGCATTAGATGAGAATAGCTTCGCAAATCCCAAAGAGGTTCATATAACTTTTTTTATTCTCTTTCTTTTTTTATTAAAAGTTAACCATTAATATAATAATTAGGCTAGTATGCGGATCTAACATCTAATTTTATGTTTGTTTTGTACACAGATAGTACCAAAGCGAAATCCACTTCAGAGTGCTAGACATACTTCCTCCAGTTTCATTGACACTATTTGATTTATTAAAAAATCAATGATTAAAGATCATAATTTTAGTTTACACATCCAATTATAGCATGCTCTTAAAGCAACATCTATTGCTAAGGTTATATATGACAAGTTGAGAGTTGTTCCTGGGTGATGCAACTTCTATAAGGATTTTCATTAGAAATTGTCGTCTCTTTTCATTTCGTGGGATGACGGTTCCTATAAGAATCTGAAAAGAATCAAAGACTTATTTATGGATAAAGTGAAAAGTATCTAAAATTAGAATAACTTTGCATAAAAAAGTTAAAAATCAATTGATTTTAACAGTAATTTTATAATTATGAATAAATATAAATTAGCTTATACATTATTCTTTAAATCTTTTTAAAAATAATCACTAGATCATTTTTCATCAAATTCACCTTTTTTTAAAAAAATTGTAACAACGGGTCCATAATAAAAACATTAGTAAGAGAACTTTAAAAATTTAAAAACTAATCAAAACAAAAGCACGCACTTATGTCACCTTTGATATAAAGAATTGAGAATGATAAAATAAAAATAAAAAGAAATGGGTTAAAATAAGAGAGGATGAAGTTTACTATGAAAAAGGATGAAGTGTAAGTCTTATAACTTATATTTTGACCTAAATTAATTCTAAAAGTATATAAGATGAAGATTGTCTTTTATTAATATATTTTATATTGATGTTATCTCTAATTAATATAAAATTTAAGTTTTTTTTAATATATTTTTTCATTTCCAACACTTGTTAATGTGACTCATTAATAGATCTAAAATATACTTTGATATCATTTTAAAATTTGAATTATAGGCTTAATTGAATCTAACAAAATTAACTTGTTAGATAAAACTCAATCTCACTTAAATATTTTATTTGAGTTATATGACTAGTTGATTTTGAAATTTTTAACTTATCCTCTTATATCAAAGAATTGAATATCTCAAAATGTAAAGTTTTTGTGATTAAACAAGTATAAATATGATCTGATAAGAGTCTAATAAAAGACAATAGTGTTTACTCAAAATCAAATAAATTACTAATATTTTTTTCACGATAAGTGCAAACTTAATTTAAAGATTAAAAACAAAAGCTGGTAAAAGTTTTTTTTAAGAGAAAAAAAGTTGGTAAAAATCCAGAAACTAAAAATAGAGTTTATCGTAATGAAATTTTGTAAAGAAACCGAAAAGCATTGATTAAGATTGAATGATGATGATGATAGAAAAGAGTGAGAAGTGTGAGATAGGAGTAGTAGTTAAAGCAAGAGTGGCTAGTAGTAGTTGCTGCTAATGCACCAGCACTAGCTCTTGCTCTTGCACTTTCCCTTTCAGTTAACACTCTGATTCGATTCGATTCATATAAGCCAATGATTATTACTAACTAGCCACGCTCCACTTAAACAAAACCCAACCACGTCCTCATCTCGATGCGACGTCGTTTCACTCCCAAACGCACCTTCCCCAGAATCACCACCATTCATTTCATTTTCTAACCCCTTTTTAATAACACAAACCTAAACCCACATACTCTCTCTTTCTCTCTCCTCTCTCTCTCTCTCTAACATGGACCAACAGCAGCGCCACGTCAGCAGCGGAACTACTAATCCTGTGGCCGTGCTCCGCTTCTCCACGGGGCGCGCCTTCCCCTTCGCACGCCTCATCGCCGCCTCCCGCCGCCGCCTATTCCTCTCCGACTGCGCCGACCACCGATCGGACGACGACGGAGACAGCGACGCCGACGCCGGCGAGTGCGCGTACTCGCGCGCGGTGCTGGTGCTCGACATGGTGTGGAACCTCGCCTTCGTCGTCGCCGCCGCCGGCGTCCTCCTCTCCACGCTCCGAGAGCGGCCAGCGACGCCGCTGAGGCTCTGGCTCTGCGGCTACGCCTTCGAGTGCGTCCTTCACATGGCGTTCGTGTACTTCGAATTCCGAACCAGAATTCGCGATTCCTTCTCTCACACTACCTATAGGTAACTAACTAACTCTACTTCACTAGCACTGCTTTTTTTTTTTTTTTGCAATTTCTGAGTCAATAATTGATTATTTTAATTTAAATTTGTTTTGTCGCGGAAATTTTAGTGTATTTCGTCGTTTAATTTTATTTTTTAAAAATTGAAATTGTGTGTGTGAACTGTGATGAGAAGGTCTTTGATGTTGTTAGCCATTAGAAGACATGTGATGATGTTGTTGAATTGATGGCGTGTGGTTGGGAGGTATAATTATAATTATTATACTAATAAGGTGTTGGTCACAGTTATAAATTATAATTATTAGAATAGCTGTTGCTTTTTAAAATTGGTCATGGATTATTATTATTATTATTGTGTATTGGGAGCAGCTGATTGGCTGTGAAGCTTACTTGCTTTTCCACTATGGTTGCTAAATTTTGGTGAATTGGTGGAAAGGGAAGTGCTTGTTTTACTTGGGCTGTTTCTGAATCACATATTGAGACTTGTTCGCCTCGTAGTGATGAACTAAATGAGTTATTTTAGAAGATTCTTACCTCATTTCACTCTTTATTATTTTTTTTTAGCATTGTGAAGAAGCTAGAGCCTATGAACACTCTGGCATCATCTGTTTGGTGGGTGTTTGGATTTTATTGGATTGTTGTGGGTGGCCAAGCACTTTTGGAAGATTCTCCACATCTCTACTGGTGAGCTAGAACCTTAATTTGGATTTTGTTTTGCTTTTCTTATTTTTTGGGGTGGGATAGGGGGTAGATAACAAAAGTTATTATGTATGCCAAGAAAGCATAATAGAACTACTCAAGATTTGTACAATTGGGTAACCTTTTTTTCTTTCTTTTCTTTAAGTAAAACAACAGTTTGAAAAGGAAACAAGAATTTTACTTCTCAAAAGTTCCTCCTTACTTGACTCCTCAGCAGGATTAGATAGATATGAAGATTATACTTAAAAAGTTTGGAAAGGGGATTATTGTAGAATGTTCAGTCTTCAATTGGATACCATATAATTATATAAATGAGGGGATTGAAATGAAGAGAAAATTTAATTGTTATATGTCTGCCCATGATTAATTTGTCTTGATGTGTTACTTCAAATAGCATAAATGTGTAATTTAATGTTTGATGGGCCTTTGAGTCACATGTATAAAAGAAGGAAAAGGAGGGACTGTAGGGCATGCCTAACAATGATAATGCCCTGCACATGTATCACAGGATGAAAAGGATTGTACCAGGGACAGGGGCAGGGGTAGGGGCAGGGGCAATGGAGGTAGGAATCTAATCAATGAAAGGAGCAAGGGAGTGGAAGGAAGTGATAGGATAGGAGAGAGGGAAGAATATAATAACAAGGACTGGTGGCAGGGGATTTGGCAATCATGGGGGAAAGGAACTCATATTGTATATATGAGTGGTACAGAGAAGAGGGGGAATATCATAGAATTTGGCATAGGCTGTGGGAGCCTGAGTGGCCTTTGAAGGACTGCTCATTGCAGCTTCTTAGTGCTCTGTTCTTTTCTATCTTTCTTGTTTGTGGCTTCTAGTCTATAGAGGATTATCTTCTGTTGTATGATCTAAGCTTCCTATGTTAGATAAATAATACTCTGAATTTCATATTCTATTAGTATAATCTAAGCTTTTGTTCGAAATTTCTCTTTAATTTCTTTCAAATTTTGGGAGAATTGAGATGAAGTTAAACAAGATCCTTCTTTTCTTTTGGAAAATCATTATTATTTCTCAATTCTCTCTAGACAGCCATATAATTTACATTTTTCTTGCTTTTCCAGCCTTAAAACTATTGATGAAATATAATATTCCTATTGGTTTAACTAAATAAGTAGTTAAATGATATGACCCATGGTTAGGACCTAGGACTAACAAGCTTCATTATGTTGGAATTTTGTATTTAATTCTTACACTGGAAATTTGGAGTTACCTTTTACATGACATGGTGCATAAATAGGAGTTTTTTTGGTAAAGGCTCCCGATTTCTTTTGAGATAAATTTTGATCAAAAAGTGGGCTCTTGAGGAGTTGGAATTACTATTACTATTTCAAACTAGACCTGTAACTGTCCTACCTGTATGCTTGACTCTGTTTTATTGGGATTAGGCATCTCGTTTATTAGTATATATAACTAATTTACTACCTGTTTGTTTACTTCCTCTTCTAATGTAATTCTTTAGTGTTCTGTTTTCGAATGATGTATTGGGTGTATGGGATGCTCAATTATGTATTTTCACATTTGTGCAGGTTAACAGTGGTCTTTCTAGCCTTTGACGTATTTTTTATTATCTTTTGCATTGGGATGGCATGTATAGTTTTCTTTGCTCTCTTCTGCATCATCCCAATAATAGCATTAGCTTATGCTATGAGAATCAGAGAAGGTGCATCAGAAGAAGATATCAGGTCACTTCCTATGTATAGGTTTAGCCTGTCAAATTCATTGGTGATGGTTGATGACAACAAGAAGCAACTTGTTAAAGTAAGAGTAGATTCATGCAATGGAAGCCATATGAGTGAACTTTCTCTCCATCCAGATGATTCTGTGAGTGCTGACTGTGTTCTCATATCTCCCATGTAGTGATTATTTGGTGCTAATATCATTTTGTTGTTTGTACCTTGTAACTGATGTCTTTCTATGTTAAATTTTATTCCCTTTAGCTGCCTTGTTAACTTTATGTAATTCTGATATTTGGTCTGATCTATCATTCTTTAATTAGTAATTACTCAATTGCATTGCATTTTTTCTTTGTCCAGTACATCTAATGTATTCATGCATAAGTTTTTTAACGGAAACTGGAATTTTGATTTAAGTTTCTGAGCTTCATCTTCTCTCTCAGGGATTCTTGTTAAAATATCAGTATGCATTCTTTAGCATTACTTTATATTTATAAATCAATAGCAATGATAGTTTTTTCAAATTATGAGACATTCCTCACTTTTTTCTGCTGTCTGATTTGGAGCCATTCAATTAGCAATTGAAATATTCTTCTGCTGAGAGGATAGGCATTAGTGGTGTAACTCATGTCTGACCATTCTCTCTGCACTAAAAAGCTCCCAAATTGTAAAGAAAGGCTCTGTGAATTGTGTATCTGATGTTCAGGGATTCTTGGTAATGGGTTCTTTCAAAAGTAAACTTGGTTACAACCTGAAATGCATAACCAAAATTGAAGTGAAAATTTAAGCTTCTTTTTTTTTTCCTTGGGGATGAAAATTGACGTAAACTTGTTACAACATGAAACCTACTTACCCTGATTCTTTGTTGCTTTGCATACAGTTGAAATGCATCATGAAACTGCTGAAAGACAACTGAACTGCTTCTGATTATGTTGTAGGAATGCTGTATCTGTCTGTGTCCATATGTTGAAGGAGAAGAACTGTATCGCCTTCCCTGTACACACCATTTTCATTGTGGATGCATCAGCCGTTGGCTTCGGACAAAAGCTACTTGCCCGCTGTGCAAATTTAATATCCTTAGAGGTGATACATTGGTTTGACCTTTTTGAGATAAAGATTGGACAACGGTGAGGTGCATTATCGCTCAAAACAAGCTTGACCCTGATTTGATACTCTGCTGACTAGTAATAAGTAGAAAAGAAAAGGAAATGCTCCACCCCTTCAGCTTTTACTGGGTTCTAGTCTTAGGATTAGTTTCCATAAAGCTCTTACATCTTTTAGTACAAATTCTTAATTTTACGATGGGGTATGTATATATTGTCGGACCGTGGAGAAGGTCTCCCCATAATTTGTACTTACAAGGGGTTTTATAAAAACAATTTTTCTGTACAGAAATCCTTTTTGTTTGAGTACTTTACCCACCTCCACCATCAAATCAATTAAAGACCAATATCCCATTAGATGTTTAGCCTTTTACACTAACTTTTGGGTTTGGCCTTTAAAGTACCATTAGATGTTTAGTAGCCAATTTGATTGCTAAGTTAACGAAGTGTACCGTATGTATTTGTTTTGGAATGCATTGCCCTGCCAATTGGCAAGTGCAGTATTTTGATTCCAAAACAATATGACAAGTTGGCGGAGACAAATGTGAAACATGATTTCTTCTAAGCTCACAACATTTTGAAAATAATGAACTCAATATTCGGTTTTCCTTAGATTCACTAAGATTTTGATAAACAGAAGATATGGATATTGCATTTGAGAGAAAAAAAAAAGTGTTAATTATTCATAAATCATACTAGCATTAGCAGAGAGAATCCATTACATTCCTCGTGTTTCTTCTGAGTGAGACGACAGATATGGTCGTTCTTTACTGATTTCTTTTCATTATTTAACGTGCACTAACTTGGAGAACATATTCCCATGTAGAAAAAAGCACGACAAAACGGGATCAATTAAGAAATGGAGTTATTTTCTATAATACTTATTTCATTATTTATCCTATTCTCTTTGTATATAATAAGTATTTAATCAATTGATTCTTAATCAAGTTATATACTCAAACATTATGTTAAAGGAGTGTTTGGATTGGCATTTGAATTCTCATTTGCTCACACTTTCTGATTCAGTAAAAGGATAAGCAAAAACGTTGTTACTGAGTATAATGTCGCTTTACGTTGGGAAGAAGTGTTTTCCAAGCACACTAAGCCTTCGTTTGAGCTACCGTTCAGATCTTCTGAACATATTTTTTGCAAAAGAATAGTATGCGTATCAGCGTATGTTTTGTTTCAAACGAAATTTTGGAGGCTCTACACCGGTATTCCAAACATGTTACAAATCATCCACTCTGGCATTAGAACTTGTTCTATCCTTCAACTTCCTTCTCAATTAAATTAAAGAATTTGTTCACTGATTTGTTTTTGAGTAAATAACATGTATAATAAAATTTGTTAGACTTTCAAAATAACTAGTTCAAAAGTCATACTTATCATAATTTAATAATTAGTCAACAATGTAAACATTGTACAAAAATTAAACTTTGTTTTCATTACTTAACCTTTTGAAAAAAAATTCCCAAGCAATCTAAAACACCACGGATTTCATAAAGGTGGCATTTGATCATCCATTTTGTGTTCATATTTAAGTTCATCCATTTTGGTGAAATGACAATAATGTTAACATGGATTCCAAATGAAAACCCTAATTCACCAAATTGGAGAAGATATAAGATTGATTTAGCGATAAAAGGTGAGACAAGTGAGGGAAAGGTTGAATCTCACACTAACAAAAACTGTCAACCTAACAACTAACATTTACCGATAAAAAAATTCACCAAATTGGGAACAGCAACACAAACCAAGCAAAGCATCCTTGATTGAAACGCAACAAAATTATCAAAATACACCATACACATTAATTGGAAAATAAAATTAGAGAATGAACAATGAAGCTTAAACCTGCAAAAATTGAAATTGACAATTCATACATTCTTCAACTTCTTCATCTTGGAAGGTGGCCATCTACCCTTCTTTCTCAACCTGCGTTTACGAAGAAGCCTTTTCCGTCTCAACCTTATCTTCTTCGCCAGCTTCATCCTCAGCTTCTGCTCCTCTCTCTCCTTCAACTTCGACTCCAACGGAAGCTTCTCCACGGAAACATTCTCTTTCTCGCTCTCCGCCGGAGGAACCGGCGGCGAAATCGAGTCCTCGGCGGCGGCGGAGACGACCACCGCGTCAGTCCTCCTTTTGGGTGCGGAGAATCGAACACCGTTCAAGGGCTTCGGGGGCAGAATCACGTGTACTCTTGAAGCTGTCACAGTTCGAGAAAATTAAGAATGAAGAAAAAAAAACATCAAAATGAAAGAAATTCGGAGAAACTAAGGAGAAAGAAGAGTGGAAGGGTATAGTTAGTTACCAGCGGTGGTGGGAAGAGCAAAAGTGGAAGAAGAGGAGAATAATGGGGAGAGTGTGAGGGAATTGAAAGAAAGAGCCATGTTTTTGTTTTTGTTTTTGTTTTTTGGGGAAAGGAAATTAAGAGAATTAGAATTGGGGTTTAAAGGATAGGCTACGCCATGTGATGTGTGGGTGTGCCCTTCACCCACACCACTCTCTCTATCAACAAAATACCCATCAATTCATAAACTCTTTGTTTTGTAGGGACAGTTATATGTTAGGGATTACAATTTAGAACCTTAAGACTGTTTAGTGTTTAGATTAGTTTTTTTATATAAAAAACCATGGTTAAAAATAATCAAAAGTTTGGAAATAAAAGTTTTAAATGAAAAAATTACTTTTGCTGAAAACGAAAATTATTAGATTGGTAGGTTGAAATGGTAATGCGAGAAATAAAAAAGTTAAAATATACACTTTTTTTGTTACAAAATTTTAATTTGTTTTATATGTAAAAATTGATTTGTAATATTTATTTTTTAATATAAAATTAATGCAACATTATTATGATTTAAAAAAATTAGGATACCAAATAGGTAAAAAATAAATCTAAAGGATTGACGTAGTAAGATTTTATTATATGTATTTTTTTTTTGAATAAATAATAATCAGGTATCATGAACAAAATTAATATTTAACTCAATCAATTAAGAACATGATGATCTCTAATGTAAGGAAGGAAAATAAACATAAATTGGAAACATGATTATTACATGTTCAAATTATATGCATGATATTTGTTTTCAATTTATCTCATATATGTTATCATGTTAGGTGATCTCTATCTCAACAATATATATTTTCATTTTGACTTATTAAAATAGGTCTTATTAGCACACATTCCTCATATTTACTTTTTATAATTTAAGCAATGCACCTCTCTAATTCGACTTATAAAAATTTAATCAAATGATTCCCATAAATAATCTCATACATACATACATATATATATATATATATATATATATATATATATATATATATATATATATATATATATATATATATATATATGTATGTATATATAGGGTTTGTTAATATATTTTTACTTTTTTTTAATTAAAATATGTTTGCAATCTACACCTAAAATGTTAAGAGAGACCAAAGAGATGGGAAGAGAGAATGAGTGGGAGAAGAAAGAGAGAAGATGATTTTTATGTTTTTAAAAAAGTTAAACACTAATTTACTACCATGAATCTATCCCAAATTAACTAACTAAATAGTATGATTGGATTTTTTGTCAACTTCTTGAATATAAGTTGGTAACATAGTCCAACTAAAAAAGAGTGAGAATATGTTAATAAACCCTATATGCATATATATAGAGATAAAATTATATAAAGTTAGCAACGGTTGATTATATCATTCAATAATTTTCAATTGAATAATATTTTCTTAAAATTCACAAGTTGGATTAAAAGTTCCTTTTACATAATCATACATACAAAATATTATATTAACCCAAAATTATTTATTATCTTATTCATACAAATTAAATCAATATAATATAAATTTTTAAAATATACTAAAATATGGATCATTTAATTACCTTCTTATTGTTATTAAGTTTGACAAAATTTGACACCAACAATTTTGATGATATATAAATATAATTCAATTAATGGATCAATAAAAATCACATTTTACATCAAGTTACACCAATATAATTTGATATCTCTTAGGAAGAATTAAATTACACCGATATAACTTTGATAATTATTACACAATTGTATAATTTTCAATTAAATAATACTTTCTTAAAACTCATCGTTAGGTTGAAAATTTCTTTCACATATATCGCATATGTCAATTTTCATATTAATCTAAAATTATTTGTTATCTCATTCATATAAATTAAAGTCGACCTAATATAAATATTTTAAAATATATCTCCTTCATTTATTACCTTGTTCACATATAAAATGATATTAGTAATACGTAGATATAATTCAATAGTTAAATTAATAAAAATTCTATTTTATATTAAATTATATAAATAATGTAATAATTATCAAAATCATATATATTTCATTAATGTTAATTTTGGGTTTGGATTCACCGCATGAGATTCGACAGAGATTCAAAATTGTGATTACCACGTTTTGCCGAAGTTGATTGTCCTGCGAGAAAAATCAAGGGTTTTCTTACCCAAAAAAATCAGTTTTTAATCACCATTAAAAGATTACTTTTTTAATAAAATAAATTTCAATTCATTAAAAAAACAATTATAATTGCCAACATTAATTTTTTAGAGTTAACCCATTGATTTAGATGAAAGAAACAAAATTATTGATTTTATTAAATACGAGAACTAATGTCTCAATTTTAAAATAAGACCAAAATTGAAGATTGACAAAAATAAAAAAAAAATAAAATTACATTTTAACCGATTAAAATATATAAAATCATAGAAAACATTTAGAGATAATCCAAATCTAGCACTACAAATAAATTTTTTAAATTTGATTAAAAAAAGTTATACACATGATAAATTTCTATTATATGACTATATAAATATATCTTACACTTACCATACATATAAATTAAACTATTGAAAAAATTAAATTAGACTTTCATATTTTAATTATAAAATATAATAAATGAGTATGATAGAATTGGATGGTACGAAATTCTACAAAATTATGTGAGTAAATAAACTATACCCAAAACCCAAAGGCATGTGATGAATAAATACCCCATCCATTAATTATGATACCCATTGAGTCAGAATCCTATTACCATCCTATTTTGATGGTAAAGAAGACCATAAAGTATCCAAAAAAATTGAATAAAAGACATTAACGTCAACGTCCACTTGCTCCAAATCGTATACAACCAACAAAATTTCACAGAAATCCTTGCTATGGTAGCATATGAGAACGAAATAAGAGGGGGTACGTGCAACAAAACCCACTGCTCCAGCACTGCAGAAGAAAAAAAAAATACAAAACTTAAAATGTGTGCTGTAAGAAATGATACCGAAACAGAACAGTTGAGACATATCGGGTTATCTACTAACACTAATACTTCAATCATGTTCTTTTTTCTTTTAGTTTTACCGGTAGAGGAAAAATGTCATAGAACGACATCTATAATTAATTAATCATGATATGACAGGCATATTTCTATTATAGATAACTGATTTGAAAAAGAAAATAGAAATAAGAAAATTCAAGGGAAACTCACCACAGAAAGCAATGGTCCCTGCTTAAACTTCCCGTGAAATGAAAATGAGATTGGTTTTGGCTTGTCACCAGGCCCTCTTATAAATCCACTAAAACATATAATTTGGCAAAATAATAGAATGCATAATTAAAAAAAAAAATCCAACATTAAAACAATCAAAGAGAAACTGGACATAAAATAACAGAGACCAGTAACTGGACCGTTTTCAACCATGAACTCACATTAATGATGTAGATATAAGAGGAGTTCTTCTTGTATCATATATGGCGATCAGACCCCTATACATATCATCTCCACCTTTAAAAGACACAGCCAATCGCTCCCCGGAATTATCCCATGCTATCTTTTCAATTCCCTGACTGAATGAAATAATATAACCAATAACCACAGTTTCAATTTTCCAACAATAGCAAAAATCGAGATCTGCAACCCCACTTTAATTCAAGCATACGAATCAGAATTGCATTATTATAGAGACCAGGAGAACAAAAGACAAACAGCTGATGATGAAAAATGCATGTTATTACAGTCCTAAGAAACTGATCAGAAGAAATTTAAAATGATGATAAGACTTTAGGATCACAAACATTCAAAGAATTATTGAACACAAAAACATAAATTCATCTCTACCTGCCTGTCAATGATAATATTTCTGGCAAATCAACAGGTAACAAATGTGCATCTGAAAAGTCAACAATGAGTAATTATCAATATATCAGATTTCAGAAAGAAAAAAATCCAAAATAATTTGACAAATTGCAAACCATGAATGTTACAACCACATATATTAAAAATGAACTGAACAGGGAAGTATGAATTTAAGTTAAAACTAGGACATCAAACAGTTGTAAGAATAACCAGATCAAAATTTCATTGCATTCTTCCATGAAGTTAATATCATGTGCAAGCTCCCTAAGTTCCTTGCAAATGAGTTTCCTGCCACTCTGTTACAGGGAATTTTTCAGTCGTACACCATGAACCAATAATAACTTTCCCTCTTAACACTTGACATAATTTTTACAATGTTTGACTCTCCTAATACGTATATGCCAAAAGTTATACACATTTTAATAATAAATCCACATCTCAAATATCAACAGTTCACTAATCCAATCAACTTAATAGTTTCTGTTGATAAATATAATGTGTTCAGTGTTCTGAGAAGTTCTCTAGTAGAGTATGTATTACTTGTAGTGCACCCAAAGTAGAGGGCATATGTGCTTTTCAAGATCATAGTTTTTAGCATGGAGATTTTTGGTTACAATCAGACAGTGCATTTGGGAAATATATTTTACATTGTTCCATCTCAATCAATCTTTTCCCTTTTCCAACCAACTCACAAAATTTATTATGGTAAAAGAGCAATACTATTCGTCATGGCCATTTTGTGGTCAGCATTCACTATAAATAGACTTGTTAGTTCAGAGATTTTGTCACATTTATACCAGACCTTAATAATAAATATATTCTATATCCCTCTCTCTATTTTCCCTTTTCAATTTAACTCCTGTGTTAGCATAGCAAGATACAAAAACAATAAACAAATTAACATAAGATCTTTGAATGAAAAGGTCACATACCTAATGACGGAGGCTTTGATGCAAAGTGAATAGATCCCAAAGTTGACGATTCAGAAAATGCAAGAAGTATCATACGCCCATCTGGATCCCATGTTGCACCCTGATCACACATAATTGAAAGTAGAAACCAGATCAATACAAGTATTATTCGACACCTATCAGACAAGAAAAATTACACTACTTCCGTTAAAATATTTATATAAGTATTTTCACATTAACCAAACAGACCCTCAGTTTTTCTAGTTCCTCGTTGTACGTTTCCCAATTATGAGAATTTCTTATCCACAACCTCCTGGGTGGAAATGCTTTATTTGTTGTAAAAAAATGTTAGGTTATAAATCTAGAAGGCTAAGGAAATAACTCATAAGATAAAAAGACATATCTGAAGATCAATTCCCTGGATAAACATTTTTATGCCGTTTGTATTAAAGTGGGTGATGGTTATAACATCATGCTCTAGAAGCTTCTCTTTGGGAAGATCAATCACCTCTCTTTTACAGCGCCACAATGTGATACAAAATTTTAACACTTATTGTCGCTTACATTATAAAATCTGAATCTTCCAGCCTTAGTTGATTCTATCTTTTGTGTCCCTGGATAAACTTTTTGATGCCATGTTTGTATTAAAGTGAGTTTGAACTCTTTGATTCCACTAATACATTCAACAGCAACTAGATTTACAGGTTTTGGTAGTACCATACAGGCTAACAAAGCAAAGTTTGTGGAGATATATTTCTTAAGAAGTCAGTTAATACAAATAGTCATATGCATGCCTTTCCCTTTCTTTTTTTTGGGGGGGGAGGGGTGGAAATGTGGTAAGAATAAGACGTGTTTTTATTTGATGTGCTATAAAATATGATTCTTAATTGGTTTATATGTTGTTCGGAGCATGAGTTCATTTAAAGAATTCCTATGCTATGTTAGGGAATTGAAAAGTTTTGTGTTGGGCCCAATTCAAGTGGACCAAAACTAAAGAAACATGAGGAGGAAGTTACATAGTTAGAGCTGTTACAGCTATACAGTTACCATAAATAGGAGTTTTATGGCAAAGTGATGTTTGGTTATATGACAGAGCAGGCTCTCAAAGACCTGAGTTTTGTTCTATAATCCTTTTCATCTTTAGGAACCCACTGTTCCAAAAAAGGGATAGATTGCAATAAAAGATTATTTTTTCATCTATGTTAATTCAGCTCCTAACACTTTATTAATCCATGATCTTCTCCATGGTTTCTTCTGAGGAGGAGGATATTCCATCCTCCCACCATGGACTTTCTTTCTTGGAAATAAATTCATCTTTAATTAAAAAAACAACATTATCACCCCAAATAAAAAAAAAATAGTATATTACTGGACGGCTCTTACATTTTAAGCACCAACTGAAGAATTTTAGCACAGCATACTATTGAAGATAATTATTTTTACAGTATCAACATATTGTCAAACATATCAAAACACAAGCAAAGGTTAAGGACTAAATGTCATCTTACTATAAAATATAAATAGGTCATCAAAGAGCATCAAAACATCAATGTAAACTGCATATACCTTGACAAAACCACTAGTTGATGACCATTGTTCTGATGTCCATGTGTTTGTTTCCCAAAGATAAAATGTTCCATCACTGTATGAGAACATAATAACGAGGTTGTGAATAAACAGTACATGTTCAATAAATAATTCATCTTTAGCATTTTGCATTACAATTTTGAAGCAAAGAAGTAATCTCCAGTAGGTGACCACTTCAGCATAGATATGCCTCCTAATCCACGTCGAATGGGTGTTCCCACACCTAACCAGAAATTCAGAAATTCGAATGGATGTCACAAAGTAAAGTGAAAACAACTTAAGGGAAAAAAGATCTTTGTACCTTGAGCAAAATCCCATACAGTGAACGAGGAGCTTTCATATGAAGCAGATGCTAAGTATGTGAAAATGGGTTAAGAAATAACGGTAGAGTACAAGCAATTTAAATTTTTTTTTTTAAAAAGTAAATATCTTCTTGCATTGGTCATAATCAGAGATAAAATACCAATAAGGTTCCTACTGAATCTTGTACGGTTTTTATAGACACCCAGAAAAATTGAAAATTTATATAGAAAAGTAATTAAGTTTGTCAAACTCAAAGTTGAAGTGAAATTGTGGAGAGAGTAAATTATCTCAAAAACTCACTGACTTTGCCTAAAACCTACTTCCATAAATAGCTAATTAAGAAATCATATTTTAATATTCATAAAAAATTGTGAATTTTTTTAAAAAAAAAAAGAAAGAAAGAAAAACTTATAATAGATCCATATCAAGCAACACAAACCACAAATTCATGACTTTAACAGAAGAAGGGGGGTATTAGACTTTCATATTCACACATAAGTAACCAAAAGACAACATCAGAAGTGAAAAATACAATAAAATTGTGCAGCATTTTCAAATTGCCCATCATTGTCACCACTCAAGTTTATGCCTTAAACTGGTACATTTGGCAACCATGGCTAGTAAATTGTGGAAAGCAATTTACAATCATACAGCAGCCTCTATTACAAAAGAAAGAAGCAGAACAACCATATCATATTTGGGAAACACGTAGCAAAACCCGAAAATAAGAAGCACTTTTTGACATAAATAAGGATATCTTCCATCTGGACTCCAACTTAGAGCACTAACATGCTCATCATATGGACTACGAAGAAAATCGACCAGGATATACCGATTCCCTGAGCTTCTAGACAAACCTCCTAAAAAGGAAGCAGCTCCAGATCTAACAGATGCAGCATTTCCAGGATAAGAAGCAGCCCACATGCAAATTCCACCCCTGCAACAGTAAACCCAATTCCAGTTAACAATAAAGCATATTCTCAACCAATTGACATTGCATTTGTCATAACAACTACACACAAAGACAAAATCTCACTTGCAACCCACAGCAAGCATTTTCCCACCATTGGGCCTCCACTCCAGCACTCTAGCATCTCTCTGCGACTCATTTGTCAAAATACTTGGATCCTTTCCCTCTATTTACAATGTCAAAGCATCAATCAGAATTTACTAAACACGTCTATAACACGACAACAAAAATAACAATGAGTATACTATTCAATGATCACTTATAAGAAAAGAAGGTGATAAAATGAAAAAAAATTCCAAAGTTATAGTTAGCTTATGTATAAGCTGATTTATAGAATTTCTCTCATTTAGCTTATCCAAGAGCTTATTTTACCTTACACATAAGCTAATTTTAACTTATAGGAAAAGCTTATTTAATTTTACTTTTTTATTTTCTTCTCCTATAAGTGTGTGTTGAGAAATTTATCCAAACAAAGCCTAAAATAAGTTGCTAATAACATGTCTCACGATCATAACAAGTACAGTACCAGACTCTTGGTAATCACGAACTAAAACTTGTGTTGGGGCAGAGATAAAAGCAATTATATGCTTATTAGGGTGCCAGCTTACTCCTTGAAGATCAACCTCCGGCAACAAATGCACCTACACAGCACAACAATTAGCATTCAAATAACATCACATCACACTATAAAATCACATTAAATTACACTGTAATGCAAGCAGTGATATGAATTAAGCATAGCATACATCGTTAGGGTAAAAGAGGCGTCCGAGATAGTTGTTTACAAGCCCTTGCAAGAGTGCCACCGGACATTTCCTCTGAACGCTTTCTCCGGCAGCGGTCTCCGTCGCTGTTGGACCTTCCTGATCGGAAGCGTCGTTCTCCAGATTGTGAAACGGGACGGGACTGAACACCAATCCCTAATATCAATAAATAGATCAATAATGTTAATAAATAAAATCAGGAAGTGAAAAATCGTGGGAATTGTGAAATGTGTATTGATGCGAATAGTTACGAGGATTTTTCCGTAGGTTTGGTTGGCTCGATCGTCGGACAGGGCGTCGACGGTGACTGCAGATTTGGAGAGAGAAATTTATAGTTAGAGAAGCGAAGCAGTAAAAAGTAAGAAAGAGAGTCAATACTTACTTAGGTCACGATTGACTTCGCAGAGAGTGAGTGAACCAGGAGGAGGGAAGGAAGCCATGTTTGGTTCCCGTTAGAGAGACAGAGAGAGAAAGAGAGAAGTAGGGTTTTAGCTTTGGAATGGATTCAGTGTAAAATTCTTGTTCATTTTCCCGCTTTTTCTTCTTTCTTTCAACCCAAATAAATAAAGAAAAAGAAATTAAGACATCCAGTCCACCTTCATGTTCATGTGTGTGAGCAAATGTAGAGTAGCTAGCAAACTAGCAAATGAAATGGTGAAAAAGAAAGACATAAATTGAAATAGCAATCTTCATTATATACTGGTGAAAGTCATAGTTCACCTTGGCCTTCACCTTATTTACTTGATGAAAAAAAAAGCAATATTCATTATTTACTTGATAAAAATAAAATTAAAAATTTAATAGTTCACATCATACTTCAAAACTTAAACCGACCTTGTGAGATTAAATATTAAATTAATCATGTAGTCAATTCGATTTGATCCAAATGATCATGTGTGATCCCACAATGGTTGAATCAATGATCCAATGCGTGGTTAAATTAAAGACACTTCCTAGAATATGGAGTTTTTTTAAAACTACTCGAAACAACGTCATTTTAACATTAATGACTAAAAAAACAAAGAAAGAAAAGATGAGGCTTGCGCTTGATTGTCTCACTCCTTCGAAAACCTTAAAGGTCTTCTATCCTCACTCTTTGTCATTGACAACATTTTCTTCCACCACCATCAATGTCATCCTCTAACGTCGTCAAACATTTGTTATTTCCATCTCCTTTTGTTTACAAGCTTAGAAATTATGATGTTTTCTTATTATGCTGTCAATCATGATTTCTTCCTTCTATGTTTTCTTTTTTGTTGCACATTTTACTTTGTTGTGATATAATTGTTAATTTGGTTTCAATATTACTTGTTTAATATGTTGTGTTCAATAAGTGTTTACACTTAATTGTTTTAGGTATTTGATATGATAATTCTGTTTATATGTAGTGAATTTTTAGATTTTTTTAAGTTTTTATTTCTTTTAATGCAGATTAGTCATATGTGTCAATTAGTGATTTATTAGTTCAACCATAACCCTAATATCTCAATCAGATCTATTCTAGATCTATTCTTATAACTATGTTTATAATTATAAAATTATCCAATCCCCTCCCACTAGGTTATAATTGAAATATGAACCCATAACATGTTAGTAGCTTGTTCATTACATGCTAGTAGCTACGTTGATTACTAATGTTTACAATTGCCCACTTTTTAAAAATAAAATCCTTCTTTTAAATTATATTTATATCTTTAATTATCTATAAAGTTTGAGTTCGAAACTTTGATTAAAAAAATTGAATCTAACTACACTAAGATGAAACATAATAAAATTGAGTAAAAAAAATTAATCAAATTGTATGTAGTATATATAGAACAAATTTTCAGTGCTAGTATTTATTGTATTTATCGAAATCAAACTCAAGTATCACATATTTACAACAATTCAAGCGTATCGTTCAACAAAAAGATATCCCTTGGTTTTTAATCACACAAGTATTGTTGTTGACAAAAGAAAATGATTTTCACAAATCGTTTTTTCTTTTTGCTGATTGACTTTTCACAAATTGGTATGTATAGAGTTATTATTTTTTCTGCAGAATTGGTATGCATAGAATATAAAATGTTTGTTTAAATTGTAAATTTATAAAAAAGACATAAACCCTTTGTTTGTAGAGAGGAATGAAAATGAGAAAGAAAAAGAAAATTTTGAAATTTAAATCTGACGAATAGTGAAAGAAAAATAATTATTTGTTAAGTTAACTTTTCTTCATTTTTTTTTTCATTTTCTCTCTAATAAAAAAAAAATGTTATACGTATTTTTTTTTCTCAATTTTCTTTCACTTTGCAAACGGACCCAAAAAATGGGTTGCCTTCTTCAGGTGTGAACCTCCTAATGTCCGTTTTTCTCTTTTTTTTCTTGCTGCATAAACCCTTCGTGCTTCCCTAATACAAGCATCTTCTGCAACTCCCAAAGCAAAACCTTGTGCGACACAGCATCAGCGCAATGCATCAACAACCATGAATCCACGTTTCACCACTGCACAATTACAATCCCATGAGCCTCTCGTGCATCCTCAAACACAGGATCTTCCCTCCACCCCCTTCCCCCTTCACCCTCTTCATCCAACGGCGATGGAAGAAACCCACCGTCTCCGCCCAAACCCGCTTAGAGGACAGAGTCCGAGACCCCCACTTGGACAAACTCATGTCCCACCTCAAAAGACTCGACCTTGTTCTCAGAATCCACCACCTCATGTCCGCGCGCAAGCGCGGTCCCTTCGTCTCCCTCACCCTCCTCTCCCGCTGGCGAAACATCCTCGGACTCCACATCCCCGTGGGGCTCTTCCTCCGCAAATACCCCCACGTGTTCCTCGTGTTCGTCCACCCTTTTAGAAAAAACACGTGCTGCAGGATCACCAAAAGGATGAAAGAGTTGATCTTGCTCGAAGGGCTGGTGGTTAAGCAGCAAGAAACGGAGGCTGTGAAGAGGGTAAAGAAGCTGTTAATGATGTCATTGAATGGCACTCTTCGTTTGCACGCCTTGAGGTTGTTCAAGAGAGAATTGGGTCTCCCTGAGGATTTCAGAGACTCCATTCTTGGCAAGTATAGTGCGGATTTCAGATTGGTTGATTTAGAGGTTGTGGCGTTGGTTGATTGGGACGCCGAATTGGCGGTGGCTCGGGTTGAGGAATGGAGGGAGAAGGAGTACTCTGAGAAGTGGTTGAGTGAGTTTGAGACCAAGTTCGCGTTCCCCGTTAGTTTCCCAACTGGGTTTAAGTTCGAGAGAGGGTTTAAAGAGAGGTTGAAGAATTGGCAGAGGCTTCCTTACGCCAAGCCTTACGAGAGGAAAGAGGTTGTTCGGGTGAGGACGTGTGGAGGAATCGAACGGTACGAGAAGAGGGCTGTGGCTGTTCTTCATGAGCTGTTGAGTTTGACTGTGGAGAAGATGGTCGAGGTTGATCAGCTGGCTCATTTTCGGAGGGACTTTGGTGTCGAAGTTAATGTGCGTGAATTGCTGCTGAGGCACCCTGGTATATTTTACTTATCTACTAAAGGGAAGACTCTAACTGTTTTTCTTAGGGAAGCTTATAGGAAAGGGGGGTTGGTTGAGCCAAATCCCGTGTATGAGACGCGTAGGAATATGTTGGATCTTGTGTTGTTAGGGTGTAGGAAAACCAAACTATTGTTAGATTGTGATGAGTCTAATAAGGAAGAGAGTAATGTTGTAGCCTGTGAAGTAAATGAGGAAGGTGAAAGACAAGGAGATTGGGTGATTCCTTTCTTGGAGAAATGTGAGGAGAATAGATCCCCTTGATCAATTGGAGAAATTGTTAACATGGTATTGGGCTTATTGAGTTCATTGCCTTCTACTTTTGTTATCCTGTGCAATGTTTTATTTGCATTCTGTTGATTTTGATACACCACTTGCCAATTGCCATGTTTGTTATTTGCATTCTGTTAAAGATGTGAAATCTCCTGCTTGTTGCATGTTCTCCATGCATACTAGCTCGCTCTCAAATAACAAACATTTACCATCAAGGCATTTTACATCTGTCCAGTTGGTTCTCTCTCACAGGACCCTGGCCCCTATACTCTACTCTTTGTACCTCCACTTTTTCTTTCTACCTTTGATACAATTTCAAATTGCGAATCATCCGGTGCAAGAGCTCTATAGTTTTTATATTCATGGAGGTTCTTGCACAAGAGGCTTATAACATCGGGAAGATCAAGTGTGCTGAAAATCTTCTCAAGAAGAAAGGGAGGGACTTCAGACTTTTTTACCTCTTCACTGCAGAACAGGTTATGCACTTTGCACCCCAACAGGATACAACAATATTTTACCCAATGTTTTGTCTTTGGTTTCTATTCTACTAAATCAAACTTGTTGGATGAATTACTCAATATTTGAGGGCTTATGTAGCCTTATGCTTCCCCTTGCTTATTTATCTATTGGACTACACTCTTCTGATCAGTTCTTATAACATTTTATTAACCTCATGGTTAGAGTTTGAGTCATCACAGATATTGTTATCATTTAGTCATTCTCCTCATTTGTTCATCAAATTTGTTCCATTTGTATTCACTATTTTCTGCTAATCATAATTAATCCATCCTTTTTGAAATCAAATGACCAAGTGAAAGTGGATGCCAGTTAGCTGAAAGACCTAAATATTCCATTCTGATTTAGGCCTTTGGACAAAAGGACTAATGCATTCTAAAGCTGATGAATAATAAAGTACTTTAACAGTGTACACACTAAGAGCTGATAAATGTTGAAAGACTTTAGCAATTAGCATTATAGGTATCAATATTTGATTGTTCTTATAGTGATTCTTAAGTAATTTCATTGCTTCAAGTCAACTTATACATGAGTGAAATCACCTTTTACACACTACAGTACTTCTGATTTTAAAGTCTTTCAACGATAATGTTGATGTCAGTGTCACATTATAATTCCTACAGGATAATATTTAATTCTTGATTCTGTTTCAGACAGCCATATTTCAACTTCAAATAGCCTTTGTTTCATCAGATATTGAACTTGTCTTCTAATATTATGCAGATGAAAAATTAAGGACAACTCTTAACATGTTGAAAAGTGTGGAATTTCAGAAATTTCATGGTGTTATCTGCCAGTTGGTTAGCTTAGTGCTCTAAGTCTTCTTTCTGTTGTGATGTTTTTCAAACTCACATTTATTGTTAAATGGCCTTATGGTGATGTTATCATGTTAACATGTCATGCTCTTGGAGCATTTGCTTTAGTGGCTTTGCCTAAAGCTTCGGTAAGAAATTTCTCTTTGTACTCTTGGGTAAGAAATTTCAAACAGCACAAACTGGAGGGCATGGTAATTTTAATATCATTCCCCACGTTCATGTTGAATAGCTTGAGTAGTATAATACAGCTTAAACAGAATCACCCCGGCCCCACCCAAAAATTGTTTATAGGTGAACAACACTTACAAAAAGAAAAGTATGCTCCCTTGGTTGAACCATGTGAGTCCTTTATCTGATCATCTTTGAACAATATTTATGGAACCTGAATTTTGGTCTGGTCAGAGATCACCCAACTAGTATATATTGAGATGATGAATGATCTGGATTTCATTACGTTGGTTGAAGTAAAATTTTAACTGTTAATCACTCTTGTATATCAATTTTAGAAAAGAGAAACTATTTTCTGATTGATTATGTCATCTTCCAGCAGGATTCTCTAAAAGGTGGTAAGTGGAGCCATGTAGTTAAGATGACCCGAGGAAGTTTAGGGTGATTGCAAAGACACTTGCTAAAATGAATGGTGTTACCATTGCTCTCCCAAGCAGTTTGATGCTGACCAAAGTTTAGATAACTCACTTTAGAACCTTTATTTTCTTGAAGCTTAGGCAAGCATCTGTGACTCCTGTCTGTGCTTCTAGTTAGCTTGATTGTGTACAATCATGCTTGGACCTATGTTTCAGTATGTATGATAATGAATATGATAATAGCACTAAGAAATGATGGTGCAATGCAACTAGCAAATAATATCTGAAGAAGTCTATGGCTATGATAGTTATGAAGGTTTTCTTCTCTTCCTCTCCTTATATTTTGAATTTGAAGTGCTTATGCAGTGACTAGGATGCATATGTATATAATTGTAGATTGTAGATAATGATGTTCTTAGGGTATGTATGAGGGTTTAGCTTTTAGAAAGGAAAGGAGAGGTCGATTTTTTTATTTTCTAACAAATATTTTTTAATTTGATAATGATGTTAATTTTTTTTATAAATATAATATAGTTTTCTGTTCATTTTAAAATATTTGTTATCTCCTATATTTTCTTTTACAACTCAACTTCCAAACATATCCGACTGGACCATAGTGTATGTCTTCACTACTATTCGTAAACCAAATACTATTAAAAGTAATAGTTAAAATGCGTATAAACGTATTACTCAAAGTTACTACTTTTTAACAGATTATAAAATGTGTATAAAAACATTAAGTAGTCAATGCTATGGAGTTTTATGAGAGATGCGGAAGCGAAAATTTGCACATCAGGAAACAATTATAAGGAGAAAGAATGGCTTGCATGACGAAATTGGCAGCTGACTTTTGAGTCTGGGCTGGTTTTTTCAAAATGAATAAGTATTACTGTTGTTGTATTTATCATTTAAAGTAAATAAATTATTCTGATTGATGTTGTTGTATTGTTGTTTTTCGAACGAATTCAACTAGGAAAAAAAATTAATAGGAGGTTTATCGGTTTATGTATTACTTTTAGTTCTCATGACGTTTGAATTGTTAAAAAGCAGTTCATCATTTCAATTAGCTCTGATGTAATTAATTTGTATACATTGATAAAAAAAAAGTATATAAAATGTTTATTTTAAGTTCAACACCAGTACTTTTAAATTGCATATTTATTTCATTGTGATAACTAATCTATTTAGTTGTAATAAGCATATGTGAAATTTTGGTCTCCAGTTTACGTTATAAATAACATAATTTTTATTTATATATTTAACTGAAATTAGACCTAGTGGTGATGGTACTATAATTAGGGAGAAAGAGTGGGGATTCAAACCCCCTACTAACCTTTTGTAATTTTCATTTCTAATTTTTGCATGTAAAGCTTTATCATGAAAAAACTAATAAAAGGACTAAATTTATATAATTTTATTATTTGAAAGATTAAATTTGCATAATTAGAAATTAAGAATATTTATGATGAATCAAACACAATTTATCGATGATTCTTGAGAATTATGATTGGCTGATTCATGATTTCCGAGCATATGAAAAAAAAATTTCTGGTATCAAACGTTTTCTTAAGGAATGAACTAGAATTACTAATATTTTAAAAAGTTTAGGTAAGTTGGACCTCATGAGTTCATCAAGGTCAAACCAAGTCCGAAGACGTAAAGAGCACTTATAAAGATACTTACAAATTACTCATTAACAAAATTATCACATTAACAACGAAAATTGAATTCATGTCATTTGGATATATGAATTTGTTCTTTGTTAGCTGAAATAACCTTTATTGGGAAAAAACTACTAATATTTTGTGAAAAAAAGTTATGCTCAACAATGTAATTTTACATTGCTATCTAATCATAAACACTATGATAAGTTTGTTATTTTTTGAAAAAATATCTAATCATAAATTCTATTTATGATAAGTTTATTAATTTTTGAAAATTTATCTAAACATATCAAGATTTGTGATTTGATAAATGCATAAAACTATTTTATACTCCCTTTGTTCTTAATTATAAAATCCTTTTAACTAACTCACATGCTTTATGAAAAGTAGTTAATTGCATTAAATTTGTCTATTATTTGTACTATTATTTCAAAATTATTTTTTTTCTTATCACTCTATCTACTTAATTGTTTTTCATGAGAATAAACAATTAAGTAAGGATATTTAGAAAAAAAATAATACATCTAATTTTTTTTAAAAAAAATTCATAAAAAATAATAAATTCCTTAAAAGAATGTTATGATTATAGGTAAATAGTTATTTTCGTCTCTGAATATGTAAATCGTTGATAAATTTGTCCCTAAAATATTAAAATACAAAATTTAGTCATTGAAAGTGTAAAAAGTGATAAATTTATCCGGACGTTAACTTGCCAACGTGACAATGCTAAATGGATTGGACAAAACTATTAGTAAGTTATTGTTATTGAACCTAAATATCACTAATTTTTTGTTGGACAAAAATGTTAGTAATTTTTTTTTTTATCAAAATGTCTATAGTTTTTATTTTCGATCAAAATATCAATATGTTTCCATTGGACAAAAATGATAAATTATTATTATTAGACTAAAATATCAATAATTTTCTGTTTAATCTAAATATCAATATGTTTTTATTAGACTAATTTATTAGACCTCAAATGTTTATTATTAAAACAAATATAATAATATGATCATATAAAACGTTTAAAAAATTAACACAAAACTGAAATATGATACAATATTAAACATTAAATAAGAGACTTCTTCTAATAAAATTCCAATTGATGTCATCGAACACTTTTCTTTGGGTATTTTATATTATTTTAAATTTTGAAACAAATTAAATAATATGTATGCAAATATTAAAACTAAATATTTAAAAAATGACTCTTTTTTAATAAAGCAATATATATATATATATATATATATATATATATATATATATATTACGCAATTTTTTTATACACATGTATATTATCAGTTCCACAAATTTAAGAATGAGTCACATCTTTTGAGTCTCTAATAAAAAGGGTAAATAGTCATTTTCATCATAAATTGTTAACAAATTTGTCCCTGAAAGATTAAAATTCAAAATTTGGGAGAAATTTATCCTAAAATTATATTTTACCCTTAAATGAAACGAAATTTGAGGTCTAACAAATTAGTCTGATGGAAACATATTGATATTTAATTCCAAAAAAAAATTGCTGACATTTATATTTAATAAAAAATTACTGACACTTTAATACAACAAAAAATTAATGACATTTTGGTCCAATAATGATAATTTACTGAAATTTTTGTTCAATGGAAACATAGTGACATTTTGATTCAAAAAAAATTACTCACATTTTCGTTTTAAAAAATTATTGACATTTTCGTCCAACAAAAAATTACTGACATTTAGGTCTAATAATAGTAACTTATTGATATTTTTGTCCAATTTATTCAGTATGACCACATTGGTAATCATACAAATTAGTTCATTTGTGTCTTGTAAATAATTTTATTAACGATAACGGATGAAAGTTAACCGTTGAATAAATTTGTAATATTTTTTACACTTTCAGAAATTAAATTTTAAATTTTAATCTCCATAAACAAATTTATCAATCATTTTTTATGTTTAGTAAAAAAAATAATTATTTATCCTATCATTAGTATCATATGAAAGGAGTAGTGTTAATCATTAGGTTACACATGTTTTATTATGATTCTTACGCGCAAAGCAGCATTTGTTTTTTCTTGTCTCCAATGAAACATAGAGCCTGTTCACTGTTTGGCGCCGAGTTGCTCAGTGAGTGAGTGAGTCTGCACAAAATTACATATCCATCGACTCACAGACACGACACAGCAGAAAACCCTCTCGAATTGAAAAAAAAAATGGTGTATGGAGGAGCAATGTGCGCTCACGCGCACAAATTCCTACTCTCGCCCCGTGCCCTCAACCTTTGCCGTCAAAACACCACTCGCCTTCAACAATTTCAAACTCTCACTCCGCTCCACTCTCAATCCCTTCCTTTCAACTTCAAAAACTCCGCCACCCCCTTCAAACCCACCCTCATCCGCCTCTCCGCCCTCTCCAACGATGGCTCCGGCGGAAACGGCCCACATGGCGGCGCCGGCGGAGGCGGAGGCTCTGACGGTCCCAATTCTGGCGGCGCCGGCGATGGAGGAGGCAAGTGGTCCTTCTTGTCATGGTAAACAAAATTCATAAATCTTAACATATACCCTACTTCCTATCGTTATGTTGTCATGTGTCCTTCATTTTAGTGTAGGGCCACTTATTGTTCTTCTGTGTGCAAAAAACTCTTACTGCATGTGTGGTGGTTTAAAGTTTGCAAACTTAAGTTTGACTCAAATAAGTTTTTTTTTTTTTTTTTATCGGGTAAACGTTAGTCCGTTAGTTTGTTAGTTTTCGCCAAAATTTTAACATGTATATATACTTTTGAGGGTAACCAAACATGTCACAAATTGAGCTTACTCTCCAAAAATATGTTCAGCACCCAAAAGTACTTTTTGAACAGTTAACCAAACTTGCCCTTAGACTTGGTCCGTGTTTGGTTCCACCTTGAATTCTCCAGAATCATGTTGAAACACTAACACTAGTTAACATGATTTTATGTAATTTTTCACATGTTTAATTTCACACTTGAGGAATCGACTGAGTTGAAGGAACTCTAGGTAGCTTTTGCGTTGGATAAAAATTTCATACTGAGTTTTGCTTCTAACTTGTTTTTATAATAAAAATATCCAAACATAAATCACGTCACTTCAAAATCAATTTGGTCAATGCTCACCTAAATACACACATCTGAAAGTAGCTTTCTGTTGAAAATCTAACATGGCTTTACTACAGGTACTTGGCTCTTCTTGGAAAATACCCTGTTGCCGTGAAAGCTCTAACATCTTCAATTTTGAATCTAATTGGAGATTTGATTTGTCAGGTATTACTTTAATTCAAAATGTTTTGGTATGTCTCATCACTTTCAAAATGTATGATATACATACAGACAATTTTTGCATAGAACAGAGTATTTATTTTATTTTTATGTTACTTGAGCATGGCTTAACTGCTCTGTTTTATGTTAATTTGCACTTTGTGTGTGGACCAAAGTACTGGACTATGCGAGGTTTCCCCTAGAATTTAAGAGCGTCAGGGAAGATTTTATGCTCAAATTCGTGGAATCAAGAGTGGTTTGGAATAAGGATGTGACATTATGAATGAAGACTATGGAACCGACATTTAAAGAAAGCCAAACAGCATTAGATTTGCTCCATTTATTTAGAACATTCATGATAATTTTGCCATAAACTGAAAGTGCTAGTTAGAAAATATTTTGAACATTGAGTTTAGGCTACATTCAGGAAAAGCAATGCCTTGATGGTGGGGTTGGTTTTTAAGTTATTAATACATTGATTTGGACTCCCTCTAAGCGGGGCAATGTTACTGCTAATTACCTTCCAACGAAATATAAACATGTTTAGCCCTGCCAGTCATTTGCTCAAGATAGTCTGGCTTAAATTACTTTACAGAGGTGACAGACTGCTGAACTACTGTCACACAAACTGATAGTCTTTAAGATGATAGATACGTGCAATATATTAAGCTCTGATTTCAACAAGAGCTGGGCTACTGGATGCCCTACTTTATGTCTATGTCTTATGTATCTTCTTTTATTTCCACAATTTATTAGTGGGAAATTGATTCCTTTTTTTTTTCTTTTGATATCTGAATTTTTATCTCTTAGATTACATGACATTTTGGTCTATCCTCTTTGCTTATAGTATCAAGCTTGACTTGGCATTACATTTGAATTTGATTCTAAATGGATTATTTTTTAGGCCAATACTTAATTTACTTTTCAAAGAATTGTATGTCTATGCATTCATTTATATATGTTCAATTTGTTTTTAATAAATTTAAACTTATTTCTGCAGCTTGTGATAGACCAAGTGCCGTCACTGGATTTCAAGAGGACATTTGTCTTTACTTTTCTTGGTTTTGCTTTAGTGGGTCCAACACTGCATTTCTGGTAATGCCCTAGAATCTATTTTGGTATGCCTGAAAGTAGACTCTTTGTTTATAGTCTATTAATTATGAATGTGATAAATGATAATACTTTAAATAATGCAAATCCCAATGGCAGTAATAATAAGTGTAATATGTTGTTAGGTCCTGGGTGTAGTTTTTTTTTAATAATATTGTAAATATTTATTCATTCCCCTAATGAATATTATCAGAAGAATCCAATGAAGATTGATTTTTGATATTTGTGATGTCTATGTTTAGGAGATTTTCCACATATCATGGTCATAGGAGTTTGGATGAAGGCTCAATAATTATTAAGTCTCATTCCCTTGTCTTTCCTGACATTTGCTTTGAATCTATAGGTATTTGTATCTGAGTAAATTGGTTACACTTCCTGGAGCATCAGGTGCACTTTTACGGCTTGTACTTGATCAGGTGGGATGTTCCCATTGGTCCTCCAATCCACTGTCTATTACCACTTTGTATCAATTATTAATTTCGTGCTTGTATAATAATTTAATTTTGAATGCTATGAAATATTTTCACAGTTCTTATTTTCACCCATATTCATCGGAGTTTTCTTATCTACATTGGTGACACTGGAGGGAAACCCATCACGAGCTGTACCCAAGCTTAAACAGGTGGGTGTAAACAGTATTGTTTAACTTGTACGTGCTTGTAAAAATGTGTGTTCAAAGAGTGGTATTTCATTGTTGTCATGTTTTTTAGTATATACTCATCCCCCGGAATTTCATTTTGTAGGAGTGGTTTTCTGCAGTTCTAGCAAACTGGAAACTATGGATACCTTTTCAATTTCTCAACTTCAGATTTGTTCCACAACAATTTCAGGTTAGACTGGCAGCTTCATTTACATTGGGGATTTGACTTGACCATAAATATGTTCATCACTCTTGAAACCTGTTGGCATTTTAATATTGAAGATCAATTCTTAATTTCTTTCTTCAAATTCATTTGAATGCACCGCGATTTTATTTTAAGTCAATTGCTTTTAATGATCTGTCAATGGATACTCTTTCTCTCTCATACTACCTACCTTTGTTATCCGTTTTTAGCTGAACAACAATAGAAAAATGTACATAAGAAATGAACTTTTTGTTGACATTTCTTTCTTCTTCATGCAACATGTTTGGTTCTTTGGGATGCATCTTGTTGGCCCCTGATTTTCTAGTATTATCACATGAAAATGAGTTGTTTGTCTTTTTCCTAGTGGGTTGACGAGGTGTCTCAAGGGTTCTCAGTTCATAGTTCCAATTTTTTTATTCAAACCAAACATTCACTTGCACAAACTTACTGTGTACTCAGAATTATTCTTGATCTTGAATTAATTTTATTGAGAAAAGTTCTCAAATGCCTGAAATCAGTGAAATAGAGGTATCTATGGTTATGCTTTCTGACACTTGCAGAAGGATATTTTTTAATATACCACCCACTTGCTTTTTGAGGCAGACCAGATTTATAGATGAACAGAAATAGGAATAAATAGAGAAAAAGGAAAGGAATCAAGTGTATGTTATTGATGAAATAAGAGAAATAGCAGTTGGGAAAAACCTACTACCCACAGAGCCTAGCTCTACTCAGAGAATGGATGTATTCTCTGCCTAACAGAATGATACGCACAATCATAAAAATCCCCCTCACTCACCCCCATGTCCCTCTATAACAGAATACCTCACCATCCATCCTCATTCTCTTTCTCTCACTGCCACCTCATCATTGTCTCTCCGCTCTCCTATTCTTCCTCACATACACTCTCCACACTTTGGGCTTATTTACTTGGGCCACATCCTGGACTAGGGGCCTATCACTTTTGTTGTTGTTAGTATGTACTGACCATAGCATCTACAGTTTTCTTCAATGTTCTTAGATTTGCTTCTACATTTTTTAATGCTATTGTTAAGTTTAAAATATGTGGACATAATTTCAGGTCCTTGCTGCCAATGTTATTGCTTTGGTGTGGAATGTTATTCTCTCATTTATGGCACATAAAGAGGTTCTTCCAAAATAGGTAAGTTTTATGTTCCTTGAATGCAGAAGACCTATTTTTAAGTAACTAGCTCTTTGACCTTACGAATTCAAGTATACATGAGTATATGAGGCAAGAAAGAGTATCTTTCTGTTACTAGTGAATGGGCACTGCCATGTTCTCTCTTCCATTTTTTTCTTCTTAGATGCAATAAAATACTCCTTTGTACACAAAAACATCCATTGTCATGTACCAAGAGAAATGTAGAACAACTGAACAAGGATTCTCTATCTGCTTTATTAAATAGCTGTGAATGTTTCCTATACAAAAATTTTGGAAACAGAAAATAAAATGAAAATAAGGTGGTGTTTCTGTAATTAAAAGTGAGCAGAAAATGTTTTTTCAAACCAAATGACCCTAGGAAATTATAAAGTTACAATTTCCTCAAATATCCAAAAAGTTCATCACCTTTCAACAAAGAATAATTAGGAACCTTGCCTCCGGGTGACTCAATCGGTAATGCCAAACAAGAACCTTCCTTTAATCTGATTTTATCTGATGTACCTTTCTATTAAGAAATCCTATAGTTCTTATGCACATACAATGCTGTCTTTGTATTTTCAATCTTTTTACTTGATAGCTTTGCTGAGCATGCGCAATGCTACAGTAACTCCTTAATAGTTCACAGTATTAATCAGTTTTATGTCCATTGATCATTCTTCAGAGTTCAGATAAAGAGCTTGCAAAGAGGCTGCATGAGCTGTATTCAAATCTTTTAAATGTTTTTGTAATTTACATGAACATGAAGACTAGCAGTTGTATAAACACGCATGTGGATTTTTTGTATGCACTTTCATCAATGCAAGCTTCCTCCACGTGTTTCCTAGGATTCTATATCATCGAGACCATACAGGAGGGTTTCTTTTTTGTTTAATTGTATTTTTTATTGGCTAAATTATTCAGTTGGTCCCTTATCTTCATAGGTAAATACTCATTTTAGTTATTGAAAGTATAAAGCAGTTACAAATTGATCTCTAAAAAATGAAAAATTTAAATTTAGTTCTTGAACGTATAAAAAATGCAATAGATTAGTCCTGTATGTTTGTAGCAGCATTATTCTATAACTGACTACACAAACAGGCAGCAATTGTCACTGCGTTAAGCATAGTCCCTTTTGCAAAACTTCATAGTCTGTCAGTCATTTGGGTTTGGACCTTGTTTGGTGGTGTTGGGCTCATAACAGGCTTGGCCTCCTCTTCAACACATAGCCGGTATCATTGTAACTTAAATGGTTTTAAACACACACTTAACAACCTCCAAATGTGGAACCACGGTTAATTTAATTTGTATAATTGTATAAAGGCAAAGCGTGGGGCTAACAAACGAAGGGAAAGTGTTTTTATTTTGCTTGAATAGAAAAGAGGGATTAGCGTGCAGCCCAATGTTAATAAAGACTGGCATGGCATGGGAACAACTATCAAGGAGGATATGAAATTAATTGCACGACTTTTAAAGAGTTAGCCTATTCTTTCTTTCCTTGCTTTTCCTCATACACGTCCGTGTAAGGGTTTTAAGAAAGTCAAAAACCCACTTTTTAACATTTTTTCATGTTATCTTATTATAGCGTATGTTTGGATATGCATCAGTTATGTCATATGTGCGTTTATAAATTCCATGTCCAAATGCATAAGCTGCTCGCAAAGGATGTGAGTAAATGCGTGTATGAATGTGTGTAGAATTGATTTTGAAATGTGATTTATTGAATTGATTTTCAATAAACATGAGTCTGCAGCAATTTGATTTTTGTTAGAATAGTATATATTAGAAAATTGATTGTCACACAATGTTGTTTGGAAAATTATTATCAAAATTGATTTTGCCTTTATGATTATCAAGAATGTGTTTTATGTGTTGTTCATCAAGACAATATCAACATTAAATAGGGGTATACCAAGAATAAATTATATGACTCAAGACAAAAGTGATGCAAAAGTTATTTACAAATGCTTCAATGGACCCATTTATTTAAACTTTTAAAAAGTTTTTTTTAAAATAAATAATTTTTAAAAAGCAGATAGGATTTATTTCATTTAAAAAAATATATAAAACTGTTTTTTAGAATAAAAAACAATTTAGACAATCACATCAAAAAAGCATAAAACTAATTATTTTTTTAGACAATTACATTAATAACAATAGTAAAAATTATGTTTAGTGTTATGTATTTTTTATCATTGAAATTTATTGTAATATAGAATGAAACGTTCAGTAACTGGAATAATTTTTTAAAACTTTATATTATAAATTAAAATGAAATGCCGTCTATTACATAAATGTTTGTGTAGTTTTTAATTTTATTTTAAACATCTAAGCAAAATAAAAATTTAGTACACACTAGTATTCTTTTTTTTTTTTTTAATGAACCTAGAGTATTTTTTAGTCAAGAGTTAAGGATTCATCTATTATGATACTAAGATTTGTTTTAACTTTTAAGGACAGATTTCTCTTAACTGTTTTTTTACATAAAAGGGTAGGGAAACCTGAAGATATTTAATTTGTTATGACGGATTCAAATATTATTTAGTTCAAAACGATTTAAATGTAACTTAATTATATGACTTAAACTCAGCAAACTGATTGCATCATGACGTAGAAAGCTTTCCTAATTCAATATTCAATTTGATTCTCATAACTTTTTTTCGGTACATAAAATAATGTGGGATAATGCAAAGCAATGCATGCATAAATGTTTTGTCAAATTTGAAGTTGTTACTTGTTAGGCAACTTATGTCGGAAGACCTTGAACGATACACTATATAATGCCTCGAACGAAGCAACCGTACTCTAAATAATTCCTTGTCACTGTTGCTGCTGAAGGTTGTTTGAATAATTTTTTTTTGCTTGTTTGTTTCTTAGGTATTCCACACTTTGAAGTTATATTCTCGAGTGCATGGAGTGAGACGATTTATGCCTTGTTGCTCTCAGTACCTCACATGTTCAAAATAAAAATTGGGAGTTATGAAGTAATATAAGTAACTTGAAAGTGAAAGACAACAATGTTTCTCCACCTTATAAGTACATGAGAAGATTAGATGTTGTAACGATGTTTCTATTTTAATCTACCTTAAGTATTACTTTTTCCAATTATTTTAATAGTTTTGCTATTCAGTATTGCAATTCTTGGACGATCTTTTACCAGTTGAAAAGTAATCAATCATGAGGGTTTTGTCAATTGAGTTTGTAAGGGGAATTATGAATTATCCGATCATCGAGTTCCTTTTCAAAGTAAATAGGTTTATCTGCGGTTCTTGTACTTTTACCAAATTTTGAATTAAGTTATTAAATTTTTAATTGACTCACTGAACTTGTTTTTTAATTGAGTAATCCCATTCCGTCTAATTATTGTTATAAAAAATTAATACATACACAAAATTAGAGGTGTAACAGTAAATTAATATTTCTGAAGTGCATTGTAAATACAACTAAGTTAATTGTATAAATTTTTTGAAATATGTTATAAGCATACCTAAGGAAATTGTACAAAATTAAGAAAATATATAATAAATGATGATATAAATGAATTTAAAAAAAATATTACTTCCTCTTTTCATCATAATTATTGTGTAAGAGAAAAAATATTATTGTAAAATAATTATCATTTTAACTTTTTAATATAATATTAATTATGTTTTTCATTAATATTCTCATGATATTAATAATAGTCAATAAAATTTATAAAATAAATTAATGATGATATACGATTAATTTTATAAAATTAATATTTTTTTATTTATTATTTTTTATTTAATTAAAATAACCTAAAACGAATATTATAATGAAATTTAACAACATTGTACTAGTATCAGTCTATTTTATTCTGCATTTAATATTTTCATATTTATTGGCCATTAAATTATATTTTGCATTCAATATTTTCATCATTAAAGTATAACAATATAATATGACATTAAGTATTTTATTCTGTATTTAATATTTTTAATCTTTAACGCCCATTAAATTATATTTTGTATATTTAATATTCTCATCATTATTGCCCATTAAAAATCCCCAAAACATTAAATTCACTTGTTCCCATGAATAAGAAATGTTTAGTTTTAACCGATAGGTATAAATAAACATTTATTACCGCAAAACCGCAAAGTCGGAACTTTCCTTCCATCCTATGATTCCTATCCCAAAGGCAAAGTTTATTTTAAATAAAGAAATGTTTGAAAGTGGTTTATTACGCAATGGTGAAGGAAGCATGAGGTAATGGAGGTAGGAAGATAAGAGGGTGACATTGTCAAACACCATTTATGAAGAGACAAAGGATGTGTTCAAGTTACCCAGACAGAAACATTTGACAATGACCTTTAAAAGTCACACACAAGACACCTCAACCATTGCAACCTTTACAAAGCTACAATTACTTTGGTCAACAAGTAACACTATGCCCACATTCTCTCTCTATTCTAATCTCATCTCATCCCCAATTCAATTATTCATTGCTCCATGTGATTTTTACTTCTTTTTTTTTTTTTTTTAATTTGATTGTGCTAACCATTTTTCTTGTGCAAAGTTTGCTAATAGATACTACTAGTATTGATTATTAATTCATCTAAAGTCCTACTTTATAAAACATAATATAATAATATATTTTTGTCATTAAGATTAGTTTTTATCTCCCTTAATATGTAAAAAAAATGTTTTTATCAACTTTAAAAAAGTATAGTTTTTGTCTTATTCTAATTAGCTTTTAATTTAATTTCTCTAACCAGCCTTTTAAAATTTATTACCAAATTCATTTTCATTTTAAGGTGTATTTGTAATGAATTTGTTGTTCATTGTCTTATTAAGGATAATATTTAAGAAATTAATTAATAAAGTACTATAAAATATCAATAATTATGTTATGATCATATTGTGTTAACATCGATTATAGTGTTTTAAAAACTGAACTATACATTGAAGTGGTTAATTTTTCAATAAATCATTCGATTGATATAGCTGATTAAATTTATGATTGAATTATAATTAAATCAAATAATATTTAATTAAAATCAGTTCATGAATTAATCTGTTTAATAACCGGTTAGTTCAATTAAAATTTTAAAATATTGACATTGGTATTATCTTTGAGTCGTCAATAAAACAAAAATTAAAGTATTTATTGACGTTGAAATGAATACAGATTAATTAGCCAGCTAATTTCATTCGCTCTCTATCTCCCTCACCTTTTGTTTTTGTTTTTGGAATTATCAAATTCAACTCTAAAGAATCTAGAAGTGCAATAAAATAAAAAAAGATAAAGATAAAAGTTTCCAGAAGCTATGTCATGCGGAAGGTGATTTGAATTCGTAGTCTTATAACCAAAATTAAGAATATATTGAATCACAATTTACTCGTAAGTCTTGTCTTACACATAAACAATTCTCTCGCTTTAATTATATTCATAGGCATGAATTTAAATAATCAAACGAGATGTGTTTTTATTAAGGCATAAAAATACAACAAAAAAAATCATAAAAACCATGTTTTTAATAACTAAATCGGAATAATCTAAAGATGAATTAATATTAATATATAAGTATTCCTCTCTTTAAAGAGAAATACATTAGACTTAGATTTTTCGATAAAAATTAATTAATTTTAAATAATATTAAATTTAATTTTATTAAATAAGATTTTATATTTAAATCTTATAGATAAAAAAATATAATTTAAAAAATTAATTATCAATAAAATCAATAAATATTTTATAAAAAACACATAAAATGAGAGAATTAAAATGATAATGCAGTGTTTTGTTTTGTATTTGTGTGGCCCCCGGTGTGTACAAATTTTTGCTAGGAAGCGAAACAATGTGACATTGTGAGTGTTGTAATTGAATGAAGCAGCACCGTCCATTGACCCCATTGATTAATAACGAATGAAGTTGGACGGTGTCAGATGCATCATCATGCATGGATCCACGTTGAGCTTTTCTGTGGACGTGTCACCGTGTGAATGGTGAGGGTGACTCACCGTGGCGTGAGTCAAGCGCTAAAGACAACAACACTGTACCATCAAGTACAGGCCAATATTAGTTTAGTTTTATTTGATTAATGTTTGTCAATGTTTCTATTCTTTGGAAAAATCGTGATCGGTCTTTCAATGGAATGTGTTTGGTTGGATATGGGCGAGCATTGATAACGAATTTTGTTTACAAGTTTTGTAATTTTGATAAAGTATTTAAATAGGTTGATAAAAATCACATAAGAGTATGAGCGATATAATTAAATAGAGTAGTGTTGTTTCGTTAGAAAGAAGTGTGATACGAATTTTCACAGATTCATATATATATATATATATATATATATATATTTGATATTTATCATTGGTTATTTGAGAATTAAAAAGTAATTTGACGGAAATCACAGTTAAAAAATATTGTTAGTAATTTGACGGAAATCGCGATTAAAGCTTCTTGCAGATATTCGTGTCATGTATTTCATAACAATAAGCAATTTTCAATTAATTTTTTTTTTTTGCTTCTGAGAGATATTATTAAATTAAGTAATATAATAATAATAAATTAGTCAAAAATGCCTATAATGAAAGATATATACAGTTTCTACTAAAAAGAATAATAAACTAGCTTAAATATGTTTATCATCAAGTGAGGTCTCAATGTTAATGAACTCATGTCTCCTAAGCAAATGGTCAGTAGTTTAAATCCTGACTCTTTGTTTGTGAAAAAAAATTGATGGAAAGAAGAAACACACCTTTAATTATTTTTAGATTCTCAAAAGGATATTAGTTTTGTTGAACACGTTATTATATGTAATCATATGCATACAAGAAAAGCTTAAATATATTTCGAATTCTTATATTATTTATTTTATCGTTTTGATTCTATTAAATCTTTCTATTTTTAAATTTCTATCATGAATATTTATTTATTTTGATCCATGTTGTTGGGATGTCCTTGTTAAGTGTTGAGATAATTGACAAAAAGGTTGCTTTAGCAAGTTATGTAGTGGTTATTATGGTAAAAGTCAACTTGGCACATAATTAATTTTTCAATCTCAACAAAACAGGTGACTTTCACATGTTTATCTCTTTCTTAAATTACATATTGGTGATTTTTGTATACATATTACATAGGTAAATTGTTAAATGCACCCTATTTTGGTAAAAAAAAAAAAAAGAAGAAAAGAAAAGTGCATCCTATTGTAATTCAAGCCTAAACTACAACATAGCTTGTAATGTTTGTTTGTCTATCAAGAAAACTCGAGATTGAATAAGTTGAAAAAATTTGTTGTTGTTTGGATTTAAAGAGGCCAAATTTTAAGATTATGTTAAAGCTCTTGCTATAACTACCATGATTTGTTTTATATTTATTTTGAGTCTTAAAAATATAATTCATATGTATATGTTTTGTTTGTTGTTTTATTTACTCATGATAAATAGCATGCATTAAACACATTCAAATGATAATGAATGTTATCTTGTAATTTATGTTAGGTAGTTATGAATCATAGATGGATAAATGGTAGTTACACAAGTGACAAATATGAGAGTGAGGTAGAATATTTTTTGGAAATTTCTCAAAAAAATATTTCTTATAGTAATAGGAGGTTCAATTCTTCTTGTGTAAAATGTTTGGATTAAAGGAAATTAAGTGTTCTGGAAATAAGACAATATGTACTCTACGATGGATTTTACAAGAGTTATACGTCATGAAAATGACATAGGGAATTATTACAAATGTGGCCTATTGGGTTTGAGTCCCAAATTGTCAAAGTTGATGTGCATGAGTTATCAATTAGAGAACATGATCTCCCATATTGGTGGAGACCTTTGAGAAAACAAATGTGTATGACAACTTGTGTAGTGATGCAATGACATTTTTATACCTAGGTTGTAATAAATTCACATTGTTATCAACAATGTTGAAAATGTTCAATTTAAAATAAAAAAATGGGTAGAGTAATAAGAGTTTACACAATTGATTGAATTGTTAAAAAACATATGAAATAAAAATTGTGTAGAGTAATAAGAGTTTAAATAATTGATTGAATTATTGAAACATACTTTTATGAAGATAATACATTGCCAAATCATACCTATGAAGCAAAAAAAGGTCTTGTGCCCAATAGATATAAGATACCAAAAGTTGTTTACCTACTTTAATGATTGCATTCTGTATATAAAATGCTAAAAAATGTTACAAAAGTGTTAAAAAAGCAAGACATCTCAATACAAAATGAGATATACAATTTTTTTAATGATGTGAGGCCTAAAATGCCTTTTGCAAAGGTGTTTAGCATTTTCAACAAAATTATTGAGTCATAAGATGAATTAAGACTCTTAAAGATTTTGATTTGATACAAATAAATACTAAGTTTAAAAAGTTGCTTTTGAAATGCTAGCAATCGAAAGCATTGTATATGCGTTTAACGGAATAAGAGTTAATAGACAAACACTAATTCTGTGAAGCATTAAAGACTAAGTTAACACTTTGATCTATTGATTCTTTGTGCAAAAAATGTTTGTATATTTTTCCTAGGATATGCTGAAGTGAATAAAGCAAGAGACTAATGAAGTTTAAACTCTTCTTTCTACATAAAAGACATGTCATTATTGTGTAGATTTGTTCTAGTCAAAAGTTTATGTGACTATCGAAGCCAATTAAATTGTGTTGCTAAAGAAATATAAATAGAATGGTTTATCATAATAGACTGAAATAAAAGTTAACATGCATTTAATGCAACATTTAATGCTCCAACAAATAGCTAGTCCAGATGATGCAATAGATGCAAACAGAAGGTCATTTAGACACAACGATTACTTGTTGAAGAAGCATTGTTACTTGCCTAATTCTTTTCAATGTAACAGAAGGTCGTTTAGACACAACGGTTTAGAGTTAAATGAGTGAATATGTGATGAAAAACTTTGTTACTTAGCTAATTCTTTTCAATGCTAAGAAATTTATCAATCATTTATTGGATTTAGCAATATGAGTCAAGATTCTATGATCAAGAACTTAGAAAAGGAATAACAAAACAAGATCACAAGCTTTATAATCAAATATATTTTTTTACTTGAAATTCACAATAAAGAACAATTAAAATTAGACCAATTATAAATATTTAGTTTTAGGCTTTTATGTTACATTTCACAATTTGTTTTTTTTAAAGGATTGTGATTTTTAATACAAGTTACTTTAATTATTCAAGGTTCTACGTCAATTATATATAGCCTTTTCAAGCCTAAGAAAACAATTTTTGGCTTAATTTTGAATTTGAAATAAAAACTTAAGATTTATTAATTGTATGAAATTGGAATTATATTTCCAATTATACAATAATTGGTTTTACTATTTTCTGGCTATGACTATTAGTAAAAAAAAACTTGATATTTTTATCTCTTAACTTGACCTAGCATTTTAAGACTTCTAATACTAGTAAAGCTTTTCCTAAAACAAAATAAGATTACACTTTTTCCTCAAGTCTTGATGAAGATTAATGAGGATCAAAGAATTAACAATTTATAGAGTTTGCTCAATACCTTTAATATGACCTTCAATTTAATATTTCCTAACAACAAATTTTCCAAACATATCAATATTCAACTGAGTCAAGATATCTCTATCTTGATCAATAGTTGTTGGGCCTCCATGCGAACATCTATGTTATGTGTAAGAGACAATATTTAATATGCTAGGTGGGTGATCTCAGCAGCTTCAAAGCAAAAATATTTGTCATCATTAAGAAGAGATTCACCACATCTAAGGAGAGCATTATGATCAAAGTGCAAGTGGCAAAGGACTACAATATAAGAATTTGAGAAGGCCTCTCTCCAACTATAATTAACAACATATCTATCTTTTTTCCTAGAGACAAACAAATTGTTGCAACAATGACTTTGCCAAGTACAGTTATCGCCAATGGAGAGAATATATACAAAGTTACAGAAATCCATCATGTTAGAAAATAAATTGCTTTAGAATTAGAAAAACTGTCTCATTTTTGTTTAAAAGGCTAGATGACATCATTGAAATCTCCCAACATCAAGGTAATTATGTCTCTCGTGTTTTTATATAACTCCACGATTTAGTACTATCTATTGTTGTTACATGACATTAACCAATGTGATCCTCAAGTTAATTCAGTTTTAGTTAAACTCATTTTACTTGAATATTGCATCTAAAATATATACATATTAATTGATTATTAAAAAAAGAAATAAAATGACATAGTGCATTTGATGGTATTTCAATCATCATAATACATATAATAAAAAATATCTTAAAATACAACAATACACACCATACTAAACTTAAAATACATTCAATGAGAAATACATATGAAAATAGGCAGGAAATTATTATACTAAACTTATTCATCAAGTCGGCCATGACTATAACATCTCTAAACCATTGTTGTTGGGAGAACTTTGAGGAAACCTCATCCTCCATAGAAAATAAGGGGAAAATAGAATAAAGTTGAAAACATGTCACTTCTTTAACTAAACAAGGGATTAAACTCTTTGAGTGTGGGGAGCTACCTGTTATAAACCAATTTCTAAAAGTTAAAACTCTAGAGACATAAGTGTTGGGAAAGAGAAAAAATGTTCATCATCCAGCACATGTGTAGTAGTGATCTCTCATGTATATTGGATTACTTTAGGAAGTGGAAGTACAAACTGAACAAGATCATATCCAATTCCATTGTCATGGAAATCGAGGTCGAAATTTTTAGCACCTTAAGGTGATCTCGACATCTACTCCCAAGAACACAAACATTACAATTATAGCATTTACACACAAGCATGCAAGGGAAATAATCATACATTTGTACATATATGATAAATAAATAATGATGTTAAAGCATTTCATCATTTGCAATGGATATCAATCACATGTATAATACCATTGACTAAACTCAATATCATAAAGGCATAGATAAGCAAACAAAATAATACAACGACTGATTGTCATGCTATTTATGAAGACTAAACTCAATAGACATTTCTAACAACTTGAACGACTAGTTAGACGTATCTCTTAAAGATGTTACAACAACAACAACAACCTCACAACTCACAAGGTAAAAAGGTAACATGTGTCTAAAATAATTTTGGTGACACAAGAATTGAGTCATGTAGAGGGGAAGAATACATTGTCAAGATAGACATGCGAGGGTAATTTCTATCATGATACAAGATTTGAAATATTCCAATTCCTCTTTGAATCCTAGATCTGCCTATCCTCTCGGAGCGGTTACTATTATTGAATCAACCACATAAGTGAACTTGACACCACTTTTTAATCCAAAATCTTAAGGTTCAAATTTATGGGTTTTGCCTTCACTTATATAGTTCTCAAACTTTTCATTCTTATACAATGTGGGACTTCACCTCATACTTATACTCCAACAATTAATCATGACTTCAATAGAAATGAATTAGGTCTCTCTAATTATAGATTTACATAGTTCTCTTTTTATTTTCGATTAATGATATTCAGTTGTACGATGTTGACTGGTGGGTTGGTGAGGGGGTGCCAATTTCGTTCGGATGCTCTCGCCTACTATCTTTCTTAATACACATTGCCAATATTAAAAGTTTTTTTTATACTAATTTATATTTTAAGGTTTTGTTTGATTTACTTTTTTAAAGTATTTTTCTATTTAAATGTAAAACTCCTTTATTTTCAAGTTTTGATCATTAAAATTGTTACTTCTATTTTTAAGATTTTTTTACTTCAAAAATTATATTTACTCTGAATTTTTTTTAAGAAGAAAAGCTAAAAGAGAAAGTCCAAAACACCATTTCAAAATACAAATGATCCTATATCGAAGAAGTGAATAATTTTTTTTCTTATTTTGATTTGTATGTTTAAATAATAAATAAATCATGCCAAATAAACTTATTAAGTTGTTAATGGGCTGGGATATAAATAATGCTATGAATAACGTTGCGTGTAAGAGCCTGAATTGGGTCACCACAAACTTGTTTTAATCTAGAACATCTTGTTTCCATTATTGTTTTGATGGTAAAGTTTCATGATGTTATCTGTTATCAATCATACAACATAAATATAACTAATATTGCAAATAGGACCCATTGTCATGCTATATAACCACAAAGTAGCTTAGGCCAAATCATTGTGATATAACAGGAGTAGAATTTTCCCTTATCTTATCTACCCCAACCCTATATACTTAGGAGTGGAATCTTCAATTGATCTTAAACTCAAAAAATTGGCATGATTAGGGCAAAGAATTTGGGAGAAGGAGATGGAAAAGAAAGAAAAAGGAATAGCGTATGAGTGGGTGTATCCTACCTATACACAACTTACTTCTTTCCTTTTCTAAGCTTCTCTTCTCCCGCATTGGACGAAAAACATTTTTTTGTGATAAAGTAGGCTTAGCTGTGGGGCACAAAGGCATCTGCATCTCCTTCTCATCCAAACGTAGCTTTCAAATTCTTGCGTTATTGCATTCGTCATCTCTTTTTCCTTCATTGGTCGTTTGTTTGCTCACTCCTTCTTAATTATTATTGTCTTTGAAGGGTTTGAATTTTAGTAATGTCCCTCGCCCAAAATGTTATCTGTTTATGTGGAGGCATCCTTTTTTGGGTTTAACTCATCAAATTATTTGCTTACTAGGAATTTTCATAAATAGGATAATTAGCTTATTTGTTTAGTTGCTAGTATTTTTTTTTATCTAGACCACGAAATTTTTTGAGATAATTTTATTTGGGTCGCGTAAAAAATCATCATGGACGATAAATTTTTTTTGCATCTGTTGATCTACATGTCTAGTAAATATTAAAATAACACACACACACACACACACACACACACACACACATATATATATATATATATATATATATATATATATATATATATATATATATATATATATATATATAATATCATAATTTTATTTGCTGATCAAAAGAGGAGTCATTGTCGTTGATTTAAACCTTATTGCTATCATAATTGAGTAATGATCGGAATGGCTTTTTCTTAGTAAATAATAATAGGTCGCCTTGGGGTGAACTGTGACCACCTTAAATAACTTCATTTGTTATGTTACAGGTGAATTTCAGAGTTATTATTTTGAAAAGAATTTTACTTAGTCAATACTTTTTTGTAGGATAAATGGGTGTCTTTTAACCTATCAGATTAAAGAAAAACTTTGTTTACGGTGTGTGACTGATCCAATAAAATTTTTGTATATAATAAAAATTAAACACAAATTTTTTAATTAAATAAATCATTTTTACTCATATAAAACACAAATTCTTTAATTAAATAAATCATTTTTACTCATATGAATACAATAAAATCTTGCACAATTTCACCAATCTTTTGGATTAGTTAGTCAATACTTTTGATTTAAAGATCATAGTCTCACAATTATACACGTAAGAAAGTGGACTAAAGATTAAAAAAAAAACAGATATTTTTTAAAACATAGTAAATGTAAAGACCTTGGAAGAAGGATACGATTACTAAAAAAATCTTTAATAGAAGTCTTTTTAGCAAAAATATATAATAAGTAAGTTGAAATTAAATTTTTTTAACTTAATATATTAAAAGTGTTTAAAAAAATAGTCATTGAACTAATTAAAAAATATAAAATGACACAAATATACGTATTATATGATTATTATTTTATTAATTTTTATTTTGTACTTTAGGTGATTAAACTTCTAGTTTTATAGTTAACTATGATAGTTCCCTTATAAAGATATTAAATTTATATTTTATAGGAGTAATTTTTTTATACTATTTTAATTTTTAACATATTTTATTTAGTTTAAATTTAATAAATATATATTAGTATCTATATGTCAATAAATATTTAAATATATTTTATGAATTTATTTATTTTTAATTATAATATATAACATTCAATAAATATATAAAATACATTAATGTTGATTTAAATTATTTTATTGAACAATCTATTAAAATTGTGTAAGTGTATGTTTCCTAATAATAAAGTATATTTGTGTGAACTAATTTAAATTTTACTTGTGTAAATTAAGAGAAAACACCATAAATGACTCTTTATTAATTGTGTTCACATAAAATTTAATTTTAACAATAATTAATATGTTTTAAAGTATACTTGTAATTATATATTTTTCACATTTTACTTTGATTAACAAAAAATATATCATACCAATTTAGATAATTCTTAAACCTATCATATAAATAAAAAAATAGAATAAATATAATATATAAATATTTTCATTTATATGGTTCTTATGTATTATAATTGATTTAAGATTCTATAAGTAATTTAATTGATTCTATTGAAAATAGAATAAATATAAAATCTATATTAATTAAACTACTTGAAGGAAATAAATATGAGAATAACACGTGACATTATTCCAAAGAATAAAATCTTCTTTTATATACAATAATATAAATATTAGCATAGTAACTCGTGCAAAGCACGAGTATTAAATTTATATTTGAGAGTTTATAATTATTATATAGTATTATAATTTTGTAATATATTATCAACTACTTTGTGTATTTTTTTTAATAAATGTGTATGCTAGTATGTAAATTAAGTGTTATATTAAATTATCTTTGAAAATAATTATCTATTTTAAATTAATTTTTTATTTTAAATTTTAGTATACCAAAATAATACCGTTAAATTATTTTCGTAATATTTTGACTTTTGAGAATTTATCATATTAAAAGAAGAAAATATAATAGCATAAAATAAACTATAAAAGAATAAATTAAAGATAAAAGTTAAAATTATTACATTAGAGGAAGAAGATAAAAAAATGAAACTATAAACAAACTTGTTTACACCAAGAATATATTTCAACCAAAAGTGTTATGTTAACTACTAATTTGTGCAAAATATAAAGATCACTGAAATATGTATCATCTGTTTTAACAAAATCTTCGCATCGCTAGCTGGAAATCAAACTAAATTATATATAGTAGACATATAGTCTTCTTTGTATGTCAACTACTAATTTTATTATATATTTTAGGTATTTATAATAAGATAGTTATTTGCATAAATAGAATAATAATTAAACATTTTCCTAATAGAATTGAATGAAAATATAATAAAATAAAATTTGTTTACATAATAGAATAATATTTATTTGAATGAATAACTAAATTGAATAATGTCATTTAATTTTAGAGGAAATGAATATAAAATTATCAAACGATATTATTTCATAGAATCAAACATTCTTGTTATATATATATGTGAGATTTTGACTCTTGTTATTGTTGTTTAAAGATTGAATATTTTATCAAAAAATAAAATAAATAGTATATAAATGTAAATAATATTAAAATAGTGTGTATTTGGGTGAATATGAGATATGTCTAGTTAAATATTAATCCTTTGAGGTTGATTTAAATAATCATTGTAAATATTTTTGTTTGACCAAAATAATGCTATAAGCATATTTGAGTTGATAAGATAAAACTTAAAATTAGTTGAATTTTGAATTTTTGATACCATTATTTCGGTGTGATATTACACCAATGTATATTTTTTGTATAATCTAATCATATAATATCATGTGGATTACATAATCACATCGGCCAATCAAGTTTAATTTATTTTTATTTTTGTAATTCAAATTTAAGGACCTAATAACAATTTTTTTATTTTTTTTATTTTTGATTTTTAATTTAATATTTTATTGAAAGATCACTTTATCTCTAATCTTTCTAATTTAATCTCTAATTTCCTAATCTTCCCCACACAACAACCACAACCAAAGCTTTTATGTTAACTCGATTGGGAGGAGCAGGTCAGAGTCAACCATGCGGAGGAGGAGTTAACAACATTAGTATTTTTCCTACCGCTCTCCCTCCACAAAGTGGAGGAGAATTACTTGTGAATGAACAAGTAATTAAGTAAACAGTACCAGCAACAACGTGGTTCCAAACCTGAAGAAAAGGTCTTGCTTCTAGGTGTGCATCCACCACTGTTTTCAGGAATTCACTAGCATCCCAACACCTTGAACGCATTCATATTTAGAAAATTAGGGATTGAATTAGAAAGATTATAGATAAAGTAACCTTTTAATAAAATATTAAATTAAAAAGCAAAATATAAGATTTGAATTGTAAAAAAATTTAAAAAAAAAATGATTGACTGATGTGATTATATAATTTATATGAAATTACATGATTAGATTATACATATATCTTTATGACTTATTTTAAAGTCGCATCAAAGTAATGGTTATTTTTTATGCATATATCTTTATTGGAGATAAATATGTATGTCTAAGATCCTATTTATCATGTTATCAATTTTAATAAAGAATTATTTTTTATTTTATTATCATATTTATTGTTTTATTAAATTATTAATTTGACAAGTTCTTGATTAAAATTAGAGACTTGTTATCATGATAGAGATTATGATAATGAGAAACAAGTTCTTTATAATTTTAATCTAAGTTTTTTTTTATGAGATTATTGTGAATATGACATCAATAATCTGAATAGATCAATACATATGTAATGATTTTTATTAAATAAAGATTAATAGATTTCATTTATTAAATTGCATGTATAGATGATGTATATGTGGATGTTATCATTGAACTAACTTAATTGAAAATGACTAGTGATTAATATTACCTTATATGTCAATAAGAAGTTTTCCAAGAAGAAATATAATAGTTTCCTTTGATTTGATATTATCAAGTTATTTGTTATATTTTAATTTTGGACACATACTGTCTTAGGGCACTAGTTGAATGAATATGAGATATGATTAAATACTTGAATTAATGATTAATCAACAAGGAATTCATCAACTCTAGGCAATGAGTTTGAGTTCTATAATAGAATTAAGGCATTGGTAATTGAATGAAAGAAGAAAAAAGTTTCAAGTTATTCATTGATTAAACATGTTAGTTTACTAGAATTTGACAATAATACTATATTCTAGAGTTGACCTTGAGCGATAAACGATGGAAGTAAATACTACATTATTCTTGTGTTAAAGAACGTTGTTAAACACCTACCTTGATTAATACTACCGTATTGAACCTACAGAATCACATACAAATAAGTGTTTCAATCTTTGTAAAAGAAAATAATTTATTTGATAATTAAATTAGAGAATTTAATTTAATCATATAAATATTTTAGTGGAATATTGTTATATTTTTTGTTAACACCAAGAATGTAATTAATATAAAAAAGAGTATTATTTTATAAATGTGGAAGTTGTCCATAAAATAAGAATAATATTCTAGTGCTACATATAAAATCAAATCATGTGATTAATTCTAAATTATTTTTGTATTTTTGTCTTACATAAAGAAGCTTCTTAAAATAAAAGTTATAAGATATTTTTTTTTTATAAAAGCAAAGATATATGAAATTTTTAAATAAAATCTTTTTTTCTTTTAAAAAAAGCCTAAATCTATGTTTCTTTAATTGCACAGAAAATATATACTTAATACTAAGTGCACCAGACACAAATTAGACAAGTTTTAGACCTGAAAAAAAAAATAAAAAGATGATTTATTCTTTAAAATTCAACTTATCAAAGAGTTGATGATTAATCTCGATGTAAATACATATAAATTTTTTACACTATTAAAAAGAATTGTTGTTTCAAAAACACAGATTCACATAGATAAGTCTATTTTTCTTTATTTATTAATGTTATATATTTTATAATGAAAAATATATCATAATTTTTTGGTGTAAGTGTGGAGCACAGTTCTCTGTAACTATCATTGTCAATGTTTTTAACACTATAACGATTTGTAAAAAGAAAAAGTTCTATGCAAAAAGTGTCACGGGAAACCACGTTCTGAGTTGAACGCTGTGCTTCAAATGCTATAGCGATTTGTAAAAAGAAAAACCACGTTCTGAGTTGAACGCTGCGCTTCAAAAAGCGCTTATACTAAAAGTTATTTCCAATTAAGTGAGCAGGTCAGGGAAAGTGGAGATAAATGTCATCCAATGACTGAAATGCTTTAAAAAAATCTTTTAAACGGCGGGAGAAGACCTGGTTTGCATTGATTCAATAATTTAAGAATAGATTAACATATTTTTATATTATTATTTAATTATAAATTGTTAAGTATACTATAATAAGTTTATTCACTTTTCCATTAAAATAAAGGTTATATCTATGACTGTGTAAAAAAAAATTATACTACATTATAAAGATATTAAATTCATAATTTACTTATCTGATTTTAGGATGTGTTTTGTAAAAAATATATATGGCCTACTTCTTTTTTACCCCTTTCAAACAACCTTAGTCGATCAATCTTTCAAGTTCCATCTAGATATCCTATGATATATAATTTTTTTGCATTTTTATATCCATGGTGGATAGACACTTGACATTCTTGAGAAAAGAAACCCCGCAATAGAAAATAGTTTTAGAGACACCTCAAGACCCCAAGTCAGACTATTCTCCTACATAACAGTTGTTTGATTCTTATATTAAACCCCTTGACTAGAGTAAACCCTACATGCTTTCGATTAAGTTAATACCAACTAGTTTCATTAAATAATAATAATTATTTTTATATGTTACGTTAAATTAAATAAAAAGCGTCCTCGAATTCTCAGACCCGGTCGTTCTAGATTTGTATGCAGAATATTATAAAATATGAGAACACGTTACCATATAAATGTTTTAGAACCAAATAATAATAAGCTTAAGTGTTAATTAATAAACTAATGAAGTGATCACATGGTCACATGGATATGTTCGCTGAAACAAGTCGAACTAGTCAAGCACAACACAGGGGAGAACTTCATGTTGATAACACTTTTCATGACTTAGGTAATTTGGTGCCCAAGCTGCTTCTACTTCAAATTCTTTTTCCTCCAAAAAATGAGAAAAAAACGGTAAAAAAAGACAAAGCGAAATGGATACATAAATTCGGTGATTTAAATTAGTGGGCCTCAGCAATGACACACACAAGTGTAACATACATGTAAAATTTTGGTTTATAGCGCAGATCTTGATTCAGAAGGCTTTGGTTTTTTAAAATTGATTTTGACTAAAGGATTCGGTGACATGAAAGCTACGGAAATGATTAAGCAGAAACGGACATGGTTGTCAAAAATGCAAAATGAAAAAAGAAAAGCCCCCAAATTAACAAAAACGAATCTTACCCTACAGTGGCTGGGGGCACTCTTTCAACGAAAGTGAAAGATATGTGTATATTATCTAAACTCAAACAATAAAAGCGCGCCCCGTTGCTTTTTTTAACCTGGCCCACCTAGTCACATTAACACAGATTTTATCATTTTATTTTAACTTGGCATCATATGTAATCGGTACTACCAACAAATATTGACACAAATAGTAATAAATTATGTTTTTTTAACAAAATTATTCGACAAAAGTGAATAGTCACTACCTTTAGCTGAAGTTAATTCATATATAATTAGAAGAAAAAGATATAATAGGCACTCTTTAATGCAGCTGAAACCCGGAAATTGTAAGAAAATTTTACTCCATCACCAAAGTTGAGCCAAACCCACATAGACTCACTCAAGAAGAGACCCCCCATGCCATAAGTTTGCAAGACCAAGTCAGAGTTCTTAGACCAAACGACTATATACTTGGACAAGCAGCATAGCCAAGTTGACACGCTGCACATGGCCATGGTGTCTCATACATATCTTCTTTCATATATAGTTCAATTTATTTTTAGGAGTATATAAAAAAAAACAGCAATTTCCGACATTAGTTATGGTGGTTTCGGAACACAAATTAACGATATACATCAACCACATGATGTGGTCCAAGTCTACACTGTTCATAGATAAACTTAGAATTTCATTAATTTGGTTAATTAAACTAAACAAAGCTCTCATTATCTCCATTCCATTACACCCCGTCATAGTAATAATAATAATAAAGGAACTATGTAACAGAAATTACATAAAGAGAAAAAAAAAAAAGATACTAGTTTCATATCCATTTTCCCTTCCCAAATTTACATAAATCAGCCTAGCTAGCTAACTTCCCCCGTCCAGATTCATTAACCCACGAGAGGGGCAAAAAGGGAAAAAGCCAAAAGAAAATTTTCAGCGAATCTATCTCATCTCAAATTCTCAATATTTTTTTCTCTCTCACATGACTTTCCACGACTCGAGAGTGGGGAAGTTGGAGAAGGTGTCAAAATCTAACCCTGAGGAAGCGAAGGAAGCAGCGTGAGCGTCAAGGAGGGGTTGGGCGAAGGGGAGTGGGCCGGGCCCAGAAAGCCCGGTGCCAGGCCCAGAGTTAACAGAGGCGGGCACCACCTGCTGCTGGTGATGGTCCAGCAGGAAGGCCGACGTGTCGAGCGTCGGAAGGCACCCCACGCCGGCGGGGAACCTGGCGAGGCCCGAGGCGCGCTGCGGCTCGGGCTTCACCACCGCCGCCGGCGCAATTGGCGCGCCGCCGAACCGCACGCCGGTAACCTGCTGGACCATCTGCCGGAAGTTGGCGGGGTCCGCGGTGATGAACGTCGTCTGCGAGCGCTTCGAGGCGCGCGACTTCCTCTTGGAGATCTTCCCAGAGGGCGGAGGCGCCGCACGGCGGCGCGGCGCCGACTCCTGATCGGAGCCGGAGAGGCTGGACACGGTGGGGGTGGCGGCGGCGGCGGCGGGCTGGTGCAGAAACGGAGAAAGGTGGTTGTCCTGCGGCAGAACAGCGCCGGAGAGAGACTTCTGAAGAGCCCTGGTTAGGGTATCGGCGTCGCGAGCGAAGAACTCTGCGAGCCATGAATCGGTGACAGGTGGGCGAAGCATCCATGGCTCAATGCTGGCTACGTTCTGAGATGATGCCATGAGAAACTAAGAGTGAAGAAGTTTTTGTTGGGTTTGGTTTGTTACGAAAATACATAAAATATTGTGGAGAAGTAAGTGAAGAGTGAAGAGATTATAGAGAGGAAGTGAAGAGTTGGGAATGGGGTGATAAATAGGGCGGTGGACTAGTAGAGAGAGATGGAAAGCGCGTTGTTTGGGAGAAGAGAGGACACGCGTCACTTTTTCCGTACGGTGTTGTGAGCTAAGCTGATGCTATTGCTAAACTCGCTTTAACCCAACCATGGTTTGCTTACTCTATGCCACTGTAACCTAACGCCCTTCTTTTCTTTCCTTTCCCTTTTTTTTACTGCTTCTAGTAGCTTTCGGTTTCACGATTTTTTATCAGCCATGTTAAATAATTAATAATGTCTTCAATGGTTTTTTAATTTATAAATGCTTTAATTAATCATTTTTTCAATGAAGTTTTTAAGATATTAATAATGTTTATAATGAAGTTTTTTAAAAATATTTTAATTAGTATTTATATTTGTTGTCTAATTAATTAATGAAATAATATAAGTATTAATCTAAAAAAATACTATAAAGAAATGCTTGTTTGTCGGAGGTAATGTACTTTGTGTAAGTACCTTTCAATCATGATATTGATATAACTGTATGTTCTTTTTTCGGCGCTCTTAGTTGGTAATTACTATTAGTATGGACTAATTTTTTTGGAATTAAAATGAATGCTTTATATTAGTAGTAAATATTCTCATTGTTTTTTAAAAAATATTAAAATTTTAAATTTGTACTATTAAATGTTTTATTTTAAATTTGTAATACACGTCTCACCATTCATGACTGTACATTAATTAAAATTAAATATTTTGATAATTTTAGTTCTTTTGAAATAAAATAATTGAGTCACATACTCACATTAGAATTATTCATTTTTTTTTAAAAAGATTGACCTCTCATTACATTTTTTTCATACATAGGCAGAGGTTAAATTCAAAATCACATATTTAATAAATAAAATTATTTATCAATCATATTATATATAATATTATTGCTTGGAATTACTCACTTTAGAGTTTAGAGAAATAAAAAGTTTGGAACATTTATAAAAAAAACTTAATAGTTGATTTTTTATATAAAAAAAAAGAGTTTAGATAATATAGATATTCATGCATTTGAGTTAAGACATCTCTAAGATTTGAAGAAATACATATAAACTGTTTGTTGATCAAATTCTTACAATGGTAATGAGATTCAGATTTCGGTAGTGTGAGACAATTCTAATCTTTATCAATTTGAACGATATTCAATAAAAAAAAAAAAGTCAGGTGTTATGTATATATTCTCATGCATAGTATAATAAATATTTTTATATATTGTTTAAGAATATTGAAATAAAATATTATATAATGAATATAACATTATATATATTTTTGACAGGAATATAACATTAAATATTAAACATTTAAAACGTTTAATTTACTATTTAATATTGAAAACAATTAAAAGTTTTTAATGAACTATTAAATACTTTAACTTTTACTTTGTTGCATTTATTAGAAAATCCAACTAATTTAATGTACACTATTTATTAATATATATATTTTTATCATGACATGATTTTCTATGCGGTGAAGCTATGGCCATTTGGGAGTTTTTATCAAAAAATATTTTAAAAAATATTTAACCAAATAATACAATTCAAAAAATATTTAGCTTAATAATATTGTCGCAACCTACCCTTCGACGGGAGAGCGAGACGAAAAGCAAAAGTGTGTCTTCTCATGAAGAAAATGTTAGAAAAATCAAAAAGAGATTTGCGAATTTTGAAAATAAGAGTTCGGGAGTTGTTTACCCATAGAAAATGTATTAGCACCACACGCGTCCGCCAAAAGGAGCTACAGTCTTTAATCAAGTGTGCATAACGTGACTTCAAAATTATTTATTTTCCCTTTTTATATTTTTTTGCTTTTTTGGGATCGACAAGGGTGTTGTCCTTGCTCCTACATATCCTCATGTGTGATGAGGAATTCAAACTTACGTATGTAGTTCTTTAAGTCTGAAAGCTTGTGTGTTGAGTTGGTTTTATGCTTTTGAAAGGTTGTGTGTTTAGTTGCGAACAAAAAGTCATTTAAGGCATTGGACCTTGAAACAATGTTTTAAATTTTGAAAAGCGGAGAGAATCGTTAAAGTGTTGGACCTTGAATCGTTCTTCAACAGCATTTCACACCTTCTCTTCTTTAGCCTACAAACTGAATTAAATTCAACATGAGTTCACAAAATTGAAGTTTCTACTTTATAAATTTATACAAGAATGAAAATATTTACAATCTTCACAAAAGAAACCGTAAATTAGAGGCACACTACTATTTTTTTACTTATTTCCAATGCAATAAAAGCTCATGAATAGCAATTAACAAACTCCCCCAAATTTATAGTTTTGTTTGTCCTCAAGCAAAGAAAATAACAGTTTTCTTGTCCTCAAGCAAAAGGAATCAACAGTGGTTAACCAAAATGGTGCTTGTTTCATATGTTTCAATCACACAAACAGAGATGACTAAACATGCATCAACCAACAACCTTCCGAAGTGAAGTGCCTTATATTCAAAGACATTAGCATGTGCATTAAGTAGCAAAAATGAAATAGGCTAGCACGCATGACAAGTATCAAGGAAGGTCAACCAAGCTTAATCCTCACGACCACTGTTTCTCTCATATGCACAGGTGTTTCAGGTATTCTTCATATAGACAACTAACACAATTTCCAACTTTTGCAATTCATCTCATTCCATATAGTCATAAACACACAAAATGAATCTGAAGGACTTTTTTTGGCTTGTAATGAGGCTGGGCTAAGAATAATTCATGGTTTTTTTAAGATGCAAAAATTAGGTTCTAGGAGAGCATTCATTCATAGATCACCCTTTTCTTTAACTTTCCAGCTTTTATTGACATGCCACAAATAACAGCGTAATTAACAACACACCGAGTTTTCTTTATTTTTGATGTTCTTTTTCTTTGTCTTTTTTTAGCAGTTTATAATTACTGCTAATGGTTGAGACTTTAACGTTTTGTGCAGCTATTATTTACGTTCTTGAAATATAATTCACCCAAACACACTCCCCCAAATTTGGGACAAATTTGTCTTAAACCATACAATGCTCTCCTATAACCTAAGATAGTGTATATAGAGATAGCATTTACATTTAGGTTCAGGGTTCAATGACACATTCATTAATATTCAAGCTTAAAAGGGTGCAAGGGTTTAATCATTCAAAAACATGGTAAGGTTGTTTGGCTAAGTGGCTAAAATCAATTCAACATGGCCTTCATGATTTCCAAATCATGCATTCATTCAATATTCATAGATTCATGCAAAAATCAGTACTTGATGCTAGTCGTCCTCTCACAGTTTAAGATTCACAAACTGACCGGGTTACAACAATTGGTTATACCTTCACTATTTTCCTGTCATGCAAGCTAACATTTTCACTCACGCCCCTAATTTTCATGCCTTTTCTCTTCTACATAAGGCAGACTTATTCGAGGTATATGATATTGCAACGCAAGTCACTCATATTATGTAATCAATTCAGTTCAAACCAAATATCAAAACAAACATCATTTCTAAATAAAATCATGAAATGCAAGAGTCAACCACTGTTCAAATTCAAAGCAGTAAAATACTAAGTAAATCAATAACTAAATTAAAATCTGTTCAAAAATCAAAATAATTAAATCAAGTCCTGTCAAGTTTCAATCATCCTGATCTGGAGTGGGCCATGGATCCCAAGTCCCTTGTGCCGCAATGACATCTGCTACGTAGTCAATGTCAATGTCTGCCTCTGTTGCGCCTGAAACTCCCACCTCAACAGCCTCCACTGGTGCATCCTTAGCCCCTGCCTCTTCCTCTGGGGTATCCTCAGCCTCCCCAGCCTCTGGAGTGTCTTCAGCGGCCTGCATCTATGGTTCATGGGCCACAAGAGCCTCACCTCCCCCCAAAAAGGAAGGCTGGACTCTGGGCCAAGGCCAACTGTGCCAAGAAGTCCTCCATGCTCATGATCGTCCGCTACTGAGATAAATCTTGCATACTCTGGATCACCAGGCAAAGGCCGTGATGAATGCTCTGTAGCATCGGCACAATGACATCACTGCTTTGTGCTGAGATTAATCTTTTAATGTACACTATTTATTAATATATATATTTTTATCATGACATGATTTTCTATGCAGTGAAGCTATGGCCATTTGGGAGTTTTTACTTAAAAATATTTTAAAAAATATTTACCCAAGTAATACAATCCAAAAAATATTTACCTCAATAATACTATCGCAACCTACCCTTCGACGGGAGGGCAAGGTGAAAAGCAAAAATGTGTCTTCTCATGAAGAAAATGCCTGGAGTCGCCACCAACGTTTATTTAAGGAAAACATTAGAAAAACCAAAAAGAGGTCTGCAAATTTTGAAAATAAGGGTTCGGGAGTTGTTTGCGCATAGGAAAAGTATTAGCACCCCACGCGTTCACCACAAGGGGCGACAACCTTTAATCGAGTGTGCATAACGTGACTTCAAAATTATTTATTTTTCCTTTTTATATTTTTTGGCTTTTATAGGGTCAACAAGGGAGTTGTCCTTGCTCCTATGTATCCTCAAATGCGACGAGGAATTCATACCTACGTAGTTCTTTAAGTCTGAAAGCTTGTGTGTTGAGTTGTTTTTATATTTTTGAAAGATTCATTTTAGTTGCAAACAAAGAGTCGTTTAAGGCGTTGAACCTTGAAATGATGTTTTAAATTTTGAAAAACAGAGAGAATCGTTAAAGCGTTGAACCTTGGAACGATCTCAAGTGATATTTGATGAAATGAAGTTAGTTATGAGTTGGTTTTATCTTGGTTTTGTTTATTAACTTTCAATCTTTATAAAGACAATTTTACTGCACTAGTGATCTATTAAGATTGAACTTTATAAAGAAAAAGAGATTGGCGATGATAGATGGAAAAGATGAATGTGCACAAAACAACAAAGGGGAACCCCTAAGGGTGCATAGATCAAATTCAAATCTTAAAAGCAAAACTAACCGATGGTCGCACGAAGAATACTGAACAAGAAACGATGTAGGGATTGGTCAAAGTCGTGATTCGGTAACGCCTCGGCTTCGTTTTCTCTTCTTTCTCTCTTTTCTCAATTCTCTCCACTTCTGAGCCTTGGAACCCCCTCTCAACCTCCCCTTCACGCCTATTTATAGAAAAAAAGGCACTTGGGACAATGGCAACTCGTCCAAGTGAGCTAAGACTTACTCCTGAAGTAACTGGCTCGCCCAGACGAGCTGATTCCTTCACCTTAAAGTCATTTAGGGGCCCAGGCGAGCTAGAGGCTAACCTAGGCGAGCTAGAGGCTAGCGGGCGAACTAGGATCTAGGAAACTCAATAAAAAGATCATTTTGCCCCTCCTTTTTGGTATCTTTCGCATTCTTGATCAAAACATTGAACGATCTTTTATCTTGTGCGGTAACTAGTGTCGAACAAACGCAGTTCGGCTAGCGAGAATCAAAACATCAATAAACGATAATTCCCTGACGAAATTAGGATATAACAAATACAAACTCGATAACAAGATCCTTAAAAACATAGTACTTAAGAAAAAAAAAACAAAACACATATTACCAAATTAATTTCCCAATAATTGATTTAATAATATTTATAAAAAAAAGTACCTTTTAATTACTTAAAAAAACAAGTAAAAAATAAGTTTGGGAACCAATTTTTCACTTGTTACAATATTTTACATCATTGGAATAAATATTTTTTAGATTATATTATTTAGATAAAAAAAATATATTTTTTTGGTAAAAAAACTCGTCATTTGGTCAATCTAGTGGCAGAATGTTCTAATTCTACTGTTTTCATTATACATACGAAAAAAATCTAAATGTTGTGATATTATGTAATGTTTTACATTTTTACATATACAAACCATGTTTTTAAAATAAATACTAAATTAGTACATAATAATATTTTAAAATGATTAATAAAAATGACTTTTTCATTCTTCCTTTTAAAATGTTTTTAAGTAGTAGTAGTATTTTTAAAAGGTGCAAAAGTATGAATTCGTGTTTTTTGAATTTTAGTGTAAGTGAAGAATAACAAATTTTAGGTGTCAAGTGTTATTTTAAAATAAGAAGTATTCTTTTTTTGGTAACGAAATAAAAATAAAATAAGATTCCATGGAACATGGATAACGGATATAGGATACAGATACTAATATTAGTGGAGAAAAACAGAAAAAGGTGTGAGAGAGGGTTGTTGTGATTGTACGTAGTATGCATGGTTTAGAGAGAAAAATAAATAAAAAATGAATTAAAATAAAATATAAAAATAAGGATCCTTTGAAAAATTATAATATTTCTCTACAATTTTATTTCTCTGCTTCCTTCTAAACAGACCGGTAATGTCAGCAGACCAGAGTATTCAAATTGTTGACGGTCAAGCCGCGTCGTCTTCCTTTACGCGTAAACTCGCTTCCCGATCCCTGTTTCTATATGCAGTACATTTTTAAATTCATTAATTATATATAGAATTGTGTTAGCTATTATACAACTTACAAAAAGATTCAATTACTTTAAAAGTTTCTCTTTATCTTTTATTTTCTTCTAATTTAAGGATTTTATTAAATTATAAAAAAATAAAAAAATGGAAATGAAAAATAACTTTTTAAAAAATATTATTGAAGTAATTTGATCTCTACTTACAACTTACATAATATATTAGTAGTAATTTACACCACAACACTATTTTGAGATAAATCTTTATTTTTACTTGTAAAATCGATATTACTTCTATAAAATAATATTGGCTCATAGGCTGTTGTTTTAGAATAAATATTCATTTTTTACTTGTAAAATCAATTACTTCTACCATCGATTCGAGGGTTAATGTTTTGGGACAAACATTCATTTTTTACTTGTAAAGCTGACATTGCTTCTACAAAACAATATTGACTTGGGGCCTATTGAGTCCAAAGACATTTATGTATGAAAGACTAATCAAGATCCTTAATTATTTTGATTATATGTAAATAAATACAAAGGGAATATGCTACATCTGTGTTTGATGTTTTCATACGATAGACAAATAATATCATAATTTGATATTTAATACTTTATTTATTTTTCTTTATCTTAGATTTTGTTTGCAAAAATATTTTCTTTGGATCTGTCGAATCCTATAAAAAATAAATGAAATCAAGATCTAATATGCCATTAAAAGACAGGACCTGCTCTAATACAAATATGTGATCGTTTGCTGCAAACCTCCATATACACAAGCCTTAAAGGAAGAGCTACATGCATGAAGAAAGGATGTGCATTATATGCACCCAACAATATCTTTTTATCATACAAAAATCATGGCAATATCTACCTATTATGAGACAACGATTATATGAAGTCAAAGATCTATATAAACAAGAAGTCTTTTGAAGATAGATAGAGTTCATCTTCTATGCATAATTTCTACTACTCTTCTTAAACAATATTTTCTCTATATCTTCTTATTAGATTAGAAAAGCTCTAAAAAATACATTGAATATCTTGAGAGAAAAAGACTAAGTGCTTAGATTGTTTAAGCGTTTGTAAGATTATTGTATATTAATCTTTGAGTCATCTTTCATCACAAATCTTGTCTAAGTTGATTAGAGCCAATAGTGGCTTGGTAGAAGAAAGAACATTGGGTATATATTAAACTAGAGTAGAGTTTAATTTCTAAAAGGCAGAAGAGTCAGAAATGGTCGTGATACAATACATGTATTTCTTGAAAAGTTAGTGGAACTTGATGATTTATCAAGAATTAGACGCAATCTCAGGGGTCGAGACAGACTAATATAAATCTCTGTTTATTCTTGTTTCTTATCTATTTGTTAGCTAGCTTTGGAACTAAATTGTGTTTTAACTGTTATAAGATAAGCAATGTCTTTGAAAATTCGTTTTTCTCATCGTCTAAAGTGTTCTTGTGTTAAAGACTTGTTTTCTTATGAAGTTCTTTATACAGACAAAAAATTTTGTTGCTTTCAAAAATATTAATCTATTACGTTAAATAACCCCTCACCTTCTTATGATATTTGTTTTTATAGTTTTGGTATTAGAGCAAATAGGCACTAGTGTTCTGAGACAAATATTCATTTCTACTTGTAAAGTTGTCATTGTTTCTGCAAAACAATATCGACTTGGGGGCTACTGTTCTGGGACAAATCTTCATTTCCACCTTGGAAGTTGACATACTTCTACATAGCAATATTGACTCGAGGGCTATTGTTTTGGGTAAATCTTCATTTCTTTCTACTTGTGAAGCTAGCATTGCTTCTACAAAGCAATATTGACTCGCCGACTACTGTTATGGGTAAATCTTCATTTATAGTTGTGAAGTTGACATTGCTACAAAGCAGTATCGACTCGGGGGCTATTGTCTAGGATAAATATCCATTTCTATCTACTTGTGAAGCTAACATTGCTTCTACAAAGCAATATTGACTCAGGGGCTATTGTTTTGTGATAAATATTGACTTAAAGTCTAAGGGCCCCTAAGATTAGAGATCTAAGGAAAATATGACTCAGGGGTGAAAACCTTAAAGACGATAAAGCCAATGTTACAAATTAATTGGAAGAACAAGACCCCCAATGCAAAAATAGCCAGTAGGACCCTGACACGTGGTCAGAGGTGTCCAATCAATTACACTATAAATAAGAGGTCCACAACTAAGTTTGAATGTAACTAACACACTCATTCAATACAAAATCAGCAAAGACTTTCCCTTTAGAATTCTCTATATCCTCTAACAATTAAGTTAAATTATAATTTTATCCCTATGATCTTTAATTGCAAAATTTGGTTCCCTAATTTTATAAATTGTTGATTTTGGTCCCACAGTAGATTATTAACTGATAATTATGATTAATGGAGCTATTAAATTAATTATAAATTGAATGAAAACTATTAATCATTAAAAAAATTAAATAAAATATTATTAGTCCTAATGTGGTGCAATTGTCGATGGAGTTGTATAAGATAATGGAGGTGAAAGAGGTATTTGTGGAAAAGAGGAAGAGTATAATGTTGTGGAGGATTAGATTAATAATTTTTATTAAAGTTTTTAAATAATTTATAATTAACTTAATAACTCTATAAATCAAAATTATTTATTAATATTCTACCAGGGGATCAAACTCGTCAACTTATAAAATTAGAAGACTAAATTTATAATTAAAAATCTGGAAAATTAAAACCATAAATTTAAGAAATTTAAATGACCAAAATTATAATTTACCCTAATAATTATATGTCACGGATTGGATGGGTTATGAGTTCAAAAAATAGAATGTTATCCAACTATACCTTAACAAATCTCAACGAGTTGAATTAAATTTAACTCTAAATTCTCAAGGATTCAAAAAGAACTAATTGATGAATTATTCAAACACATGAACATCTTTGAAATAAGTTTGAACTTTCATCATTTATTTATTTTTTTATTTTTTCATTACCAAGTTTTTAAGAAAATAGATGTTAATCTTAATGTATCATCTCTATTTTATTTATTTATCGACAAATTTAAAAAATAAAATGAAAGAAAAAGAGATGAAGAAGATAACCCCCCCCAAAAAAAAAACTTAGTCAAGCCTTTCCAATTCTGAGTAGCCATCTCCGCGTTATCATTACAAATGAAATGATTATCATAAGCCATTGATTAAAGATATAAAACAAAATGCAGAATACCTCGCTTTAGACATTTGAGGCAAAGGGAATTTTGGTGTCACGTGCGGTGCCATATTGTTTGTCAAGCCACGTTAAAAGCACCACTTATCCTTATAAAAGCAATGTAAATTGAGCTAATTGTGAATTGGATGAATATTTTATTCACTACTAAAAATGATTTTTTATTTATGCTCAATTACCCGTGTAAATAGTGACTAAGTATGTCGCGCTTTTGATTAATCAGTAATTAGTTTTAGTAAGGAATTATGAAACTTGAATTTCAAGACATACCTTTTCACACTAATACTGGCAATAAAATTTAAACACGTGACTTCAGACAAATTACCTAAAATTTAACCACTAGGTCGACCTTAATATTGAATTTCAGGATATATAAAAGAGGATTGAAAGAGATTTTTCATTTTATTCAATCTTATATCAAAGTCTTATTTTCCTAAGAATTGAAATTTTATTAATATATTTGGATTGAATTATTTTCAGATATGATTTAAATTAATAATTAATTATAAATATGATTATTTATTGTTATAACATATCATGATTAATAAGTTTTATATTTAAATATTTTAAATGAAAATGGTTTCAATATAATTTATTCTGTTTTAATTAGTTTTACTATAAAAATTTTATAATAAATTTTTAAAAATAATATAAAATTATTTATAATAGTTGGTTTATGATTAAATTAAAGCTTAATTGTATTTATGGTCTCCTTTTTTTTATTTTACAAATTTAGTCTCCTAACTTTATCTCATAATCTTTTAGACCTGTAAAACTACCAAAGTCACTAAGCCATTTAATTTTTGGGGTAAATAATATTTTATACATAACTTGACTTCTGTATGAGTTTTTTTTAAGAGACTTCTCTATGAGTTAGTTAGATTTTTTTTTCTCTCAAGCACCACAACTATGTGATTTTTTATTTGCTATTAAATTTTTATTATTTTAATTTTAAAAATAGAAAATAACAAATATTTTAATATTAAAATAAAATACATTATACTTAATGTGATAAAAAAGAATAAAGAGATAAGAAGAAAATCGATGGAAAAAGAGATGAAAGAAAAAATGAGTAAATGTTTATATTTGTTGTGTAAAATAATAATAAAATTTAAGATGATAATTTTATTTATCAGAAATCTTTATTTTAATTATACACATTTATAAATTATACAAAATTATATGTAAATTAATAAAATTTTATGTAAATTATAAAATACATGTAAATTTATCATATGTAAGTTGTAAACTAATGAAAATAAGTAAATTGTACTAATTAACCATTCATGGGTTTCTAACCGTGATCTTATCTTGCTTGTGTAGTCCCTCTTGTAAAATAGCATATTTTTAATATGTTTTATGCATTATTATTTGATAGATAAAATGTTTTGCAACCAAAAAAACTTCATGTAACCAAAAAGATAGATAAAGTGTTTGTAAAATTTATTAAATAAGGTGTAAAATACATTAAATATAAATTGATGCTCACATTATCTAATGGAATTTATAGTACATTATTCAATAATAAAGAATATATGTTAAAAAAGATATATCAAAGAGTTTTGCTTCAATTAAGATGGGTCTAATTAACTGCCGCGTTATTTTTCTTGTACTTTCTTTTAGTATGGTCTTGTTTCAAAAAGTTTAAAATATAACCGTTTGGAAAAAAAAAGTACAGGGCTTTTTTATACGATTTTTTTGAGGCTAGGGCTTTTTTTATATATATACTAAAGGACACGCATTATTGATACAAAGTTTTCTTATAAAGTTGATTTTTCCATATATTTGGAAAATTTATATTATCTGATGCATATGATAAAATGTATAGTGCTAGGAAATTGACAAAGAATAATTTTAAGCCATCTAAGCCAATTAATTGGATAAAGCTAATTGACACCAATCGTAGGACGAAAAGTCGAAAAGCATTCACTCGTTGCCTCCTATATATCCGGCTGTCTTACATCTACATCTACTCTATTCAGGGTAGTGACAAGCAAAGTTTCACACACTTATAATAATATTTAGTTGGAGGTAAAATATACTTTTGTTGACTCAAAATATTAGTTTTTATTTTATTTTATAAAATTTCATATGCTTTTAGTTTTTATTTTTTAATATAAGAAATTAAAATCACGTCACATTGAATATCAGAATTACTAAACGTCTTACTTATTGATTGATTAATGTCAGCGAGTTATTGTAAATTTTTTTTGTTTAAGTTGAATTCTTATGAATAAAAAATATATATAGAGACTAAAAATATATATAAAAATTATAATCAGCATTTTGAAATATTTAAAAAGATTATAAATATATTTTGTATTTTATTTAATATTAATTTTTTAAATTTTTTTAAATTTTGAAATAAGAAAAATAGTGATACTAAATATGATATCGTTATTATAGTGAATATATAATATAAAATGTTTGAATTTTTTTTCACATTTCAATATTTAATAATTGATATTTTTTTCATTTTATTAAAATATTTTTTGTTTTTTTTAAGTTATTAAAATATTTCTAGTTGATTGTCATAAATTAATCCATTTCTTAAAATCATAGAAAAATTAAAAAATAAATTTATAATAATTTATGCATCTTGCTCAATTAACTAGACTCTCGTTCATCTTTACAAATTAAAATGATCATCCATTATAATTATTAAAATAACGTTTTATAATTTTAACAATGATTTGATGCTCATAATATTCAAAATTCACCTATAGAAATGCTATTCAGCTACAGTATAATTTTTTCAGATTCCAAACAAAAAGCAACTATACTAAACTTCTCCATGTATTGGTGTGATGATCTACTCATTGTCAAGATCTCACCTGAATTTTCAACTGCTTGAATTCCAATCATTAAAAATAAAATTTACAAAATAAATTATAAAATAAAATATAAGTTAAATATTTTACACCGTTATATGAATCTGCATCACCGTGTGCAGTTCTTTTTGAACTGAAGGTGATTCTATTCCTTACTTGATTGCATCTTTATGAGTGCATGCAGACTCTATGTTGAAGCATAGCTGGTTCGAATTTCTTATAAGTATCCTCACACAGTATTTTGAAACTTGGACTCCACTACTCAATGCTTGCGTAACTAGTAAGTAGGATATTCTGAAATGTAAGCAAAATGTAAAATGTAAAAAAAAAAATATATTCTTGAGTATATAAGAAAATATTAAAAAAATATGATTTTATATCAAAATAAAATAGAATAATCTTAGTGTTTAATTTTTTAAATTTAAGATTATAATTTTTTTTACAAATATTTATCATGTCTAATGTTAATTGAACAGATTTGGACATTTAATAAATAAATTAAAAAATTAAAAATACTTTGATAAATAAATTCAAAATGTATTTTGAATAAATAATTAATTAAAGAGAGAAAAATAACTTAATTTTATATTAAATTTTAAAAGACATGTTCTAAAAAAATGAAACGCGACTGCATAGAAATGTGACTACACAAAGAAATTATTTTATTTTTAAAATAAAGATATATAATTATTAAACTTGCACGTATATCTTTCCTATAAATAAAACAGTATTCGTTAGAAGAAGAAGAAGAAAAAAAAAAGACTCAAACAGTGGAATGATATTTTGAAGAGACGATTTTATTTTATATTTTAATTTTTTTTCCTATAAATAAAATTGATGAGATGTGAAACTAAAAAATTCTGGCCAAATGTAAACATAAAAAAGCATGAAAAGTTATGGGGTAGACCGTATGAAAAAGAATGCTTCTTTAATGGTAGCAAACGGGATTATGTGGCTTTGGTATCCGTCTCATATGTCCCTACACCCTTAACCCTATCCTATCTTTGTTCACATTATGCAGATTTTTTTATGCTTTAATGCTTTGGCATCTCCACAGAACGCCATTTTGCTATCAATTTGATTTTCGTTAACTCGGATTATGATAATTTTATGAGTTAATGCTATTACTTTTTTTTCTTCCATAGTGAAGTCAATAATAATAATCATAATAATAATAGCAGCCATTGGTACAATGTCTAATTTATAAAGATACTCCACTTATCAATATATTTTGCAAAAATAAATAATAATAATAATAATAATAATAATAATAAGGCTTTACTAATATATATTCTCACTTATTTTTTTAAAAGAAGTACAATCTCAACTCTCACATTATAATTATGATTATTTGTTTAGAAGAAGTATGCTATCTTATAATTGTGATTTTCTTAAATATATTTAAGGCATAGTTTATTAACATTTTTAAAAAAAAGTAGGACTTCTATTTGTTCTCAAATATAACCAAAAAAAACTTATTCACCCTAATTAAAAAAAGTTAGTTAAGAAACAATGTTAAATTGTACAAATTTTAATTAAAAAGTTATTTTTTTTCAACTTATCATTCAATGGACCTGGTATCAAGAATAAAAAAAAGTTATTACAACTAATACCTCAATTAAATTAAATGTATTTTAGAAATAATAACATTAAATAAAAAAAATTAATTGATTTTTTTTATATTTTTGCACCAAGAAAATATTGTTTTTTTTCCTTATATTTTAGATCAGAGAAAGTATATGTTAACAAATTTTGACATATGCTAATATAAATCTATTGACAGCTTAGAATTACTACTTAAAGTAAACTTATAACTTTGAATTTTTTTTAAATACATCCAAAGTGTAACTTGCTAATATACTTCTTTTTATAAATAAGTGAGTGTAAGTTAATAAATCTCATAATAAGAATATAATTTATTGTATAATTTTAATGTTTAGTTACTTGATTTTTTTTTGTCTAAACCATTTATATTCTTAACTAAAGACAATCTTACTTAAGTTGAATAAGGTCATATGTAGGATAAATTTTTTTTCCAAGTATTTAATGTAGTTATATGCTTAGAACTTAAAACATAATAGTTAAGTCAGAAAAACTCTGGATGTGCATCTAAGTGTTTAATGGTCAAATAAATGAAAGTGTCTAACATATTTTTTTAAATATGTTCTTTATTGTTTGATAAAATAAAGATAATTTCAGTAAATAACATAAGAGTCACTCATTAATTATTGTGTTTTATTTACTCTCCATTTGTTAAGATTTCGTGTATTCCACTCAATAATAAATAAGGTTAACCATATTCTTAATCCACTAAACATTGAAAAATTTATTTTTAGTTTGTCTATTTTAAATCGTTGATTTTTAGTCTTATCTCATAAAATGTGTCATCATTAAACCTAGTTTCCAACTCAATCAAGTGAAGTTAACAATAAATTTATAATAAAAAAAATCTACAATAACTATTTTTTTATTAAAAAAAGACCCAATTAGTTATGCTATAAAAATCCATTAAAGTAAATTTTGACAAATGACCCGTACAAACTAATATTTGATTTACTTTTTCAAATTTTATATAATGATGTTTAGACTTGTAAGTCAGACGTAGATCAGAACCTAACCAACAATGATAAAAAGAACAAAATTGAGATGAGAGAAACAAAAAGAATATAAAAATAATAATAATAAAAAAGAATAGTTATTGGTATGTTTCAAAATTAAAGTTGTCAATTCCTTAGATAGTGTTCATAAACTTATCCCATAGATAAATGTTAATAATAAGTAGCATTTAATTCCTCAAACCAATTATAGCTAATATAAAAAAGAGAATAATAAAGTCATTTAATTGTAAATGCAAATATTTTGATATTTTATATTTTAAACCATCATTTTCATTTTCTTTTAATGTGTAAACAAATTCTTGTATGTGTAAGCTCACTTGACAGTAAATAACGGGACTGATATTTTTAAGCATGTTACGTGGAGGAAGTAGCTGAATCGTTCTCAATTAGAAGAATTTTCTTTAGCGTCTTTTATCAACATAGATAGATAGCTAGACAACTTACCAACTATTTGCTTGAAATTTGTTTCCCCTGACTTGGGTTGAGATATTTTGTATGAATGGGGTTAGTTGGGTGATATATTTACTTTAAATTGGGTTTATTTGTCAATATCCTCTTAGTATTAAAAAATTGATATTAAACCAAATATTATATCATGTCATAACTGCTAACTTTACAAGAACATGCATGTAAAACATAGAAACCTTGGATGTAATGGTCTGCATGTGTATATACACATATCAATGTTTCACTTGAGGAATAATGAAATATATGGATAAATGACATCATGTTTAAGGGTAAGTTAATAGCACTCACACAAGAGCAAGTCCACTTTACATAATAATGATAAGAGACTTAAATCTGGATATCAAACCTAGAGGATCGGTTGCGTTTTCAAATAATCAATTTGTTATGAATTAGACAATTTAAGTTTTATCAAATAGAGAAATGTTTGTGATCAATTATCTTTTAACGAAAAAAAGAATTAAAGCACAAGAATTGGTGAAAAAATAATTATTACAAAAAGTCAAGGATTGTGAATTCGCACATTCCTTATTTTTGTCAATTCTAATTCTAATAAATCCCTAATTATTATCAATTATTAGTATTTTCCTAATTCAATTATTAGCCTTTAATCTTAGTCTTATAATGCTCCTTGACCTAAATCAATATGCAATTGATCGTAGAAATATTAATTTAGGTCAAGGGATTGAGTTCTTAAACCAAATGGATGATTACTTAATTAATCTATTGAGAGTTCACACAATCAATTTGACCATACAAGTTACATGAAAACAATTACTTCTCAAATCAATCGATTACAAGCAGATTATCACTAACAATAAATTAATTAATATTTAGAGTGATCACTTCTAAATTTGCACTTAAGAACATAAAATAAATCTAATGATTAAATAACATCAAGAACTTTATGATTTAGAGTGATCAGTTCTAAAACTGCACTTAAGAACATAGAAGAAATCTAATGACTAAATAACATCAAGAATTTTATTAGAATCAGAAATAAAGGATTCAATGGTATGCCTACATCACAGTTCTAGACTAATAGGGATTAGTCGCTCATGATCATGACAAAACTAGAAATTCTAAGAGAAAACATATAAATGACAAAAGAGCATGTACACAAATCGATCCTATTATGATCTCCAACTCTCCTTAGTAGCCAAAAGATATATACCTGCAATGCTCTCCTCCCTTCAAAATTGAATAAAAAGATGAATATCAAATTGAAGTTTTCCTTCAAAACCGTTATTTATAAAGCCTAACTTGAGTGATTGCCAACATAGATGGACCACAACCATGGTCAAAAGTTTGTTGAAATCTGACGCTTAGATTATCATATGTGTGAGAAACAATTTATGAGAGGTTATCATAGGTTGATTGAATTTTGAAATATATATTTTTAGTCAAAAACTAAAGCCAATTGAATTATTTTGAAGGCATAAGATTGTGGCCCAAAGGATAATAACCTAAATCTTTGGATGCATTAATATATCTACCCTTACCCTCACTCAAACACAATAATATACTCATTCTTTCTCCATAACTAATAAACCAAGCTCTTTGCCACTCTCCAACACACTTCTTACTTCATTCTTTCTCCCAAACTCTGAATCTCCATAACTCAACCTTATTTCTTGATCTATGAAGTAGTTGTTCAACTCTGAAGAGGTCGTCTTGATCTCCACATAATTGATGGCATCTTAGTCATGTCATCCATACAACCTCACTCAATTTCTTATTGTTCATCAAAGCTCTCTGCCATTCAGGCATTGAATTTGTTTTGACTACTGTCCAAAAAGCCTCCTTCATACACAATCTATGCTCGAGGTTCTCATCCAAGGCTTGTAAAGTAGGCAACAAGCCTTGAACATGAAGAATACGTCCATATTATTATGTATATAGTATTGTCATAGTTAAAAACTTAAAGCAATAAAATGAAGTTACTTTTTGCTAATATAGGATGAATGTCCACTTCATCTTCTTTATATTGTTCAAGCAATGAATAAAAAATTTAACAAACCAAGCCTTTTTTCAACTTCAACAATGAAAATTCTAAGAATTCATGGGCTTGGTTTGCTACGTTCTTGGTTAAATAATTATTATTATTAGATTTAATTATCCATTTAGTTCATATATTTTTTAAACTTATCCCTTTTAGTTTCATAGTTAATAAGTGGATTTGGACTAAAATGAGATTTGGATCATGAGAAGAATTGAAAAACAAGAATGTAAATTAAAACTAGCAAATAATAAAAGATTAAGGGAAATTCAAAATAGAAAAAACTTTCAAGACTGAGTTTCAGATATGACACTCAATCAATTAATTCCAATACCTATGCGTTTTTACTTGTTATGGTCGAAGGTAAATTAACCAAAGTACCTTTTGTTCCCTTTAGAGAATCAAAGGGGTATTTAATCAAATTGGCCCCTACTTTTGTGGTGACTATATTCAATTAGATTCATTAAGTTTTTTGTCAATTCAATTGTTCCTCAAAGGTTTCAACCTACTTTCATGATTTAGACCTAAGTTTCTTCCTATGAATTGGGTGGTTGGGTTAACCTTTTAATACTACCCCAAATCCCTAAGGTTATGTAAAATGTTTGTCGCAACCAGGACCGCAGTGGGATGGCAAGTATTTAGTTTTAAAATAGAAGAATCACACCATAGTTTAGTAGGAGAAAAATTACGAAAAATCCTTTTTGAAAATAAATTAATTTTTAAAACCAGATTTTTGAGTTTTGGAGCCAATTAGCGTAGGAAAAATGTTAGGAAAGAAAAAAGGTTTTTAACAGGAAAAAATATTATTATTATTATTTTTTGGAAAAGAGAGTTAATATTTTATTACTTCAATTTTTTTTTATATTTATTAGATTTAGGACTTTTGAATTGTGATAGCTCATACTCCTAAAATATTATTAAAGCCGATAACAAGGAGAATAAATCAAGGAACATCGAAAGAATATAACATTCTTTACACCGTAATTACACAATGAAATAAATTACCAAATGGAAGGTTGTCTTTTATCAATAATTCAATGCACAAATACAAGTTGGATCCTTTTTGAGTCAGGAAGATTACAACAAGTTCTTCTCCTCACAATTCCCTTTTCCCTTTGATCTCTTCTTCAGTTAGCACTTCCCATTTTCGTTTGTAGTCAGTGGCCTATGAGGCAGAGCATATGACTCTACATGGCTTGTGAATACACCATGGAAAACATAAGACTGCTGCAAATTAGAAATTTCTTAAGTGAAACTTTCTCTTTTTCTTTCCTTTTTTTTTATAAAATAGTGAGTAATTCGGATAAAATTGGGTGTTGATAATGTTGACCATATTATTTTCCATAGTAGAAAAGAAATCAAATGAGGAGAAAGTTTCACGCAAAGGCAATACGAAATTAATTCATTAAGACATCCATAGGGTTACGCACAATCCTAGAACAAGGGAAAACTACTCAACATAAACATGAATAGATCCCAAAGAAAAACAGAGGTTCAAACAAGTAAAGAATCGTTGAAAAAGGGGAGCAACCATGATTCTATATCATCACAAGTTAAGAAGTTCTTACTAAAAGGAAAATGTACAGGTCTAGTCTAATAAGGGTTCAAACCCAAATGCAAAACAGAACCAAAATATGCAAAACAAAAACTATGGCCGTGTTCATACCCTTGTGATCATGGTTTTTCCCAGAAAACTAATGAAATTTAAATTCTGATATGGGTCGTGATCTTGATCACATTTCCATGATCTTCTTGTAAAGTATAATTAAACCTCCATATTTTAACTATTTTAACCTACACGATTTACATGGATGATACAGTGTTATATACATCCGTCGAGACTGTGATGAAGAATGACAAGTGTTGTCCCATTCCCAAGTGAAGCAGTGTCGGTAAATAATCTCTTACATTCTTATGTAATGTAATCAATCAATCAAAGCAATAACTTAAATTCCTTTCTCTGTTAAAAGACTAGAAAGCTTATCAACAGCCAATTTATATACAAAATTCCAACATGGCTATCCAGCTGGGGTATACATATATATGAGGTGTCTTATCTATATAATTTAACGAATTCGTATAAAAGAATCCATTGTTTGACTCAACAAAATGTGTAGGCTAGCGTGGTGAAGTAAATAAATTTGTATATGATGGTCAAATTTTTTAGTCCGATTGACCAATAGAACAAAACAAAGAGAGAAACCGAAACAAACACGGCATTAAAATATTACACTTTTGGAAAGCACTTATAGGAAACCTAGCCCTGATGACTCTCCCATGTGGCCATGTCCCACCCCCTCTCCATTGGAGCCACGTTTAAGATCTACTTGTCTTACTCTCTGTTTGGACGTTACCAACCTCGTCAACTTCATTAAGTCGTGACATAGATAGAAAACGATGTGTTTTCGCATCCTTCATATATCATCAATTTCATTCTAGCTAGCTGTTTTAACGCGCTTGGCTTGACCTGTTGATGCATGATGTCTTATTCTTAGCACAATAATTTGGAGAAGGTTGATTAATTGATTTCTTATTTGGATTTGGAAATATGCAACGGGACAAGAGAGGGGTTGGTTAATTTCTTAATTGGGTTGAATCAATAATACGATCTAATATTTTTGCTTAACTACGCATCCTTATGTTTGATTGAAACAAATTAAATGTCCACCAGGATTTTGGTTGATTCAGAAGGGGTGAAAGTAATTGAATTGAAATCTTAATTTAATCATTTCTAAGCATAATAATATACATTCTCTTAAAAGAAAGCATAATAATATAGATAAACAATAACTTAAGGAATGGTAGAGTGCCGTAGGTTTTATCTTCAATTCCTTAGTGTAGACTTTTGGCGATAGACAGATTTACCATGTGTTTATTACACGCACGCATTTATGTACATCAATTTTGTTTTCTTGTTTATAAAAGAAACATAAAGGCTTATCGTACAATACATGCTTCTCGCATACATTACATTAGATCGGTATTAAAAGTACAACATCTTTGGCAACATGTTCATAAACTTAGGCATAAGAATCTTATTAATTAAACGTATTAGATTCTGTCAAAAGTACTTATTTTTTCTATGACAATAATAAAACAACCAATTTCCTCATTATTATTATTATTATTTTAATTTAGGCGATGTGTAAGCAATTTCCTCACTCGGAATTTTATGTCCTTATTTGTTAATCTTGAAATCAGAAGTCTTTTTTCTTCTTCAATTAGATGCTTTTTGTAGTGTTCATCCAGTAGAGCTCTACAGAAACTAGTTCAGATAACAATCTTCAGGGTAGGGCCTAACGAATGTGTACAAAAGTTGACTAACTGCTTATATCAAAACTTTCAAAATATATGTAACCAAGGAAAATGATCAAAATATATACAATATTAAATTAGTCATTCAAAATTTAAAAATATTCTTTTAGACTTTATAATATAAAATAATTATCACTTAATTGAAGACCACATCATGTTTTAAAGGACATTAAATTAATAATTTTATTCATGTTTATTTTAAATATTAAATTAATTACCAAATATGTAAAGGACCAATTTAATGTCATGCATATCTTTAAATAATTAATTGAATCATTCTCTCGAAAATTTACTTCTATGATAAATAAATGCTTTTTAAATATTTAATTTCTTTCTTTCACACGCTTTCATAAATTATATATTTGTAGAATTGATTTATGACTGTCATTGTTGAATAAATAGAAATTTCCCTAATGTCAAACACTTTAGAGAGTCAAAGGCATCCCAGCATAACGCCTTGACAATGACACAGCTAGCTCGCAATGTCGCAGAAACTCTACTGACAATAATTATTTTCTGGATGAGTTGATCATCCACCAAAAAATTTAAGAACTTATCTCTTTATCTTTTGTATTATTTATTATTTTTATTGGTTGACAGAAACCAAGTTTTTTTGCCACAACTGGGTATACTTCAGTTTCTCGATAAATATCAAAGATCCATATTGACTAGACACAATATCTGTACCCTAGCTGGTCCAACTTCAAAATGTAACCCAGGTTTGATAGACCAATCTATTCAAAATTATGATATATAACAAATTTAGAAAGGGGTATAATTTAACGGTAGATCGACAAAATTTTCTAATTCCCCCACTTTTGTGTGGTGTTTGTGGTTGGTCCGGGTGAAGAAGAGTCAAAAAAAGTGACAAGATGAAAGGATACAAGTTATTAGAAAAGCTTTCTATTGTTTTGGATAAAAGCCAATTGGGTGAAGATAAAAAGCTTGATGTGAATGATGTCATGTAGTATGCGTTCGAGTGAAGGAAGGGATATGTAACCAAATAAATACAAATAAAGCACAAAAAGCACAACAAAAGGATAGCTAGTATCTTTCATCCTCAAAACCTGGTTTCTTTTCCAGCAAGATATATATATTTTTTAAATGGAATCTTCTTGTCCTCACTTTTTGGGTACAGAATTGAGTAAATCAAACGGGAACAGGATAAATTAGCTAGATAGGTTTTCACCTTTTTGGAACAAAATTAGCCAGACAAGTTAAAATATGGCATAAGTGAACAAGTGTAGTTTTTGAAAGATAAATTGATGTAGAATATATTTTAAGGAAGTAATTTATAAGATTATGCTATAGAAGTTGAGAAATGAAAAGGGTAGTAGGGTTTTTTGTTTTTTTTTTTATATAATGATGACAACGAGGATGAAATCTAAAATTTCATACATATTGATCCAACCTTATCACTAGGTGAATCCTAATAAGTTGGTGTAATAATTTAACTCACGTAACAAAAAAAACACATGATTTAAGGGGAGGGGGAAGGGTGTCAAAACATAGAACGAGTTAGTATCCTCAATGTATTTTGACTTATAACAAATAAAGTACTAAGTTTTTATAAAGATAAAAGAAATCACGATGATAAGAGAAAAGACACTAGATGTCTTTGTACATCTTATTAGACAATGTAAACATGCTTTTAATATTTTATATTGATCTCATCTTTGCTTCTATAGTTTATGGGCATATCATAATCTTGAACAACAGACTTGTAATTTTTGAAGAATGCCTTAGAAGTATCAAAAGAGATATCAACATAAAAGTGATCATGTAATGTCTTAAAGGGCGTGCTAAGCTAGAAGAAAGAGAACATCAATGTATATATTTGAGAAAAAAGATATTTGCTCTCTGCAACAAGACATCCTGTACGAGAAAGGAGAAAGTTATATATTTATCATAGCAAAGTAACTACTTGGTGAAATACATTCAATGTTGTATTTAATGAACCCAACGACCTTGTTCTCTCTCGGAAGATCTCGGACAAAGGAACATAGAAGCAAGAGGAAGACTTGTAAGACAACAGTTATTTCTTGAAAACTACCTATATACAATGGAGATCTTTGCACAAAAAAGAGAGTGAGAAAACACTACTAAGCTTTATAAGAGTTTTAAAGATTTCTTTGTGACTTAGTGAAAACCTCTCTTTATGAAAAAAAATCATGTACTTAAATTGTATATCCATATGATAGGACAATAAGATTGTGAGATTTATTCTTAACCAAAATTCTTAGTGATTTTGGTGGAAGCTTGGATAAGTTTTGATTCAAAGAATACAAAAGGCGCTTTGCTTGAAGAGACAATTGTAAAGACTTCAATAACTTGTATAAGTATTTTTTTTTCCAAATCACTTATATAGTCTGTGTGCTTGAAGTGATTAAAAAAAATACATGTATCATGTAAAGATATAGTAGAATTTGATGGTTTGACATAACCCCAATAGTAAAAATGAACTAATATAAAATTGTTCGTGTTATTTGTATTATTTACCGTCAAATTGTTTAGCAAAAGAGGTACTAGGTTTGTTTCTTGTATAATAATTTTTTTAACCTTCTGGAAAATGTTAAAGAATCCAAGATTATCTCTAAGTACTAATTATTCACATTCTAACAAATAGGTGGTTCTCAGTTGTAAAAATACCTCATCCATTGCTAATATTATAGACAAAATATTCCAAACAGTCATAAATAGACATAGGCCCATAACAAAAAGGTTTATCCCCATTGTCGAATTTTCATTGCAAATGCAATCACCAAACCAGCTCCAGCCTAGCCTTCTATCTTTAGGCAAAGTAAATCATTTCTCCACAAACGGCATACTTAAACTTTTCTAAAGCCTTCACGTAAGAGTCATAATCATTTTTTAAGCAGATGTATGATTTGAGAAAGTACTCCAGTGACAGCAGTGCTTTTATGAAAGCCAACATATAAGTTTGCTCAAAGTAAGTTCTCGTGTAACATATTTTTCAATTTCCATATATAGCAATAACCATACAGGAAATTAAAACCACAAGGCACCTATTAGGAAAGTAAATACATGGGGATAATTATAAGCAGAAGAGAGAGCATTCGTGTAAATAGAAAGAAATGGAAAGCATTCTTTCAATGACATTCTAGTCATAGTGCAAACAAATTCAGTTTCTTTAGAGACTTCCTTAATAGCATGTCACAAAAGAAAGATTAAGGATTAAGTTCAAGACAGTTTTAGGAGACCCGAAGCTCATTAGCCATTACACCCTCGACTACAATAACCATCCTTGTAGTACATTAATTATGTTTGTTAATCATTTGTTACGAGTTTCAAGTGAAGAACTGTTATTAGTGTATAAGATAAGCATGAAGTATCAACTTTATTTTTGCTCTGTTTAAATTACTCACATTACTTTCTAAGTTTTAAGTCCTAAATAACAGCAACCAATGATCATAATATGAAAAATATGTGTTACAGTGTTAGGTTGTCATTCAAGTCATAAGATTGTCTTAAATTATGGCAAGACAAAAGCTGTGATATATATATCTCACTCAAGATCGTAACTGGGTTGTATCAATATCAGATAATTGTTAATTATGACTGACATTCTTGGCATTGAACATGCATTTGTTGCAAATGAAGTCTACAGTCCTTTCCTTCCATGGGGACAATTACACAGATAATTGACAAACAAGTACTTCAAATTCAAGGAGCAAAAATTTCGATCAACAATGAAAAATAGCTACACTTTCTAAAATTCAAACAAACTGGACCATTAATTAGTTAGCTCCATAATGGCAGCAACAATGTCGCCACTGGCCGCCTTGAGAGCTTTAACAGCTTTAGGCCTTGACACACCAGCTTGAGTCATCACCAACTCTATGTCCTTGGGATCTACGCCAGCCTCATCCACTTCCTCATCATCTTGAGCAACAGCAGAAGATTCGGGCTTCAATCCAACATTGCTCAAATTAGGAGCCTTGAATTGCTCTGCCGCCTGAGTTTGTAACTGTGAGCTCAAGTCTTCAATCTTGGCTTCCCCAAATATAATGTAAGTTTCAGATGTTGGACTCTTGAAAACATCTGGTTTTGAGATAACGAACAGGATCTAAACAAACAAAGTCCAAAGTTTCAATTTTTACCAAAGCAAAATAGATCTGACAAATGAAAAAGAGTGGTGAAAAGTGAAAAAGATGAGTCAAATGCTAACATTCTTGCTCTTCTTGACTGTCACTCGGCTGACACCTGTGACAGGTTTCATTCCAAGTTTAAGCATTGCCTTGCGACTCTTCTTTTCACTTCTGGTCTGCTTCGACCTACCAGATGCATCACCTTCTAGTCCTGCAATAGAACACAAATTCCTGAGATTGTAATTGGAACTATCTTTGTAGCTTCAGTTCATGTACAATGAAAATATCAATATTAACTCAGTCAGACAGAACATAGACTTGTTATGATCTCCATGCATGTTCATTTTTATTCTGATACCAGATACAAGATCCACCCAACCTATTTATGGCATTGGCAATATTTATTACAACTCTCGACTCAAGTCTAAATACAGAACAATCCTGAAAAGTATAGACATGACATGGGACACGTGATACAACTCAAAGACACATAGAACAAATTTTAAAAATTGTACAATGTATAAAATTAACATAAAATATAAATTTTAAATCAAATGAGAGAATCAATGTTTTAAAAATGGACATGAGTCATTGTAGATATAATAAAATGCTACAATTTATCAAATTATTGTGATACACTTTATATGTATGGGTGTACAAGTTAAAAAAAATAGTATAAAATAGGTAAACTACAACTTAGTATATTTGCAGTGCCTGAATATTCAATTTGCATCATTAAATCATGTGAATGATCACACAAACCGCATTTGCCGCATTTGTTCACAATTTATTGCGATAGCAACAAACACGACAAAACTGCGACCGTTTTTTAAAACCTTGGTCCCTTGTAAGTTGAGACAAGCCAAATTAATCTTAAAACCATGTACATAATTTTCACATACGATATAATTCCAATCAAACTATCAAAGGAGTGCTATGAAACCTTTGCCAAATGCAAGAATGAAAGTGAGCAAGTCATGAGCACTCTTCAGTTAATCTCATTTACCAACATACCTTCGGCATGGTCATCATCCTCATCATCATCATCATCATCATCCTCTTCCTCATCATCATCATCCTCGACAACAGGTTCACCATCCTAGAAAAAGATATTATTCAAAAGTTCAAAATTCTAGAAAACAGAGCAAATAGCAAATAGTAGGTTGTTAAATATGGACTGGATCAGAACATAATGGGACAGAATGAATTAAAAGTGTTATTTTATTGTTTGGATATTCTATAATAGAATGGAATGGACATTCCATAATTTCCATTCCATTGTTTGGAAAAAAAACGAAATAAGTTATTACTCGATAGTTTCTATATTACCCCACTTTAATATCACTTTCAAAGGATTATGTTTATTTAGCAGGTCAAAATAGGGATTTTTTATTTTACAAGATTTGTTCCAACCCCTACACCCCAAATTGAGAGGGAATACAAATTGGACTAAATGGAATGGGATGAATCAGGTCCCATCCCGATCTACTTTCGGTTTTTTACAAAAGAAACTATTGATCAACTTTCTGATCCACTCTATTTCTCTCCACTCCACCATCTACCATCAATCCAAACACAGGCTAAGGTTATGCAGAAAAACAAAAATAATATTCAGAGACACACCTTCTGCCGTTAGTTGTAATTGTTCTTCTAGAACGACTAAGGTTTTTTTTCTTTCTAAAGACGGAGTTCTTCTACTAAGTTTGATTTGGAAACTAAACTCTTCTTTTTCCTAAAAATTGATGAATCCCCAGAAACCTTTCAATTGATTGCACAGAAAAAGTTCAGCCTTTAACCAATAGAAAACCAAGTAATTTACATTCTCTTCCACATCTCTAGTCACTGATCGAATCTCTAATGAAAAAACAGAGAAAGCAAACTGCATTTACCCACTACTACGAGTCCTTGAGACTCCACAGGCTACAATTCCTAAAACAGTTAAGTGATGAAAAACATTTGCACATAATCAAACTCAATTGGAGTATTTTCGAGTCCAATTCAAAATTAAGAGGAAAAACTCATAAAAGGAAAAGGAGAGAGTTTTTAATGTGGATTACATGGATCTTTTGCTGTTCGAGGTGTTGCGCAAGAAGCTCCTCTTGGGTCTGAGCAGTCATAGTAACTTGGATTTAGGGTCACAAATTGGATTCTGCAGCAGTGGATCTCAACACATCCAACTACCTAAAACCCTAATGATCAGACTTTATATACCTCTCAGTTTTTTTAGATTCTTTTTATGTATTTGGTTTGACCTGATTAAAACCCGTGTTCTTGAAGAAAAAAAAAAACATGACGAGCTCATATTAGAAAAAAATAGTATTGTAATTTGTGTAATGTATATTTTATATAATTAAAGTTCATGATAAATAAATATTTCAACTATAATATAACTAATAATTAAATATTTTTTAATCTAGAAATTATATTTTAAATTTATAATGATATTTATATCAGGATAAAGGTTTAAATATGATTTTCAATCCTTTAAAGATAAAGTCATTTTTATTTTGGCACTTTATTTGTTTACTTTTTTTTGGCCTATAAAATTTAATATCTTTTAATTTAGTTCCGAGAGTTATATTAAGGTAATAGTAATATTTACATTCTAATGATATGTCATGTCAATAAAATGTTTAATAGGATAATTATATGTAATTTTTAATAAATTATATTTTTAAATTCTAATGATGGTGTTTTATAGGATAATTATATGTAATTTTTAAGGTAATTGTTATATCATTTGTTAATGTTATTAGTTGGCAATAGAGACTAAAACAAAAAAATATTAAATTTTATACGGACTAGAAAAATAAAGGATCAAAATCAAAATGATCCTATTTTTTAGAGATCAAAATCTTATTTAAATTTATGATAAAATATTCTTTAATTATTGATAATTTATTTTAAAATATTTTAAAATTTAAGTTAGCATTAAAAATGATAACCTGAAAGAGATAAAAAAAATCGACAAAAAAAATCTAAAAGCACTTTTGTTAAAGAAATACAACTAAAAATATTATTGTTAAAGAATTACAATTAAAAATGTTCTCGAGTCAAAATAATTATTCTAGTTTATAAATAAAGAGGGATTAATCTTTTGGAGCAAGCTTGATGAATTTAATTTATATGCACTCGGATATTAAACTTTTTTACATATGTATATAATAGAATTTTTTTTATAACTACGTCATCTAGTTTATTAATATAATATGATAGTGGTGAAATACTACTATAGATAAAGAGGGATTAATCTTTTGAGGCAAGCTTGATGAATTCAATTTATATGCACTCGAATATTAAACTTTTTTACATATGTATATAATAGATTTTTTTTTATAACTACGCCATCTAGTTTATTAATATAATATGATAGTAGTGAAATACTAATATAGACTTATATTTAAAATAATGTGAACTCAAATTATAAATAAAAACTAGATTATTTTAATAATATCAGAATGGAGGACGAAAAACGTTGAGCTAGAGTTTCGGAGGATGATCCAAACAGTTCGAAGAAGGAAAAATTTAGAGAAAATGAAGTGGTGGTTGATGAAGACATGGCTCCTGTGTTTATGGAGAATGATGCTCCATACAAGGAGAAATTGTTGACGATGCATGAGGAGGAGAAATATGAGTGGGATGGGTATCATGAGGAGGAGTTGTCTATAGAGAAGTGGGAGAAAAATATCATGGAGAAGACTCAAGTGGAGGAGAGCATGTATTTTCCTTAGAAAAAATGTAAATTATATTAAACCCAAAATGATATAACAATAAACGAAATATACACAGCCGTTAGAGAAAATCAAAAGTCTCCCTAATATAATAAGGCCTATATCAAGATGTTAAAACAAATGCAAGAGATGCACATATATTTTCTTTGTCCTGAGATGAGGACAATGTTTTAATCCACGCCAAAAATTGTCTCACTCCCTAATTCTATTTTAATTCAGAGGGTGAAACTTGATTACAACCTTGTTCATTGTAGCAAAACTAACTATCATTTTTTCAGTGAAAAACATACACATCCTAATAGATTGTAGCAAGGACGCAACAAGCCTATAAATTACATAATCAACAGTCAATCCTCAAAATTGATTGTTGAAGTAGATAAAGAAATTCCTTCCTCATACTACCACCAAGCCAAACGAAGAATAACATATATACTTCTGAGCCCAAAATTTAAAAACGATAGTAATAATTAAAAAAAAAAGGCATTTCTCTATAAGGTTGTGTAAAGTGAATAAATTTGTACCCAAGCAAAAGAAATAGTGTTATATGCAGAATGACATTCAGCTTCAACCACTGATGTCTAAAATAACTACCTGAAATTCACAAGACATTGGTCCACTGCAGTAAGGTGAAAGGGGAGCACAAAAATGGAAAAAGGAATCACATAATTAAATCAACAATAAAATACATTTATGAAAAAGGCCCATTATCGCGCACACAGGGGGAAAATTGGTAGATTTGTACTACGACAAGTCCATGTGACCCTAGCTTAGCTCATGCATACAAAACTTTCATTTCTTGCTAGCCACTTTGAAAGTCCATATCATAAAATGGTATATAAACATGAGTCAAAATTATTCCAAATAATGTAAGACTTGACCTTTTGTGATATCCTTAAAACTATAACAAATATTATGAACAAAATATTTCAAACAGTCATAAATAGACATAGGCCCATAACAAAAAGGTTTATCCCCATTGTCGAATTTTCATTGTAAATGCAATCACTAAACCCGCTCCAGCCTAGCCTTCTATCTTTAGCAAAGTAAATCATTTCTATGTAAACGGCATACTTAAACTTTTCTAAAGCCTTCACATAAGAGTCAATCATTTTTTAAGCGGATGTATGATTTGAGAAAGTACTTCAGTAGCAGCAGTGCTTCTATGAAAGCCAACATATAACTTTGCTCAAAGTAAGTTCTCGTTCAACACATTTTTCAATTTCCATATATAGCAATGACCATACAGGAAATTAGAACCACAAGGCACCTATTAGGAAAATAAATACATGGGGATAATTATAAGCAGAAGAGAGAGCATTCGTGAAAACAGAAAGAAATGGAAAGCATTTCTTCAATGAGGTTCTTGCCATAGTGCAAACAAAGTTAGTTTTTTATAAGCTTCTTTAATACTCCCTCCGGATTCATATATAAACAAAAAAATAGTCTCATATATTAAATTTAAATATAAGTAAATCTAATTAATTGTCATATTTAATGTTATCATTCCGAAAACATCCTTTATATACTTTTTATTCTATTTTCAATGACTTTTTTTTTTGTATGATATCAAGTTTTAATGAAGAATAATTTTAAAATAATTTTATTTTTTACTTAAAATTAATAAAATTAAATGATGTCAATTATTTTTTTAATCAATATAAAATTAGTTAATTTTACTTACATATAAGTTTAAGAGGGAATAACATGTCACAAAAGTAAAATTAAGGATTAAGTATCAAGTTAATTTTAAGAGAACAAAAACTCATTAACCATTACACCACCCGACTACACTAACCGTCCTAATAGTATACTCCCTCCATTCCTTTTTAAGGTTGTTTTGTAGGAACCAAGAAAAACAATAAATTTTCTTGATTTTAATAAAATAATCATTATGTTTCCTTTTTTACCCCTTTTTCTACTCACTCCACAATAAATACATGCATAAAATAATTAATATTAGAAAATAAAGAAGAATATAATTGATAAAAGAATAATAAATATTATCTTGAATTTTACAAAACATATATATAGAAACTAAAATTTTCCAAAAATCCAACACAAAAAAAAAGAGGGAGTATTAATGATGTTAATCATTTGTTACGAGTTTCCATGTTAGTGTATAAAATAAGCATGAAGTATCCATTTTATTTTTGCTCAACAGCAACCAATGATCATAATATTAAAAAGATGTGTTACAGTGTTAGGTTGTCATTCAAGTCATAAGATTGTCTTAAATAATGGCAAGACAAATGCAGTGATATATAAATCTCATTCAAGATCGTAACTGGGTTGTATCTATATTAGATAATTGCTAATTATGACTGACATACTTGGCATTGAACATGCATTTGTTGCAAATGAAGTCTACAGTCTTTTCCTTCCATGCCGACAATTACACAGATAATTGACAAACCAGTATTTCAAATTCAAGGAGAACAAAAATTAAGATCAAAGAAAAATGGCTACACATTCTAAAATTCAACCAAACCGGACCATTAATTAGTTAGCTCCATAATGGCCGCAACAATGTCACCACCGGCTGCCTTCAGAGCTTTAACGGCTTTAGGTCTTGAAACACCAGCTTGAGTCATCACCAACTCTATGTCCTTGGGATCTACACCAGCCTCATCCACTTCCTCATCATCTTGAGCAACAGCAGAAGATTCGGGCTTCAATCCATCATTGCTCAAATTAGGAGCCTTGAATTGCTCTGCCGCCTGAGTTTGTAGCTGTGAGCTCAAGTCTTCAATCTTGGCTTCCCCAAATATAATGTACGTGTCAGATGTTGGACTCTTGAAAACGTCTGGTTTTGAGATTACGAACAGGATCTAAACAAACAAAGTCCAAAGTTTCAATTTTTACCAAAGCAAAATAGATCTGACAAATGAAAAAGGGTGGTGAAAAGCGAAAAAGATGAGTCAAATGCTAACATTCTTGCTCTTCTTGACTGTCACTCGACTGACACCTGTGACAGGTTTCATTCCAAGTTTAAGCATTGCCTTGCGACTCTTCTTTTCACTTCTGGTCTGCTTCGACCTACCAGATGCATCACCTTCTAGTCCTGCAATAGAACACAAATTCCTCTGAGATTGTAAATTGGATCTATCTTTGTAGCTTCAGTTCATGTACAAAGAAAATATCAATATTAACTCAGTCAGACAGAACATAGACTTGTTATGATCTCCATGCATGTTCATTTTTATTCTGATACCAGATCCAAGATCCACCCAGCCTATTATGACATTGGCATTATTTATTACAATTCTCGACTCAAGTCTAAATACAGAACAATCCTGAAATGTATAGACATGACATGGGACACGTGATACAACTCAAAGACACAGAACAAATTTTAAAAATTGTACAATGTATAAAATTAACATAAAATATAAATTTTAAATCAAATGAGAGAATCAATGTTTTAAAAATGAACATGAGTCATTGTAGATATAATAAAATGCTACAATTTATCAAATTATTGTGATTCACTTTATATTTATTGGTATATAAGTTTAAAAAATAGTATAAAATAGGTAAACTACAACTTAGTATATTTGCAGTGCCTGAATATTCAATTTGCATCATTAAATCATGAGAATGATTACACAAACCACATTTGTCCACAATTTACTGCGATAACAACAAATGCGATGAAATCACATCACAACTGTGACCAATTTTTAAAACCTTGGTCCCTTGTAAGTCGAGACAAGCCAAATTAATCTAAAAACCATGTACATTCTTTTCCCGTACGATATAATTCCAACCAAACTATTGAAGGAGTGCTACTAAACCTTTGCCAAATGCAAGAATGAAAGTGAGCAAGTCATGAGCACTCTTCAGTTAATCTCATTTACCAACTTACCTTCGTCATGGTCATCATCCTCATCGTCATCATCATCATCCACTTCCTCGTCATCATCATCCTCGACGACAGGTTCATCATCCTACAAAAGATATTATTCAAATGTTCAAAATACTAGAAACAGCAAATAGTAGGTTGTTAGATATGGAGTGGATTGGAAAATAATGGGATGGAATGAATTAAAATGTTATTTTACTGTTAGGATATTCTATAATAGAATGCAATGGAGATTCCATTCCATTGTTAGGAAAAAAGACAGAACGAAATAAGTTATAACTCGATAGTTTCTATATTACCCCAATCACTTTCAAAGGATTACGTTTATTTAGCTGGTCAAAATAGGGATTTTTTATTTTAAAAGATTAGCTACATCCCCTACACCCCAAATTGAGAGAGAATAAAAATTGGACTAAATGGAATGGGATGAATCAGGTCCCATCCCGATCTATTATTAGTTTTTCACAAAAGAAACAATCAATCGACTTTCTCATCCAATCCACCATCTACCATCAATCCAAACACAGGCTAAGGTTATGCTGAAAAACAAAAATAATATTCAGAGACACTTTCTGCTGTTAGTTGTAATTGTTCTTCTAGAACAGTAACTGAGGTTTTTTTTTTCTAAAGACGGAGTTCTTCTACTAAGTTTGATTTGAAAACTAAACTCTTCTTTTTCATAAAAATTGCTGAATCCCCAGAAACCTTTCAATTGATTGCACAGAAAAAAGTTCAGCTTAACCAATAGAAAACCTAGTAATTTACACTCTCTTCCTCATCTCTAGTTACTGATCGAATCCCTAATGAAAAAACAAAGAAGGCAAACTGCATAAAAATTACAAAGCTATCAAAAACCTCAATATTCTCGAATAATAATAAATAAAAAAACACCTTAACAGTAACCCATTACTACTAGTCCTTCAAAGTCCACAGGCTACAAATCCTAAAATAGTTAAGTGATGAAAAACATTTGCACATAATCAAACTCAATTGGAGTGTTTCGAATCCAATTCAAAATTAAGGAAAATAACGCATAAAAGGAAAAGGAGAGAGTTTTTAATGTGGATTACATGGATCTTTTGCTGTTCGAGGTGTTGCGCAAGAAGCTCCTCTTGGGTCTGCGCAGTCATAGTAACTTAGATTTAGTGTCACAAATTGGATTCTGCAGCAGTGGATCTCAACACATCTAACAGCCTAAAACCCTAACAATCAGACTTTATATACCTCAGTTTTTTTTGGATTCTTCATTTTTTATTTGGATTCTTTTTATGCGTTTGGTTTGACCATATTAAAACCCGTTTTCTTGTAAAAAAAAATGACGAGTTCGTATTAGAAAAAACTAGTATTGTAATTTGTGCAATGTTTATTTTATATAATTATAATTTATAATAAATAAATATTTTTAAATGTGTAAATTATAATATAACTAATATTTATACTACTAATCAAATATTTTTAATATACAAATTATATTTTAAATTTATAATAAATAATTCATATTAGAATAAGGGTTTAAATATGATTTTGGAGTACTTCAAAGATAAAGTCATTTTGACTTTGGTCCTTTATTTGGTTTAGTCCAATATTATTTAATATTTTTTAATTTAATTATCACTGTCAAATAACAAGTTAATCGATAACATAATAGCGATGATCACATAATGACTTGTTACATTAGTATAGAGTGTGATATGACAATTGCATGTAATTTTTTAGTAAAATATATTTTTAAATCCTTTATCAATTAATAATCTAACGTAGTCAATTGTTTTTTAATAGATAAGAATTTAAAAACACACGTTAATGTTATTACTTCACTTAGTTGACTAAAACCAATAAGTATGAAATTTTATAGGGACTAAAAAAAATAAAGAACCAAAATCAAAAAAATTTTATTTTTTAAGAATCAAAATCATATTTAAACCTATAATAAAATATTATCTTTATTTATTGATAATTTTTTTCAAATATGTTGATATTCAAATTATAATTAAAAATATAGGAAATGATAAACTGAAAGAGATAAAATATATTTAGAAAAAAAACCTGAAAGCACTTTCGTTAAAGAAAAACAATTAAAAACACTCTTGTTAAAAAATGACAATTAAAAATGTTCTTTGATTCAAAATAATTATTATAGATTATAAATAAAAAGGGATTAATCTTTTGAAGCAATCTCGATAAATTTAATTTATATAATTTATATGAACTTGAATATAAATTTATCAATATAAAAATTATGTATAAAATAAAACTCAGGAAACATCTTTTTATGAAATCAAATAAGATTTTTTTTATCCGTAATCAAATAAAAAAAATTAAATTTAACTTAAGAGAAAGAATATTTTCTACAAAATTTTTATATTTAAACTTATATGTCAATTATATTAATAAAAATAATTCTTATATATAATAATTAATAATATTACCTGTGCATTGACAATTTGTTGTTCATATAATTGAAAGTTATTTTCATAGACAATGCTAATCTTATAGTTAAAATGTAGGTGCACATGACTGAGTTCATATCCAAAATATTTCATCTAAATTCATATCATTATTTGATTAATCATTCCAAAATAATGGTAACGCCCGGGTTCTAATACTAGTATATTTATAATGCGGGCACCATATCACTATTTGGTATATTCCAATATAAGAGGCGCAAACACACCATTCTCAACGGGAACTGCATCCCTTTATAACTTATCTGTTCGCTCGTCGGGTGCATACAAATATGCTCGGGTTTCAGGAATGGAAATTGCTCCCCTGATATCCAAAGCATTAATTCTCCGGGTGTGTCACAGTTATGAACAAATGTGGTGCTTTACATGACAAACCCTAACCACCATCCACCATGCAGGGACCCAAGTTCAAAGAAACAGTCAGAATTCATTTCATTGCAAAAAGAAATTACCCAAGTATCATAATCCATTCATTTCAGGGGGAAAAAAGGATTACTTCAGGATCAACCTACTGCGGGTAAAGCTAATCTAAGTTCTCAGAGGTGAGGTGAGTTCACCAACCACCGCCAGAATTTCCAGACCCCCATCCGTTCCCAGATGCTGCTTTCTTTGTGGCAGATCCCCAGCCAGAGCTTCCTTGTTCACCATCACTTGGACCAGCACCACCACTTGCTTGTTCCCAGCCACCATTGTCACTGTTACTAGCTCCACCTCCACCGCTTCCACCACCACCCCAACCACCAGGAAAAGCTTCTCTTCCAGGAGAATTCTGAACCTTGGCCCCTGGAAAATTGCTTAAACCATCATCAGAATCCTTTGTATTATTAGAACCCCATCTGCCCCCATAACCAGAGTCCTGTCTTTCATTATTGGAGTTGTCTCCTCTATTATTATAAGAACCTCGGCCACGACCACGTCCTCGTCCACCACCATATGGACGAGGCACTCCACTAGGATGTTCGTCCTGATTCCCATTGTTTCTGTATTCACCTCGTCCTGTAGAACAAAAGAAACACGGACATAAATTTTAGATTGAAAAAAAAAATTGTCAGATCTTCCTGGAAAAATGACAGGTGAAAACTAATTGGATAACATGTTAAACACATAATCAATACCGAACACATAATCAATACCGGCATGGCGGAGCGGCCAATCCCACCCTCTATTCTAATATTTTTAATTAAACTTTAAACCAAGTGTTCCTTCATAAACTACGTTAACCATCCGTATTCTTCATAAACTACGTTAACCTGTGGGAGGAGAAGAGGAGGCGGTGGAGGGGGTGTTTGGAGACAGTGTCGATGACAGAAAAGTGGTCGGAGGGGAACAATCCAAGCATGGTGGAAATGGTCTGCTTCGCGGAGTCTCTGGCGGCGGGGGACACACCTTTCGAGATGGCGGAGTTGTCGAGGGGCTCGATGCGGTGGAGGATGGCGACGATCACGGTGAAGCCACGGTCGAAGTTGCACGTGGAGACAGCGTCGTCGGAGAGGCAGGAAGGGATGAAGCCGCCACGGCGGCACGTGAGGGGGAGGAGGACGGAGGGTGGCGGAGGAGGAGGAAAAGGGGAGGGTGCTTCGAAGTAGCGGCGCAAAAAACCGATCCAGAACCCGCGCCGCTCCGTCCTGTGCGGCCGCTCCAGCCGCGACATGAAACCGCTCCGCTACAGAGGTGCCCGTCGCGGATGGGGGCCGCTCCGCTCCACTCCGCCGCTATAGCGGCTGCTATTGACTACATAGGTTAAACAGAAACAAGGAGAAGAGGAAACCAGTCAGCATTTTAACTGTAGAAGACTTGTGATCCCTACAGATACATGAGCATGAAAGTGTGCATACTTAACAAGCAGCAGGTAGCCGGGGCTACCAGATGACATCCGAGGAAAAATAACTAAACTAAATTTATTTAACCCAGCAAAGCTGCAAGAGCATACTGATTAGATAACCAGACAACAATAATTAGCCAGTCCAACACCCAACTAGTTCCAAGAAGAATATATGAAAACTTAATACAGCTGAATTCAAAACCAAATCAATATACCTGTCTTGGAACCAGGAGTAGATGATCGATCCCCCCTATCATAAGAGTGACCTCTCCAGCCACCCTCACTGTTTGAACCACCACCCCAACCACTACCCCCAGATGCCCCAGATGAGCCACCAGTTGCAGGGCTTCGCATTGGTACCATAGCAGACACAGATCTAATCGAAGGGGCTGAATCATGCTGGGGATCATCAATATGCCTCTGAAAATATGCTACAAGCCTATCGATGTCCTCAAACATCTTTTTCCTAAACCTGAATCCTTTTGGGTAAAGCCCAATGTACTCATGGTGTGGATTTGTACTTCTTATGTAAGTTAATATAAATGTGCCAGGATGTTCATGGGAGATGCCAAAACTATAGACTATGCGCATCGGATACTCGGCTTTCTCCATCTTCAAAAGTTCATCAACTTCTGCTTTTGTACCCTTTCGGAATTTGCGATAGTTTAACATTGCCTTTAAGTGAGCCACCAAGGGATCAACATAGCGGTCCATAACCTAAACAACAATCAGTAGGAAAAAGTAAGTCATACAGTCACAAGCAATGCATCCAGAAAATTGGGGAAGACTTACCTCATCTAAGTCCTCAAAAGTGTCCTCTCCAATTTTTAGTGTCTTCCCAATTCGGAGTAAGCTTGTAATGTCCTTGTGTTCCTTCCCACCTTCAACTATATCCTTATGGGCATATACTCCATCATTAATTTTGAGAGTTAAAGTAAGATATGAAGGTCCTCGTGAACTAGGACGGATAATACTTTCTCCAGGATCTTTGTCAGACAAGAACTGTATAAAGATAGAGGCAAAGCTAAGCTAGCACCATATCAATCCTTAAATCTTTGCTAAAGAAAAAATCAAATTAGGATCTTTTTCATTTAATGACTACTTGCTCAGAAGATGGTGTTTTATATATCCAATCCTACCAAAGACCAAGTTCATCACACCAAAAACCCACACAAATTTTAAGAACTAGAACCCCAATGGATTTATTTGAATCTATGATCTCTAAGCACCAAAATCAAGCAAGCAAAATTATTCATTATTTCAGAGAATATCATGGGCTTATTCTTCAAAATAAGAAGCAACCAATGAGAAAAAGAATAAAATAAGGAAATATTACTATGAATCTACCTCAAGTACATAAATCGTTTCAAAGTGATCACATCCAAACCAACTTTCCCAGTACATACAACCAATTTACGTTTAGGAGTCAATCATTGAAAAAAAAAATTCTCACCAATGATTGACTTCTAAATTCCAACTTCAAAGACATGTTGAGATGTGCATACACAGAAAACTAGAACAATTTCACAAGTTTGGAAAATCCAATTATGATTCTAACAGAAGGCCAATAAAATACATAATTTAACATAAAAATATTCAGTTACAAACCTCTATTGCTTCATCTGCAGTTATGTTCTGAAAGCGTGGATGAACAATCATCCTTGGCTTGAAATGCTTTTTTGCAAGCTCCTTTTCTTTCCTAGCTTTGTCTTGATCACTCTGAAAACAGCTTCGGTCTTCATGGTAATAGGGGTCAATATCACGGTTATTCTGTAACCGATTACTTCTCATTTCACTATCCTTACATACAAGGAAGACTTGATACCTATTCTTTTGGATTGACTTAATTTTACAAGTGAGCATGTCACCTTCATGTAGCCTATCAGATAATTCAATTATATCTCTCCAGTCATCTGTATAGTCTTCTTTCAAGAGGATTCCAGTCATTCCAGATTCAAGCCCGCATATTGCTTTCTGGGCTTGCACTCTGCGAACTGTGACTTGGACGATTTTGCCTTCAGCAAGGGTCTCTTCAGTCTCACCTGAAATCATATAGAATTCCTCATCTTGACTTGGTTCTTCATATTGCTTACGCCAATCCTGAAAACCTTGAATCAATTCTCTTTTTATGTCATAGAAAGTTTGTATTTTATTCTGACGTTTTTTCCCAGAAGCATATTGCTCAACATCAAGGTTTTTCAAATAACTAGGTCGGTCTCTCACATGCTCTATGGCCATCTCCAGTGCATCATCATCATCATTTGCATCACCTGTGCCATCTTCTTCATACACATCTTTGGCCAACTCTTGTGCAAGAATATAAGATTCAGGATGAATTCGTGTATCATCCAGCAAATCAATAAATTGGCTGCTGCTAGCAGCTAAACCACTTCGCCGGACACGCAAGAAACCAACCGCATTGACAAACACCTTTTTACCAAGTTTATGTTCAGTCAGAAAGTCCTTCCGAGTAAAAATTGCACCAGCTCTTACAAGGGATCTCTGTAAGGATGCAGCCTTCCGTGGACCAAGCCCAGAAACAAATTGTAACGGAGCAAATAACCATTCATGACTTATTGCTAAATTAATGTCTAAGCCAACCTGATTGGTGACATCTACCATAACCTGCTCGACCATTGCAAATTTATCATCCGGGTTGAGAAAACTCTCCAAAGGGCTCAGTTTCCATGACAGTATTTCCTTTCTAGGTCCACATAATGTTGCAACCATTGCCAATGGGTTCTGGAGATAACGTCCAAGAGCAACAGCTCGCCTCACTATACCTATTAAAGTAAGAAGATAAAATCTTATATATACCGATCAATGCAAAAAAAAAAAAATATATATATATATATATAGGATGAATTATGGGATTCCTTAAAGAGAGGGAGCTGCAAACCTTGTTGAGAAGGAAGTTGTTCAGAGGAAATTCTAGAATTTTCATAAAGACGAGGAAGAGATTCATCCCCATAGACAATGCTGAGCCCATCCATTTCATGCCCAACATCTCTAGGATTTTCCTCCACCATCTTAAAAATGACCTGATAAAAGTAGACCAAATCACAGATAAGACCCACCACATGACAACAACAAAAGCCTTTTCCCACTAGTGGAGAAAAATACATGAATCAAACAACTTATAGGATTCGTATGCAAATAAATAACTATAAACTAGTGACACCATTACTCAGGCAATTTATTACAGCTTAATTGTAATTATCATACATCATCAACTTACCCAGTAGAAGGTAAAGATGACCAATTCGAATAGTGTATTTGGGAAAATATGGGTATATTAAAAACAATCAAATCTACTAAGTGCATATTTGGTATGAGGGAGCAGAATGGGAATCAAAATAGGAATACGAATAAGAATTGATCCTTCCCATTTCCATGTATGGTTAGGTGATTGGAATTAAAAGGGGATAAGAATTCCTACAATTGTGGGGAAAGGTACAACATCATAAAAGTGATGAATCCTCCAATCTATTTCACCAACATACGGGCATAACATAGAAATCAACACACAAACCTCATATATATCTTCCTTCAAACGGGTGCAAGACAAGTTAACTGCTCCTAAAACAACAACATGTGGTTGGTGATCGGTCATAAACTTCAACACCCGTTCCTGGTCATTCTTCTTCCGTTGTTGGTCATTAACATTCTGTGACCTAAAGGTAAGTGACCCAGTGTAAAGCACATCAAGCACTTCACCTGATGAATCTAACATGACAAAAGTTGTTAGTGGCTTTCCAGGGCCCCAACAGCACGCCATAACCCGAGGAGCAGCCTCATCATCTGAGCCAAGATCATTTTCCTTCTGTTGATAAGGTCCCACAGAAACCTTAGTCCATAAGGCTTTCCCGTATTCCATAAGTAACCAATTCTTTGCTTTACTTGCCAAGACACCTCTTGCCTCTTTTTCCATTGATGGTAAAAGGAATCGAAAAATGGCATCATGCAGTATCAATTTCCTCTGATCATTCCACAGTTGAGCAGATCTGCTAACACTGTCACTAATATAATATTCATTGAATTGGTCTATTAACTTATTAAGATACTGCTCAGGCAGTTTAATAATAACTTGAATGAGTTTCTCCTCTTCTGCTTTCTGTATAAGGAGCCATTGCAAATCATCGAACTTAGACAAAGGCTTCTCCCGCAGCCACTTCACCCCAGCAAATTGATGGAAAGAATCTATTGTTGTATTTCCATCAGCAGTAGGACAAGTTGAGACAACTGCATGATCAAGAAAGTGGCTACGTACATATTTCCTAATGCTAGGCTCACAACTTATCTCAACAGCTGCCTGGAACAAAATAACAAACAGGATCAAACAATGGCAGCCTTATAATGAGAACGAACAAAGTTACAGATACATACCATGTGCCTGGCACATTTAAGTACTTCTTCAGGGGTATCATACATAGCACATGTAAAGTTGGAAGCCATCTCTTCTGGTGTTTCCTTTGGATCTTCCAACTCTTGCTACAGGGCATGGAAAACAAAACCTTTAGTATAGGGTCAAAACAAACAGCAGTTCCAAATCTAAGCATGCTTACCAGGTTAACTTCAGTTAGACATAATCCAAGTTGCTCAGGACTACATCCAAACCTGCTTGCAACCTCCCAAAGACCAGCCTTACTGAAAGTGCTATACATAGACTTCCTTTTAGGCCTCTTGTATTGTCCTTCATCAACACCAGCTTCGCCAGGTGGGAAATGCAAGTTGAACTTGGAGTCAACATCATCAATCTCCTTCTCAGATCCTGCTTCCTTCAGCGATCTCATAACTGATTCAAACAATTGACGATTCAAGTTTAGTCTTGTTTCATCATACACACGACGGGACTCTTCTTCAAACCGTTTATTATAGTATGACTGGAGGGCACTCTTCCGCTTCTGAAGAAGCAACCACTTCTTGTCCAAGTCCTGAAGAGCCCAAAGTACCTAAACAATGCACAATGAATCCATTAGCAGATTTTTAACTGCATTATTAATAATAAACATACAAACATAATAGTAACAAATGATTACCAAAATCAATGTTCACAGACCTTGTGCCATTTCAGAGTAGGTGTCTTGTCATTCTTATCCCAATTATCATCACCAGCTTCAGGGTGCTCTAGGTCTTTTAATAGGCTTAAGCAGTCCTCCTTCCGATACATAGCAATAAAAGGAATCTAGAAGACAAAATTTCCACATTAGGAAAATTAAGATAAAACTAACAATATATTCAAAAACTCATGAATAAAATAATACTAACATCTAATTTTTGCACATGATGCAGTTCCAAAAATCTGATAATATCATCCTTGTCGACTGGTAAGTCATCCTCTTCATTATTCTGGGAGTTTGAAATCTTCTTGGGAATCCAAGAGATTGCTCCATCTTTAAGTTGCTTGCAAATCCATTGACTCTCTTCATCTATACTACTTGCATCCAACGGAGGAGCACCAGTACTCTCATCTGATATCTACATAATAATAAAAATAAAAGCAGTTTATCATACAAGAGAGCACTTCAATAATCAGAAAATTTTTATCTATGTCCACAGAGATCTCAGAAGACCTGCATTCTCTCGGGAATATCAAGCTCCCTAATCCGGTCATCCTTCTCTGTCATATATTTCTCAGAAAGAACAATAGGCTCAAATTCATCTTCAAGTCTAGTCTCTCTAAATTCACTCATTTCTAGATTTTTCTGGCGATTCAGAATCAACTCATCTGGATCACCAAATAATTCTTGAGCTTCTTGTAGAGCTGAAGAAGAGACTCCAGGAGCCTGCCTAGTTTTCTTTCTCTTCAGCTTCTTCTGCCTATATAGAATTGCAGTAACAGATCCTTAGATCAAATTAATTGATTCTTAACAATAAAAATTAAAAAACACATTTAAAATACCTCATAGGAGCCCCATTCTCATCAACTTCTTCTTCATCCACAATGAAGTCGGCCATTTCATCATCTTCTCCAATGTCTGCATCCTCTTCCTCTTCTCCTTGCTCCTCCTCTTCAGCAATGTCTTCAAGTGGAGCTCCTGTAATACATGGAAGGCATAGTAAACAAGTGCTTGGCTATTGGTGCATGTATGAGCATAAATTACTTTTGGCATACAAAATGGCATTCCACATGAGACAGTTAACTCTTTCTTACAAAATTGTTCTTCAGAGAATATCTCCAAGCTCAGAATTCATTTATCCAAAAGTGATATATCTATAATTCATTCAGTGTGAAAGTAATTTTCCCACAACAATCAAGTACTGTCAATGTAAAACCAAAAGAATAGACCACCACAACCGGAGCATACCTTCATCATCACCAAATAAACTGCGTTTAAGCTTCTCCTCAGCAGTTCGCCCAACTTTACCACTTCCAACAAACTCCTCCTCATCAGACAGCCCAGAGGGCTCCTCCTCGGTATCCCTCCTGCCTTTTTTCAGCCGCTTGAACTTTTTGCTCTCCTTATGAATTATAAAAAATTATTGTCAATAAATTTGTATATATAGCATGGTATTTATCCACTGAAAGCCAACATTAATAAAAAAAAATTGAAACACATATACAAAAAATTCAAAACCTTCCGACGATGAATATTGATATTATTGTCCTCCAGCAATTCATAATCATCTTCATCAAGGACATACTCCTCCCTAAAATAGTGAGATTAATTTGTCAAATATGAATGTTAACATCGTTGATGTTTAAAATTTCAACCAAGTATAGACAAAAGCAAATAATCAAAAAAATTCAATCCAATGTCGATCTCCCTCCAAAGGGACACAGAATGAACCAAGGGGTACCAGAGAAAAAAGGAAGGGCAGAAGCCAGCCATGCGCATTGTTGAACTTTTAAAAAAAATAAAAGACAGATTTATATGTAATTATGTCATTCAAACAACATGTGAATAGTTTTAAGGAAAAAACCTATCAGCTACTTGATGCAAGAGTGATTATCAAATAAATACACATACACACATACAAATATATCTAAATTAATAAAAAAAAAAATTATATATTACCAATCATTGTGCTTTCTTCTCTAAACATATAAGTTCATCAACTTCAACCACAAACAGAGGTAAAAAAATACATTAGTGATAAAAATTAAACTGACTTTTTCTTCCTCTTTTTCTTCTTCTGTCGCTCATCATCACTTTCTGCTCTCTCTTCTTCTTCATCCTCCTCCTCTTCGTCCTCAATGTCGTCCACTATAAACCCATCGTTTTCATATTCATCCTGCCCTTCTGAAGTGAGGAGGAACAGAAAAAGAGGATCAGCAACAATAATAAGATGGCATAAAGCCCATGAAGGGATAATCCTATGGACATTATTATTGGCTACAGAAAATAAGAAACCATCTTAAATATCACATTCATATAAGCAAAAACAAAATGAAAAACATCAAAAACAAAAAAAGAACAAAATGCTAAACTCTCAAGGTTGAAACCCTAATGTTCTAACAAACCCAACACCGCCACTGAAGAAATTAGCATGCGAATAAAAAAAACTGGAAAATAAAATAAAACAAAAAATAACATTCACGAAGCGCGTAGTTCAGAAATTTCGAACCAATCAAAGCCCATACCCTCTTCTTCGTCCTCTTCTTCGTTGTCTACATCGCGACCCTCTTCCAATTCGTCACCGTCGACGGGTTCCCTCTCTTCCTCGTCGAGTTCGACGTCGTCTGCGCGCATTGAAGTGCCAAATAAACAGAAAATGTGAGAAACTTCGAAGGGGAAAAGACTGCAAAGAGGAATTAGGGAGTTTCTAGGGCTCACCTTCTTCGTCTGAGATTACGCCTTTGGCCATGATTGAGGAGCTACGAAACGCAGCGAATTAGCAAAAACGACAGAGGGAGCGAAAACGAAACGAACGCAGTTGCTGTCGAATGCGAATCAGAAGAAGCGAAGGGAGAGAGTTGAGTTTTGAAGTGAAGGATGGAAGGGGAAACCCAGGTAAGTGTTGCAATTTAAATTTATATTTGTTTATATTTTGTTTATGTTCGTTAATTTAAAAAATAAAAAAATTAGTTAGTAGTATTAAAATAAATTAAAAAATATAGTAAAAATATAGACATAAAATTTTAAAAAGAATAGTAATTGTTATGTTGAAAATATCTTTAAAAATATTTTTAAATAAAAATATATTAAAAATATCTTTAAAAAATATTTATTTAACAGTTATTTTTTGTTTAAGTGATAAAAATTAATATTTTTATTATTTATGACTTGCATCCTAAAAATACTCATAATTTTTAAATATGAATTATTTTTTTATAATAAAAATACATTAAAAATATCTCTAAAGATATTCAATTAGCAATTATTGTTTTGTTTGCTGTCATAGGGGCAACAGTATTAACTAGAACGTTAAGAGGTCATTCAGTTTCAACTTGTATTACTAATGAGATAGACAAAGAAAAAAAATGAAGAAAAATAAAAAAAAATGTAAAATTGGCTAACAACATGGTCATAAAAGAAACAATTGTCCTAACATATCTTCATCATAATTTTTTTCCTTAGTCAAAGTGTAATTGTTTAAGTATTTTATTGATAATATAATGTATTGTTCTTTTATAAATAAGTTGTTAAACAAAAAATCATCTCATTTCTAATAATTAAATCTAATGACATAAACACACTAATTATATTTAGTAATATAATTATATTAAAAATAATTATATTATAAAATTCAGATTTTAAATAAAAATATTCACCTAAAAAATATGTTAAGTAAATTAAATAATAAAATAAAAATAATTATATTTAATAATATCATTCTTTAAAAAAATTAAAAAATTTAATTATAAAATTTAATTTAATAAATAAGTAATTTTAAAAGCAATTAAAAAATTATATAATACAATATTTATATTTTATAATATCTTAAATTAAAAAAAACAAAAAAGAGAGAGAAGGTTGAAGTAGTGTATATTGGGAATTAAATTCCAAAATAGTGTAGATTGGAAAAGAAACAAAAGAAAGAAGGTGTATTTATGAAAAAAAAACCATGTGTTTGTTTAGTGGATTGAAAATTTTATTCTCAAAATTGTAAGTTGAGAATATGATATTTTTCTCTCATAAGAGTTTTGAAAAATTATTTTAAGTATTATTGGAATATTGTTGAAAAAAAAGATTTTGGAGAATAATAATATTATATTTGACTTTATGTTTATTTTCAGATAAGTAGAAAATATATATTTTCCATAAGAACGCGTTAAATTGTTTTTTTTACATGATTATAATTATAATTTCTATTGTAATTATTATTTATTCTAATCACTTTAAATTTCTATTTAATTTTTATATTTTCAAAAAAGTAGAAAAATATTTATTTACATGAGCCACAAATTTTAACAAGAACGTCATTTTTACATTGGAATCGATAAAATAATTTCTTGTTTTATGTTGGTTGAATTGAAAATTAATGTAAAAATGTTTATTTATGTGGCATAAAAGATATGATGGTAGCATTTTTAAATAATTAGATAACCTATTTGAAATTTTTAATAATTGAGGGATCTAATTAAATTTTTTAATAATTAAGGGTGTCAAATGAACTTTAAATTTAATTAAGAAATCAATTGTATAATTAAGCCTTTAAAAAAAACAAAATATGAAATAGTTGGTGGACCAAAAACTTATTTAACCCTAAAATTTGTCAAGAATGATGCAAAAAGAGAAATGATTAAGTGTAAGCAATAGGGGTTTTATGATCAACTATAAACCATTCATAGATTTAGATGCATGTCGTCTTAAGACAAAATATAGAGGATAATTGTTGATAACCATGTAGGGAGATGATAATAATTAATATTTTTCTTTAGTTTGGGTTGTTGTGGAGACAAAAACAACAAAAAAATTTAGATAATTTTATAATCTCTTACTTTAAGATATTGAGAATGTAAGAATAAATAGACGGATATTTATGAATGCGGACTAGGAACCTTTTTCACTAATGTTATTAATAAGGCTTGTTTCTAACATTTGATGAGATTGGAAGGTGTTGAGCATAAATTTTATGCAAGACATTTGTATAGTAATTTCAAGAAGAATTTTGTTGGTGGTACATTGTCAAGGGATTTGCTAAGACTACCTATGTGGAGGCATGGGATGATCAAATGCAACAAATCAAGTAGATTACCATTAAAGTGTATGATTGGTTGAATGCGATTCTATCTCAATCTTGTAAGCACATATTTAGTTTCCATGCAAATGTGATGTTTTGATAAATAACTTATTTGAAACATTTAATAACACAATATTGATATGTAGTCTATATGCAAAAACTCAAATGAAAAGCTAAAATTTGTAAGGTATAATAAGTGTATAACATTGTAGGTTAGTTATTCACACAAAAGTTAATTTTGATTGATGATTTAAGTTTTTGGTAATAATGTAAAAAGCTAATTTGAAGGCAAAAGTAATTGACATGAAACATGATAAAAGTAATTAGAAGAGAAAATTGTTAAGACAACATATATTTGTTCATGCATTATCAAATATTAAAGTCTTAACCATGTGTTTCTCTCACTATACATAAAAATTTAATCGAGTACTTAAATCACTTATACATAAATATTGTATTAAAATATTTTCTTATTTCAAAATGATAAAAATTAATTATATTAAAGAATTAATATTTATGTGACAAAAAATAGTCTCACAAATTGTAACACAAAAAAAAGTAATAAGAAAATAGAAATAACCAAATTCAGTCCCATCAAAGATATAAAATGAATTAACTCAAAGAAGTCAAATACATATTTCTATTAAAATTAACCATGTGTTTCTCTCATTATACATAAGCATTTAATCGAGTATTTAAATCACTTATACATAAATATTGTATTAAAATATTTTCTTATTTCAAAATGGTAAAACTTAATTATATTAAAAAAACTAGTATTTATGTGACAAAAAAATAGTCTAATACTTTGTGCCACAAAAAAAGTAATAATAAAATAGAAGTAACTAAATCCAGTATCGCCAACGATATCAGATGGAATTAACTCAAAGAAGTCAAATACATATTTCTATTCTACAAAATATAGAAATAAAAACAAGGAAGGGAAATAATCAAAACCCTTAAAAGGTGAAGGAACTTATAAGAAAAGTAAATTCATTATTGAATATGGATTTGTTTTTTTAGACTTAAAAATGCTTTTAAAAAAAGTGATTTATTTTTAAGCAACTATAATATAAGCAAAAATTGTTTTATGTTTGGTTACAATTATAAAAAAACATTTTTTTTTAAAAATTAAAAGCGCTTTTTAACTTGTTTGGGTGTACCAATTGTAGAAGTATTTTTTACAAAATTACACAAAAGATCTTATAAGTACTTCTACAGTAACATGTTTGATTAGGAAAAAAATACTTTTTATACATATTAGATAAAACTATAAAAATTTAAACATTTTTTAACCAAAACTATGCGTTCACATTTGTTTAGTTTAAAGTTTAAACTAAAAAGTAAACATATAATATAAGTATAACATTCATATTTGTCTAAAATTTAAATGTTAAAAGAAGTATATTGAGTCATTCATTCAAAACATCCAATGAGGCTTTTGATATATTCAAAATAATAGTTACAATCACAAAACTTTGAGTGATCAACACTCTCAATCATTTCTTTAAATGAAGGTTAAGGAAACCTCATTATGAATTGTCCAACATATGTGCCAGTGAGAGTGTTACTCTGTTTAGCTACCAATAACCTAATTCCCGATATATAAAAAATACATAAGACTCATTTTCCATATTTTTCTTCAAGTGTAGTATATGACTCAATTAAATAGTAATTAAGAGCCTCTTGTACCTTACCTATCTTATTAGGACCAACCTTTATTAATTGCACAAAAACAAAATACACGAATGCATTGTGAGACATAATAACACATCCCACAATGCCCACAACCTAACAAATTGTTTTCAAGCTTAGCCTTAAAACCAAAATACCTAACAATAGGAATAAACACAATTATATTATACTTATATATTATTAAGGTTTTTAAATGTACAATATATGTTTGGTTTTATTTCTTATTTTCTATTTTCAAAATCTCCTAAAAATAGTAATCAATATATGTTATATGTCCTTATACAATAAATAATACATATTGTACAAAGCAAATTAAATTATGTATATAAAAAAAAGTCAATTAAATTATGCAACGAATATAATAAACTTTGGAGCACCATGATAGCATACTTTATTCATGAGAACAATATATATTCATGATACTTGTTGAGCAAAAGTATATTGTGGAATCAAAGTTGTCTAAGTTTATATTGATGATGCCAAAGACTCAAGTCAAAAATCAAGAGTCAAACAAGTTTCAAGAATCAAAGAGTTGTTCAATCAAGAATCAAGATTCAGTGAAATTTCAAGAGAATACTCAAGATATGCAAGAACTTCAAGAACCATTAAGATAAGTATAAAAAGATTTTTTCAAAAGAAAAATTTGAATAACACAATTTTGATCAAGAGAATTTTTCAAAAAGAAAAATCTTTTACCAAAGAGTTTTATTCTCTAGTAATCGATTACCAGTAGTCAACATTATTTTCAAACTGATTTACAAAGGTGTAATCAATGACCATAATCATGTAATCGATTACCAATGTTTTAAAACGTTAAATTTCAAATTTCAAGAGTCACAACTTGTGATAAAACCTTTTCAAATCATTTCAAACTTGTGTAATCGATTACACAATACTTGTAATCAATTACCAGTGTTTCTAAACGTTTTGATTTTCAAATTTAAACATGAAGAGTCACATCTGTTGATGTGTAATCGATTACACTATGATGATAATCGATTACCAGTGACTTATTTTGAAAAATAAATTAACAAAAGTCACAATTCTTAAAGTGACTTATTTCTGAAGATTTTTTCAAAAGTCACAACCTTTAAGTGACTAGTTTTCAAAAGAGTCATAACTTTTAAAGTGACTAGTTTTCAAAAGAGTCACAACTTTTAAAAAGTGACTAGTTTTGAAGAAATTGCCAAGAGTCACAACTTTTAACTTGAGTCATTAAATGACTATAAATATGTGACCATGACACGGATTTCAAAGACAGATTCCTTTCATTCAAAGAGAGAACTTTCTGATTCATTTCTCAACATCTTTCTAAGAGTTTTTGCCTCTTGCCAAAAGATTCAAAGGACTAACCGCCTGAGAATTCTTTTGATTCTTCCTTCTTCCTCTTGCCAAAAGATTCAAAGGACTAACCGCCTGGAAATTCTTTTGATTCTTCCCTTTCCCTTTAAATAAAAGATTTCAAAGGACTAACCGCCTGAGATATCTTTTGTTTCCCCTTACAAAGATTCAAGGGACTAACCGCCTAAGAATTCTTTGTCTTAACACATTGGAGGGTACATCCTTTGTGGTACAAGTAAAGCGTACATCTACTTGGGTTGTAATACTGAGAACAAGAGAGGGTACATCTCTTGTGGATCAGTTCCAGCGAAGGGTACATCTACTTGGTTGTTCAAAGAGAACAAGGAAGGGTACATCCCTTGTGGATCTTTGCTTGTAAAGGATTTTACAAGGTTATTGGAAATCTCAAGAACCGGTGGTTGCTTGGGGACTGGATGTAGGCACGGGTTATTGCCGAACCAATATAAAAACTTGTGTTTGTTTTCTTCTTCCCTACACTATTTACTTTTTCGCTATGTACTTTTTATTTCTGCTTTACTTTTGTCTAAGTTATTATTTCTGTTCTTTACTTTCTCATAACTTAGTAGTAAAGCCTAATTGAATCTAGTAATATTAAGAAGGATAAATTTTTTAATTAATCAAGACAAGTTCATAATTAATTCAACCTTCCCCTTCTTAATTATTTCGAGGCCACTCGATCCAACATATATTTTGTAATTAAGTCACTTAGAAATTATTGGATTCCCCCTCTTTTATCACTTCCTTTTGTGTGAATCATTAGGATTTTGGCATCCTCTGAGTTTTTGTCAAGCAGATGCTCAAACTGATAAATTTATATTGTTTTGGTGGTGTATTTTTTTGTAGAAACACAAAAGAAGACATGGAAGAGAGTTGAAGGCATAGAGACTCTCGCTCAGTACGATATAATCGCTCAACAGGCAGTCCTCGCTTAGCGCAAAGAAGCCACTTTGGGAGTCAGATGTCACATGAAGGCGCGCTTAGCGCGTGGCCACTTACTCATAGCTAAACGTGTAGCCTCACTAAAAGCGTAGAATCACAAAAATAAAAAATTGAGTTACGTTTTAAGTGGGAAAAAGAGAGGGAACATTATTATTCAGTTTCCCATACTGAAGAACACCCTAGGGCACGTCCAAGAGGGGGAACTCATCCATTTTGAAGCAATCTTTCCACCTTCTCTCCATTTCCCTTCATTCTCTTCATCCATCTTCATCTCTTTTTGTAATTATAAGTCTCTCATGACAATGAGAGGCTAAACCATCCATTGTTGGGAGCTTAGCAACCAAAAACTCTTGATGTAATGATTCTTACTATCTATTTAATATTATTTCAGTTTCATTGTCTCTTTTTTATGCTTATTTTCATGCTTGTGACTTGATCATCCATATTCATGCTATGCTTTAGGATTTAGGTATTGGAAAATATTTATCTCTTAAGAACTGGAAAAGAACATCTAAATAGTTCATTTCTAGGGATAGAATTGTGTTATTTAGCCTGTTATATGCATCTTCGTTAATTATACAATTTAACTAGTTTATCTCTTAAGAGATTAGGTAAATTAGGCTCTTTCGTGTGAGAATTTATGGCTAGAGTATACGAGTAGATAGAGGTGATAATTGGGATAATATTGAATAGAGAAAAATCATTAACATTGCATCAAGAGTAGTTTCGATAGGCTAAGTCCCAACATATTCGTAATTCTGCACCGACCGTCGTTTCATCACTCCGAGTGTTTGTTTTTCTCGCCTTGCACATGCTAGATAATTATTTTAATTTTACGTCAATTTACTTTTAATGTCACATGTCACAAATATTTGAATCAATTCATTAATTACTTTAAAATTGAATATACATAACTCTGAGTACAAACAAAGTCCCTATGGGCTTGATACTGGACTTTCATTTTATTTACTACTTGGACAAATTGGTGCACTTGACAATGAGTTAACAATTTATTATGAGCAAACAAAATGAAGAAAAAAGAATGATTTTACCTTGTATTCTACATAGAGAAAAAACAAAATAAGAGAGAAAATAGATGACGAGATGGTTGTATACGGAATCAGTTGGAAAAAAAATTAAGTAGTTAAAATCACCATTTTCAGAAAGTGTGTTTTCAAAAATGATATTTTTTTTTCATTTTCAAAATTGATATTCTTTTGCTAAAAATTTTAAAGAATACAATTTCTAAAATTAAAACCAAACGTAATTTTAGTATAATTTTTTGTTTTCAATGAACATGAAAATAAAAAGTAGGTAAATCAAGCACCCCCTAGACTTTATCAATGCAAGGCTAATTTCAATTACAATAAATAAAGGTAAAACATCATCACAAAACATCACCACAAACTTAATTCAATTTCACAAAAGATCTCAAATGCATTAATTATCAGACTTGAAATAGTACCTTTAATATTGTGACCCTAAAAAATAGTGTAAATACATTTACATAACACGACTTAATTAAATGTAAAAAAAACACAATATACCATTTGTTTTTCTAAGCTGATGTTTTTCATTTTTAAATCTTCATTTGTTGGGCTTACTTTCCCTTTGCCCCTTACTGATTGTTTGTTGTTTCCCTTGAAATTCTCTGCCTACAATGAAAGTTTTAGTATTTTAGTCGAAATAATTCAAAATAGGTTGTTAACATTATAATTATGTTTGTAGAAAATTAACAAGCATGTATTATCATTTCATTTTCGTTTCACCTTAACACAATAAGATCACAACATAACATCTTGCTTGCAAGCATCTCCCTCATTCATCTCTAGTGTTAATTTTTTACCTTCTCAATAGTGGAACTTGTGATTCCAATAGAAAACCTCAACCTAATCTCATCTACCACTTGATTAATTGTTATGTGTGGGTTACACTTTAATTTCTCCACTATTTGCTTTACACCCAAATTGTCTTTCCATTTTTATTGGCAAACATTCTTCCACACTTATACTTAGGATGTATGATTTTAATGGTATAAGTACAACTTTCTTTATCTCGACTACAAATACCCTAAAAATTACACTTCAGTGTACATTCCATTTTAACCTTTTTAGCATCATGCCTTACAAATGTTACTTCCTTCTCATTTAGAATTGAATGTTCCGTTACAACATTGTTAAATTGTTTCGAACTTGAGAACTTAATTTCAAGTATGAATTTAAAATTCTTACACATTGTGTTTCCTAAATTTAGTCACCATAACTTTAACTTCGACATATGAATTTGAGTCATTCTTGTTATCTAACTCTTTACTCAATTAATCATCAACAATTTGATGCTTAATTTTATGTCTCTTGACATAAATATGTTATCCTTCTTTGGTATCAATAAATAAGCTTTCAAATCCTCAACTTCTTCAATTTCAAACGCATCATTATTAGTATCTTCCTCACCATTATTTGAGTCTTCATCCATATCACCTTTCACACTAACCTCCATGTTAGCATTATGTTGGACCTGCACAATACCCCTCAACATCAATATGACTCTCCACAACAACTTTAATCCAGCCTTGAAACCAACATTAGCAATCTCATCTATCTCAGTTGTTGTCCATGTGTTTGAATTACTTGAAATATTTTTTCCTTAACTACCTTCAAATACTCAACATAAATATGTAAGACATTCTCACTTAAAACATCATAAGATGATAGTTTTAGAGCATGCTTATCATCAAATAACTCTAAAAAATTCTTTAAAAAAAAATCCTCTAACTTTTTCCACCATAATTTATAGCCTCCAAATTCGTACCCTGTTAGTTGCTATTCATGAGTTAGTTTTGTATTGTATATTTGCTAGGAAATAACGCTTTACCTCCAATTTATGATTCTTTTTGTAGGAATTGTACATATTTTTATGTTTAGTGTGATTTCATAGAGTAGATACTCTCATTTTGTGAATTAATGTTGAAACAACTTCAGTTTCAGATGATGAGGTGGGAATTGTACATCATTCTCATTATCACTTAAATAACCAAATAGTGTATTCAAGTGATGAGGTGGGAAGCAAAGATTCATCATCATTTGCCAAATATCTATCTCTTTCAACAATGACATCACTAGAAAAACCTTAAACCACTTCCTCCACCTCAAGAACAACCTTAACATCCTTCTTCCCTCACCTTCTATGAAACTTTCAACCACCATAGCCATTTGAAACCCACAATTCGAATCAATAATTTGGAAAAAGAAAGAACAACAATGAATATGATTTTCAAAAGAACCTACTCGCCAAAGAGAAAATGGACTTTGTGCCCTATGCTCAAATTGACACACCAAGTGGGGAGAGAGAAATACTTCACACCGATGCTAATTACAACGACACTAAACATTTACAATGGACCCAAATTAGTTACGGAGCTTTTTGGGATGGCCAAGGGTGGTGTGGTGGTCACCACAGGACCAACGATGGGTTCATGGTGGTGTGGTTATGGCTTCATAGTGGTCACAGATGGGTTCGAAGATTTGGATCTCACACTTATGGTGGTTGGATCTTGGTGTGATAACAATGAACCTTGGTCAGGAGTATTGTTCTTTTTGTGTGTGTTTGTTCTGACTACAGTGGTTGAGATTTCAAAGAAGACAAAGAAGGTTAAGGAAGTAGGTTTGGAAATTTTTGATATTTTTTTTCCCAATGAGTGGACTATTTGAACCCTAAAAAAATGTAAGAATATATAATAATCAACAATTGAACGAATAAGAAAAGTATAAAAAGAAAGTGACACTTAAGTATAAAAATCAATCGAGTGTAATTTTAGGCAAAAAATAATATATTTAAATTTTACAAGGACAAAAATAAATAATTTTTTTTACAAAATGTATATTTTGATAATTTTAGAAGAAAAAATGTTTTTTTAAAATATACACATTTTTTAAAGAAATCCTTATCTATTTTCACGAGCAAAGTACGAGAGAGAAAAAAACGTGGCGCATATTAACTTGGAAGAGTCAAACCTTACCTCACTGCTCCCCAAATGCTTTCTTCCTTGGCACACCTCACTCCTTTTTAATTTCTCCCTCCATTAGTGCTACTCAGTGCGCAATTTTTTATAGTAATAAATAAACGCATTTTCTTTTCTTTTCCTCTTTGCTTCCACTTCAAATTTTCACAATATGTAAAAAAAAAAAAAAAACACAACACAACACCATCTCTCTCCAAAAGACAAAATGACACTAGCTGTCGAATTCCCTGCACAAGTTACTTCATTACTTCACTAATCACTATCCCCTCCACCCCCACTCTTCACCTTCAAACCCTAGAAAACTTCTAAATCTTCCCAACCCCACCCACCCTCTTGAAAAAAGATCCCATCTTCGTGCTCGGTTTCCTAATGGGTGCAACCAATGCGAATGGGTCGTGACCCTCTTCTTCTTTTTATTCTTCTTCTTCTTCTTCTTCTACAATGGGAAAGTCCGAGGAAGAACAGCAGCAACCTCTGCCCCTGTACGAGGATCCGCCGCGGAATGCGGCGTGTCGGTGCCGTTGTTTTCGGATTCGGAAACTTGTCGGCGTCAGATGCGTACTCGTACTGGTTGTGTCGGTGGCAGTGTTTCTCTCCGCGGCGTTTTGGTTGCCCCCTTTTATAAGCCTGGCAGATCGGAGGAACCTACATGGTGGTTCCAGATTCAAAGGTGGGGGTTTTGTGAGTGGCGGCATTGTTAGATCTGTTTCTGTTTTTGGGTTCGGAGGAAATGAGGTTTTGGGTTTTCGCGATTTGGGGGGTGTTTGAGAGGAATGTGGGTGAAATTGATTTAATTTTGAGCGTTGTTTTAGATTTTACCATAGAGCGCATGGAACAATTGACACGGGTAGTTTCAGCTTAATCAGTCATTTCGAGTTCGAGTCAATACTTGGTTTACCATTTTTTAGTAGGATTGCCTATTGAGGACACAAAAAATAAATTTAATTTGAGGTTTAGAATTGATGATTAATGAAGGGTGTGTTCCTTAGGAAATAAATTCGGTTCTTTTGTTAGCTATTTAATTTAATTCAATCAGGGGGGTTAAATGCGTTATTTCGTGTCTTAATTACTGTGGGTTTGTTAATAGGCCAATGGAAGAGATTTAGATATTGTGGGAAATTGAGTTTGTTTGTGGGATCGCGTTTTCTTCGTTTGGGTAGTTACTTTAATTGTATTTATAGCTAATTTAAGTAAGATTTGAGGATTTTTTGAGCTTCTTCAGTTTCTTTTTTTATAATGGTTTTGGCAGTGCATTGGACTCGTTTAGGCTTTATTTATTTACTTTATTTGGTGATTGTGTATTTTGACGGTGTTTATTCACAATTCTGAAAGTAGGGGGTCGAACTTAGGGTTATGTGGTTTTATACTTTTGAAATGTATATAGACGGGGTCATGGTTGTAAATTATATATAACATATAGAGAGATAAGTTCTCTATCTTAGTGATGACTATGAATTAAACAATTTTGCTATGGTGGCTTCTGATGTCAGTTGGATGACTTGGTCTATCCAAGCAATGGCTTGAATGAAGATTCTATGCTTTGCTGTGATTGAGCTATGGATATGACCCAACAAATTTTTATTGATAGTTCATGTTTTCCTTACAAGTCCTGTTTTTAATCTTGAAGTTGTGAAGCTTTTGGTTGATTTAGGAAATCTATTTACAATGGTACTGTGACACCATATGCCCTGCCACTAGATGTCATTTCAAATTCTACCTCATTATGCATCTGTTGTGCTGAACACATTTTTCACCGTAAGAGATTCAAAATGTTCTATTGCCGCAGAAATTTTCTTACTAATGGGGGAAATGATGTAGCAATGTGTGGTGTAACATTGGATCATAAGAAGGGAGTTTTGGAGGCAGGGGCTGAGAAAATAAATCAACAAAAAAAAATAAAGAAATTTGCGAGCAATTTTGTTGTTTGGTTTGGTAATTCGGATAGCTGTGATTGTAAATATATTTCCTTAATATTTTACACTTTGTATTTACCTCAGCATAAGATGATTCTTCACCAATCTCATTATTCAGTTTCTCTTCCTTTCTCTTGCAAAAATTATATTCAGCATTTCCGCACATATTGTCTGCATGCACCAGTTTAACATGCTTTATAAAATTTTCCTCATGCTTACATGCATCTATATGTATCATTTGTGGATAAATTTTGAGACATTGCTAGTGAAGAAGTTTTATTACTTAATCATGCATTGCCACACTAAAGAGTATGCAACAACTACCTAGAAAGTCAAACTCTTTTAATGACAAGCACAATTTATTAACTTTTTTTGCTTAATGATATTGTTTACTTTTGCAGGTCATGACATCGTAGCAAGCTTTATTGTTAATAAATCTGCCTCTTTGCTAGAAGATAACAAATTTCAGCTCACGAATGAAATTTTTGATGAGATAGATGCTCCCTCTAGCAAAGTACCTCTCTCTCAGTAGTTCCTTTCTGTACCTTCTATTAATATTTACATACTAATATCTTTCTCTTTTTTTGTTAAAATTCAGGTAGGCATCTGGTCTCTAGATCCCTTACCTGGGCCAAACAAGACAAGAGTGGTTTTTACAGTTGATCCTGAGGATAAACATACAGAAATGTCTTCAGCTGTCATCAGTTTGATAAGAGCATCATTTACAACCCTGGTTATACGCCCATCAATTCTTCACCTTACTTCTTCATCCTTGTTTGGAGATCCCTACTCTTTTGAAGTGCTGAAATTTAAGGGAGGAATTACTATAATTCCACAACAGACTGCATTTCCTCTTCAGAAAGAGCAAGCAAAATTCAGCTTTAAGTTGAATTTCCCCATTTATCAAATACAATCAAATTTTAAGGAGCTGACTAGTCAACTGAAGTCTGGATTATATCTGACATCCTTTGAGGTTTGTCTATTTTTTTTACTATTTATGGTTATCATTTTATATACCTTCTGGTGTGAGGTCAACTTTCAGTTCTGATTATATGTTATGTGTCAATGGTCACTACCCAGTTCTTGTGTAAGGGTTCTGTTGTAGGATTTGTCTGTTTCAAGTTAGTCATGTTTGGCATTGGACTATGCAAGAAAGAAAATTACATATTGAAAAAATAAGCCAGCTTGTTTGCTTTTGCACTAGTGTGAGTAGTGTCTTTAATTGTGTCGCAGAAAAGTGTCCTAAATGGGAAATTCCCTACATAATATACAATTTATTTTTCTCTTCTAGAAGATTCTTAAATGATGAAAATACTTGTCATAGGATGTTTACTGGGTTTTCAGGTTGGTTGCAGAACTTGTATATCAGCTTATCGAATTCTGAAGGTTCAACTGTTGATGCTCCTACTGTTGTCCAGTCAACCGTTCTACTTGCCGTTGGGATTACTCCATCAAAAGAGCGGCTAAAGCAACTGGCTCAAACCATCATGGGACCTCATAATCTAGGCTTGAATCACACTGAATTTGGTAAGGTTAAGCAGGTCCGACTTTCATCCAT